>NC_139830.1:17645431-18099007 GCF_963691815.1 Echiichthys vipera
TCTCTCTCTCTCTCTCTCTCTCTCTCTCTCTCTCTCTCTCTCTCTCTCTCTCTCTCTCTCTCTCTCTCTCTCTCTCTCTCTCTCTCTCTCTCTCTCTCTCTCTCTCTCTCTCTCTCTCTCTCTCTCTCTCTCTCTCTCTCGGATCGATGTATAGTCCCACCCACTGTACAGCTGCACGCTGATAATGGATAGGCTACTGTTCAAAGGGACATGTAGGCTAAAAGTTATTTTAAAAAATAGTTTTGTAACTTAACACTTAACTGTTTGTGGGATTATTTTTCTTTATTGTTCCAAGACGTTTGTGTTCAGAAATAGAGCAGATGCAGTGTGAGCTCACTGCGGCATTAATAGCCTATCTTACCTCACAATCCAGTTTTTCTCAAGTTTAGACAAAACCTGGACTTAGATTTAGACTTCTCTTTAAGGGAATTGGATTACCTGCAGTTTACAAAACACTTGTGTAGAAAATAAGGAGGTATAAAAAAAATACAGTAGCCTATAAGATAAACAATAAACTCTAAACTAAATATAGAAAGTAAAATTAGACAGTAAACAATACAAGTTTAGCTAAATATATAAAGTAGAGATAAGAAATGTAGATACATAAATAATGCAGAGAACTGTATAGAGAATAAATATAGATAAATGGTGATACAATATACTGTATATGTAAGTTAAAGAGTGAACCATAAGGGATTTTTTACTGCAAAGTATTGCTGAAATAAACAACAACACACTGTTGACAGACTGAAATGATTACGTTTCAGGGGCTTGCTGTAGGCCTATTTACAAAGAGACTTAGTATTGGCCTGTTCCCCAAGCTCAGGAGAAAAATGTAATCCAATTAGTCTTTTGTGTAAGTATTTGGCTTGGCAGTGTCTCTTCTTGATTTTTTAAAAATGTGTTTGAATAGCCTTAATCTCAGCTAGTTTACATTTCATGCAGCGTTTGGTGCAACTCAACCAATAAAGGGAGAACTGGTGCTTCAGCTGAATGTACGTATAATGCCAAGAAAGCAAGTTATCTCTGCTTGTCTTTGTGTGTTCATTCTACATTTCTGGATCCTTTACTTTCTGTTGATTGTGCAGCCTTGGTGGAGAGAGAGAGAGAGAGAGAGAGAGAGAGAGAGAGAGAGAGAGAGAGGTGTGCTTTGGAAGAGACTGCATGCGTTGATGTAGCCCTCGGGGTTAAGAATACACCTGAATAGGCAGTCAAAATATTTGAACAACTGAACAACAGAGGAGAGTCTGACAAAAGTGGAACCAGAGAAAAGCTGTATAGAAAACTCTGTTGTGGTTATTCAGCATATTTGTAACAACAAGGACACACTGGGGTAAGATATATTAGGGATTCTTTAGTGATTTGAGATATACATAGGAGGTAGGGTGTGTGTTAAATTACAGATTATCATATTATGTCATGGAGGATTTATTAAGGAAAAAGTTTTTCTTTAATGTAGTGGCGTAAAATTATAAAGCGGCATTAAAGGGGAATTGTGATATTTTTCTAACAGTCGTGTGCAGGTGCCCTGTTTGGTTACGTTGCAGCCCCGTTCACATCAGACAGGCTGCACAGTCATGCTCAATACTGGAACAGTTTTTTTTTTTTTTTTTAAAGTCGTTGCCATTAGTCACTCACACACAAATACATGGGGGAATATGGTCCAGGTTGGAAAAATGCTTAATTTCCCTTTTAAGTGGAAATACTCAGTAAACTAATTTGTTGTCCTTCATTATTACAGGGGAAGGGAAGCACTCTTCTTTTGTGATTCTCCAAATTACATTGTTTTATCCCACTGGGGTGTGACCTCATCCATTTGTCCAAACACGACAGAGGTTGCTAATGCTTTCAATTGATCTGATTGACCCAGGAAAATAGTTACAGCCTACAGTTGTTTTGCAGGTGTGTCTTGAAGTTGACCATGTTTGATTCACATTTTGCGCATTGTGTTAAAACCCTATATGGAGGCAACGTTAGCAGCAATTTCTGTTCAATTTTCATGTTCATGTTGCAATCACCCACCTACAGCTTATAGCATACTATTAGTGCAAGACGTTTTTTTGTCAACCTTAGACGTTGATACCTCCACAGTGGCTGAACAGATTGTTGCCATTCAAACCGTAAACGAAACGTCCATATCTCTTCATACTTTTGCAATTTGATTTGCGAAGGTAGCCTTTGCAAATCTCTTACAATGTTAGTTTATATCAAGAGACACATAATTTCCCCCTGGGATTATTAAAGTATTTCTGATTCTGATTTTCAAACACAGGGATTATCCCCTTTTGTTTCATCGGTTCCAACTTTCACCTTCATAATTACTGTTATTGTTTGTCACACCTTTATTCTTCTTACACATGGTACATAGGGTTTAATGTAGCACGTGATTTCCAGCATCAAACTCCCAGCAGGCACTTTCATAATAGGAAAAGAACATTGTGTATTTAATAACATCAATAATAGATCAATTCCACTTAGAGGAGGCTCTGGTATTGTGCATGCTGGCTCACTTGAATAGCTTCCTGGGACACTTAATGGGCCTGAGCCATCGTTGACGTTATAAATTTCACCTGTGCTTTTCCTACTAATGTTTGATGTGAAAAAGGTCTATTATTAGATAATACAAGAACAAATCAACAGCTCCTGCCCAGTGCTGAGATGACATGTCGGTCGATGGATATAAAATGACACATAATTAACATAATGAACACATCGCCATTTCTGCAAACACAGGATGTAATAATGAAAGTCCTGAGGAGCCATTGCTTCTCTCCTTAATGGTTTCTTTTCATGCCACATAAAATATGATGTAGCAGCAATAAAATCACCACAACCAAGAAAATGGACACGAATACAAACGGCTGCATAGTAACTACATTTTATTGCTCAGCTCCCACTCCCACTTGCTCCCTGTTGCTGTTTCTGTAATTGACAGGACATAATGATAAAAGCATAGCGCCAATGTTCAATTCTGGATGGAGTAACAGGGATCAAGTTTCTCTGTGTTTTGTAAATGAAATTGTTGATGCATACTTACACAGCTGGCAGTGGGTGGCAGCTTTCTGGCACGGGCCACTGTGATATTGCTGAACAAAGACATGCAGATATTTGTTTTTAATCTTCTTCTCAGTTTAACTCCATCTGTCCAGCCAGCGCTCACTCCCTGTCAAACAAAGCTTTAATTTACTTTTAACGACTTTTAACAAGGCACCTCGAGGTGTGGATGGCTGGCACAGGGGGTGTTTGCAGTTGCACTGCAAAGAACACAAGCACCTTTAAATAAACAGCAGACGTGAACACTCCAAACTAGCAGACCAGTGTGTGAGCATACCATACCGAGGCACAGAGATCACAGCACTTTTATGATACATAACCAGTTTACAATAAGTGCAGCTAAGCATCAACTTACAATACAAGCTGGTGTTTGGTTGCATGTGTTGTTAAGTAAAGGGTAAAAAGGTGTGGTGACTATAACGTGCAGTTAAGATGAATGGATGGATAGATAGACACATGATTGTTGGGTAAATGGATGACGATTGGAAGGATTCATGGATGGATTAGGAAAATGTGGATGAAAAAATGGAAGAAGATGGAAGATGGATGAGTTGGTGGATGAGTGAATGGATGGATGGATGGACAACACAATAGCTATATGGATGGAGAAAGGGGTGATAGAGAGATGGATGGGTTAAAACAGGACTCTCAATTGAAACTATGAAATCACACACGTTATGACATGGTGTGCCGTCATCCTGAGTGAAACTTGAAAATAAGAATGGACTGAACATGAAGTGTGTGTGTGTGTGTGTGTGTGTGTGTGTGTGTGTGTGTGTGTGTGTGTGTGTGTGTGTGTGTGTCTGTGTGTCTGTGTGTGCGTGTGTGCGTGTTTTGTCTGGAGCTGGATATGCTTGGTCTGGTAACCATATTTTCCTCCTCCAATTGAATCCGTGAGAGAAAAACAGGCTCCTGTCTGCTTACTATTGAATAAAGGAGGTGTCACATGTCAAGCTTTGGCTCGTGTTCTGTTATTTAAAAAAACAGCATGTCCTTTCTGGCATTACCATGAATGACAAATGGCACAATTTTCAGGAAGAAACCAATCTGTGTCGGTAAAAAAATGTGCGCATTTATCATAACTAATAATTCACTGGAAGACGGTGGGAGTATGACACGGCACTGTTTTGACCACAATTACGAAACATGTGGAGTCTAGGGAGTTTCGGCCTTGGCTGTTTTGATCGGACTCTTTCATGCCTAATTGAAAGCAGAATGTTAGCGGTAACAGAGACCTGGAAACTCAAATCTGTAGAGAATTTGCAGAATTAGTTCTGACTTGATTAGGGAATAGGTCACATTTGACATTCAGTGTGTTGTCACGGTTCAAACATGCAGCGGACACTGTTACAGATCCAACTGCATGAAGAAAGGTTTTTCGACTTCTACATTGTCTGATTGCTACATGTTGAGCGTTATCAAGTCTGTAAGTCTTCAAATGTTTATCATAAATGGTTTCATTATCCAGCACATATTATCAGTTGTTCATGTCACAATGTCTGAGAGGTATTTTTTGCCTTCCAGGACGTCTATTCCTTCTTTGTGTTTGTTTTTTTACATTCGGAAAACCAGTGACGCAAGACAGGTTTTAACATCAATAATGGTAAACACTGTTCAATGAGCCGGAGATGACGACGAGTGCAAAGACCTGAGCTGGAGATGATGATGGAGATGCTGCTGATGTCAACAGTGAAACCAAACACGCACGCACATACACATACACACACACACACACACACACACACACACACACACACACACACACACACACACACACACACACACACACACACACACACACACACACACACACACACACACACACACACACACACACACACACACACACACACACACACACACACACGCAGCTCACGGTTGACATGCTGATCCAAATACTTTGGGGTTTTTTGATCTTCTGATACACACCAGTTCTGTTGATAATTGTGTTATGTCCAGCCGAAGATTAACACTAAGAAATCCATGCTCACTTAATCCTTCCATGTATAGTATTTATTTGTAATGTCCTAATTCGGCACCAGCTTGTTGGTACTTTCAAAAGAAACGGCCCATTTTATATAGTGGTAAAACAGGTAAAATCGGGAGAAATTACTACTCCCCTGTGACTTGCTTGCAACATCCTGTTTATCCATTTTGGGTCTACAGTTCCAGTTCAACCGCATAAGTTTTTTTTAACAGTACACATATTCTCACAGATGCTTCTTATTACTCTGAGGTTTTTGTCAACCCACAATACACAAAATCGAAAAAATTCAAATTATTTCAAAGTAAAAGTTCATCTGTAGCGTGTTTTTTTAATTTATTTTTTACTTTTTACCTTTTACATTGCTTAGGATTGAACTATGTACTGAATTACATTTAATTAAATTTAGAACACCCACTGATATGGTACAATGGAAAGCTACACAAACAGGGTTTTCCCAGTCCTGTAGACAATACACAGGCACCTATAATGCAGAAATAATGAGCTAGGCCTGTGTTGGCTTACCTTGTTTGATGTAATTCAAACCATAATGGAATTTGAAGATGTTTTCTCTGCTAACAGAGGTTGGGTTTTTTCAGGAGTTTCGCTTGCTGTAGTCTCTGTCTAAACAGGCCTTGACTGGCATGTATGTCATCTCAAATGAAAATTCCCGCATACCAAATGAGTATGACACAAAACTTTCTTTCTATACAGCAGACAACCCAAACACAACATATGTTTTGGGGATGTTTACAAAACCTATTGCGTCAGACAGTTTTTGCAACACTCTGAAACCTTGAAATTTGCGATTGGCCCCGGTGTGAAAGTCTGATCTTTCTCTTTCTCATTTCTCACACAACCACTTCCATGACTTTTCATGACTTTTTCATGAGACTGTGCACTGTTTTCCCATGTCGCTTTTTGTATAATTCTTCAGACAGAGACTTAAGACTCAAGACTACAAAGACACAAACGACACCAAAGCGATTAGAGGCAGTGGGAGGTTTCCAGGAACAGGCTATGACTTTGTGCCTATGTGAGCATACACATAGAAAGTGAAATACCAGAAAAACCCGGGCTATATTTCTGCTGAACCCTTAAGCAGATTTACATTATATGCAACAAAGTGAAAGAGGCAACACTCTACCAAAGTGAAATATCACTTCAGTTGTCCCCTGGAAGAAGAAGAAAGGTTGGATACACGTGGTTCCCCTTTCTAGACGTGTTGAAAGTAAGAAGCTTTCACTTCTCTTTCCATTCTCTTTTGCTTTACCAGTCACACTAACTGACCATAGACACAGAGCAGTTCACACGATAGTGAAATAATAGTGAGCAGAAAAGTGAAATGCAAGTACTAATCATCATGGGACATTCTGTGACATCACAGCCAGGTGTATTCAGATTTGCACAGCGTTCATTTTCTCATCAACAAAATGTGGTGCATTGCATTGTGGGATTATCATTAAGAGAAAGTAGATACATAACATGGCATGGACACTGAATTGTTGAGGGCTAACAGATGTATTTAAACACTCAGAATTCAGACATTCAAATAACAATAACAAACCCTCTGGGATTAATAAAGTTTGATTGATAGATTGTTGATTGATTGACAGGAAATGTGTCGCCCTACTCAAATCTGACAAAAATGGAATGAATCCGTCTATATTTTTCTCGACAGTCCGATGAACTTCATACTTGGCGGGTGAATTGCTGACGACCCAAGGAAGTGCAGTGTCAAGTGTGAGCTCCTGTGATCGACGAGACCTATTTATTAGCAGTGTGTAGTGCATTAAGAGGGGGCCGTATTGTAAATCCAGATGGATTATTTACATCACAATAACGTAACAGCTGGCATCGTTCGTGTCTTTAAATTAGCCACAAGGTTACAAACATATTTAGGACTCACAGTCAGAAAGGTCATCTCATCTCATATCTCATCTCATCTTCATCCGCTTATCCGGGGTCGGGTCGCGGGGGCAGCAGCTTTAGCAGGGGACCCCAAACTTCCCTTTCCTGGGCCACATTAACCAGCTCTAACTGGGGGATCCCGAGGCGTTCCCAGGCCAGTGTGGAGATATAATCTCTCCACCTAGTCCTGGGTCTTCCCCGAGGCCTCCTCCCAGCTGGCCGTGCCTGGAACACCTCCCTAGGGAGGCGCCCAGGGGGCATCCTTACCAGATGCCCGAACCACCTCAACTGGCTCCTTTCAACGCTAAGGAGCAGCGGCTCTACTCCAAGTTCCTCACGGATGGCTGAACTTCTCACCCTCTCTCTAAGGGAGACTCCAGCCACCCTCCTGAGAAAACCCATTTCGGCCGCTTGTACTCGCGACCTCGTTCTTTCGGTCATGACCCAACTTTCATGACCATAGGTGAGGGTAGGAACGAAGATTGACCGGTAGATCGAGAGCTTTGCCTTCCGGCTCAGCTCTCTTTTCGTCACAACGGTGCGGTAGAGCGACTGCAACACCGCCCCCGCTGCTCTGATTCTCCGGCCAAACTCACGCTCCATCATCCCCTCACTCGTGAACATGATCCCGAGGTACTTGAACTCCTTCACTTGGGGTAAGGACTCATTCCCTACCTGGAGTAAGCAATCCACCGGTTTCCTGCTAATAATAATATTTAGGACTCACAGTCAGAAAGGTATTTGTTGATATTCATTCAACTATAGTTCAGTCTGGACCTCAGTCAGCAGTTGACAAAGCAATCTCAGTTAAAGGTATGTTCCTGCCTGTTCTTGAACTTTTGACCTTACCTTATGGTCTCCTTTCAGCCTCATGAAGGAGCCGTTCCTCGTCTGCTGTGGTGCTTTCAATGTGAGCGACAGGAATAAAAAGAAACAGCGTGTCCAGCAAAAGTTCAGCTCAACACTGGGGCGCCTGGTGGATGAGTCGTTAGAGCGGGCGCCCCATGTAATGAGGCTAGCAGTCCTCAACGCAGGACCCAGAATTCGATTCCCACCTGTGGCCCTTTGCTACATGTCGCCTGCCACCGCCCCCCCCCCACACACACACACACACACACAAACACACACACACGCACTCCTCTTTCCTGTCATTCTTCAAGCTGTCCTCGTAATAAAGGCATGAAAAGGCCAAAACAAAATAATCTTTAAAAGAAAATGCTCGCTCACATCTCTTGCTGTTAGGACACACTGTAAAGGGTTTTTCACACAGCAGGAGACACTCTGCCTGGGTACTTGCTTGGATCCTCGGGGTCTAAATGCGCTCCTCATGTGAAAAGACAAGCAGACAAGCAATCTGCGATTTATCCCTGCTGATCGAAACAAGCTAAATTAACAGCGTCATAACTTTCGTAGCGTTACTTTAAAGCTTCAGAACAAGCGAGAAAGTAGTACTTGAGGTGATTTTTTTTTTTGCCAATTGTAAAATTCCTTCTGCATGCTGTTTTCAGCACCTGTTTAGTTTTCAATCCATATATTTCTCTGTGATTACTGTATTTTGGGCTGGGTAAGAGTTTACTGGACACACATCCATGTGTTCAATACAGTCAAGAAAAAAAAGAAAGCTGTTGTGATCTGTAATTACAAAATGGTCCTGTTGGGAATTTCACATATAAAACTACTTCACTGATGAATTGATAGAGTAATAGAGTTCTGAGAGCCAACCATTTAAGGCAATGGGAAGACTTCTTCAAACCTAATAGGTTCTTCTTTGAGCGTCCCACATCAATTTCTTTTATTGATTTTTACATGGATGACTCATCCATAATCTCATTTGAAACACCATCATCATTTACTCAGTGGCGGCTATCTTCACATTGTGTTTTATGAACATTAGATTTTAATAACCCAAAGAGATTTTAATTTAAAACATCTAGGATATCAAGTTTATCAAATTATTGTTTATTAAAATGTTCTACAAGCATTTGTCTGCGCGATAGCGAGCTATCATCACACAGTACAATCCGGCTATGATAGCACACAAGAATGACTGAAATGTTGTGCAAGAGACAGTCGAGTCATATAAGCATGTACATGTTCAGTGATATCAGCAAATGTTATCCTTACACGCTCAGTCAAGTTGTTACTGGAATACTGTGATTGTCATAACCTTTAAAGAATGAACATTTCTTATCAAGTTTTCTCTAGAGAGGTCTTTTACAGGATGTCCTTTAGTACAATGAAAACTTGTTCAGTGTCACTCAACAGTCCCGCACATTCTTCCATATCGCTTTATGAAACTGTAGGTAGAATTTGCTTGAAGCAACAAATGGATAACAAAATTAGATGTTAATTTTATAGCAAGACAAGTTCAGCTATCTTGAGTTTCTGAAAATGCATTTTAGAAGTTTTAGTTTTATAGATTAACAACAGTCAAGGCTCTACCATACAGCTTATTTGGGTGTGGAAATTTAAGAAAAAGGCACACAGGACAGTGTGACCTCAGTTTACACATAACTTGTGGCATAAATAGAACTTATTTGAAAGGTGTCCTCGAAATTTTAGCATAAATGTGGACAATTTCCCATAATCCATTACTTTATTTGCCAGTGGTCCTCTTCATCAACTTAGAAAATGAAGGTCACGAGATAGATATATATGTTTACTTAAAAATGTGTCTCTGGTAAATGTACTACATGAACATCTGTTTTCAGTGCAGTGGTAGATGTGGTTGTGTTTCCTAGAGAAATTTCAAGAAAATACAAGAGGGAGCATCCTGGCGGCCAAGTGTTTAAGGCGATACCACATAACCTCGGCTATGACGCATGGCATACTCCTGTGTCTCTGCTTCCTATCAACTGACAATACAGATTGGAATGGCAAAAACAAGTAAATCATTTAAAGATAAGCTTTGGGTATGTTGTCACAAAAGATATGTTGGTTTTCACCTCTGACACAGCCATCAAATGTGAGTAAACATATTTTATCTGGTCATGTGTATTGTTGATTAGCCTCCTCCTCTCAAGTGATTGCTGAGTCCACTGAAGTTGATAGTGGTCTAGACCATTGGATTCCCAACCTGGGGGGCCCGACCCCTCAAGGGGGGCGTGAAAGATCCAGGAGGGGTCGCGAAGCCCTCTTGATTTTAAGGGGTTTAATAATTTTAATGTAATTAAAATGTTAAATAAATGAGTAGGCTAAGCATTTAATTCATATATGTGACAAAATCAACTAAATCCAAGGGCCACATTAAACATTTATTCGGATATTTCAAATTTTAGATAAATGAATAAGTTATAGGCCTATATCACGAGGAACAGAGCGTGTGTGACTTGAACGCCTCACGTGCAGCAGTCGTTGCTAGGCGGAGCTAAGGGAGAGATGGCGAAGCGTCAGGTAGAGGAGACTGCGGTAAACGTCAAAAAGAAAAAGCGGGGCTACCAAGAAAGTTATATTGAGTTTGGCTTCATAGAAGCAATGGATGAAATTAGAGCAGAATGTATATTTTTAATTTTATAATAATTCATTTTCTTTATTATATTTCAATATGTTACCTGCTTAAATGAATTTGAAAAAAAAGAACTTGTACTTTTAAAAGTTTACAAGTTCTGAAGAAATATGTTGTAATCATACACAGGTTCTCCTCATTGTCCCATGCTGTTATTAAATAACTGAAATATAAAGTATTTCATGTAAAAGAAGTTATGATATTCCTTATTTTATTTTTATTTTCATGGGGGGGGGGTCACCAAAGTTTACAATGGTAAAAATATGAGTGGACAAGGGATGAGATGATTAAGAGTGTAGCACATATTTCTGCTACACTGCTTTGATTTAAGGGACATCATTTTAAGGAACAGCTCAGTTTTGTCGAAGGTGTGAGTTACATGCTGGGCAGATAACTCAGGTGAGATGTGAGAGGAGGCCCAGTATGAGCAGAGACACTGTGTAAGTCCAAGAACCAGCACTGCTTAAACAAAAACACCCTGAAAACTACTGTATCTACTGTAATTTTACAGTACGTTACCACAACAGCTGGCTTTATGAGCCAACAATGATGCAATGGTTGGTGTAGGATGCCCTGTGATTTTGTAAAAGACACAAAGGAAGACAATGCAGTGTTCAGAAGAAGAAAATGTGTTAACAATGTTGGCGTGGTGACAAGCAAAGTGAGAAAGGGTGGCATGAGCCAGCCAGGCAAAAGTGAATCATGTCAAAACAGCAGCTGTAAGACAAAGACAGAGATTTTCCGTTATGGTCTTGGAAAGGGAGGGATTGTGTGTACACATAAAATTAACTATACAAACATTTTATCCCTGAAATAGTAACATTATTTGGGAGTTTGCATTGTGTTAGTATGTTCACAAAAACTCAACAAACACATGCATACATTGCAAAGTGTACACAACTATGGGTAGTGGGTGTGGTGAACTCCAGCAAACACACATTATTTACAATTCACGCATGCATGCACACACGCACGCACAAATTGTATTTCTCTTAATGTTTTTTTTGATTATTTGTTCATTCAGCCGTTTTCAGATATAGTGTCTCAGGCTCATTGTGTGTGCTGCACTTTGCCATTGACAGCTGAATTAGAGGATGCTGAAACACCACCACCTAGTGTTGAAGTGACCGCCAAATCCTACTGGTGTGGCTGAACTCGACCTTTATACATGTATATGTCTAGGTGTTTGATGAGAGATAACAGCGTGGATCAGAGGCTTAGTAAAATAATATCCTACGGCTCTGTATCTTATTATCATATTGGTGGAAAAATAGCCTTAAAAAAGTACTATTTTGTGAGTCACAGATTCTTTACCTAAGCAAAAGTAGCAAGACCACAATGTAAAATTACAATTACGAGTGAAAATCAAAACAAACATACTTAAAGTATCAAGGTAAAAGTTATCATTATGCAGCCTAATGCAACCTAATGCAGCCCGTTTTAAAATATTATTGGAATATTATTTTTGTTGTATTAAAATTGAAGTGGTACATTACTTGGTTGAGGTCGGCTACTTTAAACTGCTGTTATAATATTGCATCCAATTGTATAAACTCATCATATATTTTGTATGTCCAATTGCAGAACTATAGCTTTTTAAATAGTAGTGGAGTAAAAACAATTCCCTTTAAAACAGTGTAAAGAAGTACAACATTTAAAATTTTAGAAATACAAATACCTCAATAAAAACCCCAATATTAGCTAATGCTGTATGCCCTCTGCATGATTCATGCTCACAGTGCATTGATGAAACCAGCATATCATTTTTTTAATACATCTATAATTCTCACTGTTCTGTGAGAATTATTGCACACACAGTTGGGAGCAACATCAGCGGGCATTTCCAGCCTGCCATTACACAACCAGAGAGGGATAATCACACCTGCCCGTGCCTGTGATACTGCAGCTCTTATTGTCCTGCTGAGTGTGCTCCTGTTTCCTAATTCATTTCCCTTATCTACTTAACCAAACGATTAGAATGTGGATGCACATCCAATCACATCTACCTGCCCCAGATAACGCCTTGTTCCATTGGCTGTTGCCTGTCAGCAAGAAGGCGAGGGCTCCTTGTTTGCATTTAGTGTGTGTGGGTGAGAGGTTCTGACCCTAGCCTGACCTGGATTACCACATGCTCCTGAAACGATCTCATGAGCCTCTAAATATAGCCCGCACCTGGGGTAGTGTCTCCAGTGAAGTGCTACGGTGATCTGCCCTGACCCAATCTGAGACTGTCTGGATGGGATTAGTGCTCCTTTTTGGCACAGACACACCCACAGGCGCATCAAAATTAATTAAAGCTTTTAATACTTGATTTATTATGAAATGTTGTTCTTTCTTGCTCAGAATTTTATAGAATATCAGCTGCGGCTATACCAATGGGTTCAACTCTGCAGCTGGAGTTGCTCGCCAGTTCAGTGCTGAACAGGGCAAGGATCTGTCTCAGCACACAGTGTCTTGTCATTTAAGACTTTTTGGACTGAAAGCCTAGTCTGCAGTGACCAAACCTCATCGGCAGAAAGAATGAAAAGGCTATACTTGCCTTTGCTGAGGAGCATGTTGTGTGACGGAGGAGAACTGGTCCAGAGTGACTTCAGTGATGAGAGTACATTATGTCTGATGTAGGACTGGGAAAAGACTGAACCCAAAATATGTGAAGACGTCAGTTCAATTTGGAGGTGGAAATGTCTGCATTAGGAGTTGGGCCTCTTGTACAGCTAGATGGCAGGGTGAATGCAAATGTTTATGTGAACCTCCTTCAGCAACATGCAATAACTTCACTGCAATGGTCTCCCAATCAACCCATATTTTCCATGCAATACAATGCCCCCTAGGAATATTGAGGCAATTAAATGGCCAGCCCAGAGTCTAGATCTAAACCCCATAGAGAATCTCTGGAAAATCCTTGGCAACAATGTAATGGCTAAGAATCCAACAACAGTTACTGAACTGTGGAAGAGACTGCAAGAAGAATGGACCGAGATCAAACCAGAGCAGTGTGAGAAACTAGTGATGTCCTGTGGGCACAGATGTGCTGAAGTCATTCAAAGCTGTGGCCTCTACACTTCCTATTCTTTTTTAATCCTATAGCAAGAAGAAAAGATTGTTGAAATCTCCTCTTCTGACACAATGGTTACTCTTTTACTCTCTTTTTCACTGTTTTTATACAAAATAAAAGTTTTTTTTTTAAATGCCTTGTTATTTAAAAAAAACATGCTAGTACAGCAGTGGTACAGCCACATCCGATATTCTATCTAATTCTTAACAATAAAAAATAAAAGTATTTCAGAATAAATCAAGTATTTATAATTTGTTCTCTAATTTGGAGCTCCGGTGTAGTGCAATATTGAAGAGTGGCATTTGGCTTTAACCCAGTATAAACAGGATGTATGTAAAAAGGGATTCATGTTAAACATGACAGTGAAATGAGGGTGAAGTAAAGCTCAGTCAATTTATTGATTTATGGAAAATATATCACATCTTTACATTTTTGAGATACCTTCAGAAGTTAACAGTCTGTTTACCATTTACTTCCCCACATCCGAATCAAAGCTAATCAATTATAACGCGTAAAGCAGAGCAGTATTTAAGTTTCGTGCTTGGAGGAAATCATAAGATACCTCAGCTAACCTGCTTCTTAAATTTAGCCAACTGTTCCAAAGAAACACACTAACAATCTTGTATCTAAAGCTGAATTCTTGCTACAACTTAATTTCATCCCCATCTGAAAGTCCCATTCTAACAGCCCAAATTAAACACTTCAGCGCCACCACCAGTAGTTTTTGTGAATATACAGTATTTGTATTCTGTTGGGTAAAACAGCAAGCAGGTTGAAGTTTGGAATCACCGGACTACAAATCGAAGATCAGACAACAAGGACAGGAAATGAGTGTAACGTAGGAGTTGTTATAGCAGCAGCAACAGTGACATTTGGTTTCTTTTTCTTCTTTTACAACAATACCAAAGTGCAAATATGTTCAACTGCATGTGTTTTTAAATGTTATAGTAAGTAGATGTATTATATTCTATTGAACTACGAGTCTTGCAAGAAGGTTGAGGCGTTTTAGAGTATTATGGCACATTTCAAAACCAAAGAGAAAACATGTCACAGGTCATCTACTACAACAATAGGCAATGCAATCTTTACGAAACACTATATATATATATAGATATATTTGGTGACCAAAGTTTGTCATCAATACATAAATATTTGAGAACACAGTTATAAAGCATTACATCAATATTGTATCATCAGGATATTTGATTGCAGAACCAATATATTAACCGCAGTCCTCAAGTGTTGTTTTCACCGTTATCCTCCTGGAGCAATACAAGGTACTACTGTCTTTGAGTAGCGCTGCAGGCAAAGCCTGCCACTAAAAACAAGACAATATATCATCCCGAAGAGGACCAAACTGTCATCACTTTTCAGTCTCTCGTTCTTTTCTGAACTCTTCAAGGTATAAGGACTGCAACAGAGCACCAGTGAACACCCTACATGGCAACTATTTGCTCTTGCAATAATCAATAGTGACACAAATTTTACAGATATATAGCTATATAGTATTGTATATACCTCCAGTGTGTACACAGTCTGACCACTACCTCTGATGTCATCAGAGCCTCCTTGTTGTGACAAGAGACCGCCACAGAAAGGGTGCATGCAAGAAGAGTACTCAATTCAGTATTTAGAGTTTTTTTGTTGAATATTGGAAAGAATTAAATAGCCAACTTCTCTATACGGACTGTGGCATGAGTTCCTATCCCTCTGCCTTTTCAGTGTTGCTCTTTCCTTTAATTTAATCAGGAGCTGGGTGACTCAGCAGAATCTTGGTCTGGAGTCCGGGCTTCGGCCCTCTTAAAGCATGGTCCATTAACTTCTCAAGGGATTATTCTGTTGGTGTTTGCTATACAGATACCTTAGAAGTATTTGGATGTAGTGAAGCACTAATTGTTAAATTCTATAAGTGATTTTGGGGGGAAGTTTGTTTATCGTTTGATAATCGTTCCTTTTTTTTTAGTTCTTAAAAGACAGTGATCTTAGGAGGACAAGCAACGTTGAGATATATGTCAGTGTCCTCTTCACTTGGCAGTCATCATCTGGACAAACTCTGTGAAGAGAACACAAAACAATGCTTAACTGAAAGATAGAGGTAGTGAAATTTTGGTTAAGGCGTTTGGTTCGAGAAATTTATCAAATTACAAGTGCGCCTTATGAAAGTTATGTTGTGACTGACATTTTTTCCTAGTTTCTGTCTTAGTAATGTAACAATAAATGTATTCCCTGTTCTGAAAAGATTTTTAATGAAAACTGAAGTTGTAGTGAAAACAAGTGAAGTGGCAAAGAGAACAAACTCACAAGCAGCTGAAGGGTTGTAAGTATTGATGTTAAAATCTGCAAACTTAAAACAAAAAAAGCCTTTTCAGAAAGAAAGCATCCAAAAAGAACATCTCACCCTCGTAGTTGACCTGACCATCGCCGTCAATGTCAGCCTCGCGAATCATTTCGTCCACCTCCTCATCGGTGAGCTTCTCCCCTAAGTTGGTCATGACATGCCGTAGCTCTGCTGCACTGATGTAGCCGTTACCATCCTGCCGATGACCAAAAGAAGAACTCTTGTTATTGCATCCATTTACCATTGTAAATATCAGTACTGAAGTTAGTTTTGATGTCTTTACTGTGGCGTTTGTTGGGTCAGTTTTACCCTCTACGGTCCTCTGCGGATATGATTTGACTGCTATCATTGTTGTATGGTCTAACTCATGTTAGGGAATTAATGCCATATAACTTTCTTTTATTAATAAGTTTGACAGTCAGTCATTACGGATAAAGAACAAACAATATAAATAAATAAACAACTTTCTTCAGGTCTAAATTTTGTGGTATCATATTGGTGCATACACTTGCGTACTCACTGAAACCAAGAACAGCGTCTTAGGTAGTATCTGGGCCATTTTTAATACTGGTATTGGTGACGGAATAACTCTTCTTCTCTTTCTGTACTTAGAGCTAAATGCTTAATGTTTGCATTTTAGCATGCTAAAGACTGTCATTCAGCTGGGAGAGAGAAACTAATGAAAAGCCTTTTAATGGACCAAAATGTTTCAAAGGAAAATAAAACAGTGACCTTAACGGCTCAATAGCATGCATGAATCTCTCTCTAAACGTACAGGACTGTATTACATGAAGGGATTGACCGAGCCCCCACCACAGCGACTTCCTGGTTGATCCAATCAGGAAGTGCCAAAAACTGCAGTTCTCCGAGTGGCCACTAGGGTAGTTGGCACACTAGCACAATTTCTCATTGACCCCCATGTTAAACAGGCTATTTTCACAGCATAACCAAACCTGTTTAAGGCCTGGTACAAAAAAAAACTTCTAGTCTGTATGTTTAGGTCATATCTCCATGACAACGCTGAGGGTGTGATTTTTTGTACCCGGCTAGTTTTTATTTTATTGGAGGTTAAGTTTATGAATAATTAGGGGCGTAGCCTCTTGAGTGAGCCAGATGGAAGTATCTCACTCCCCCTCAACGTCACATACATGCCCTTTTTTGGCAAGAGGAAATGAGGCAAAGACAAAGTCTGACAAGATCGCAACTCCCGAAGGCGAGGACGATTGGATCAGGTTGAGAGAACGGACCTCGACGGGTATGCTATGTCCATTTTTTTTTTACAGTCTATGGGTTTGACCAGGTTTTAGTCTTTTCTAAACATGGGTAACTTGCTATCATATGGACTCAATGAATATACAAATCTGTTGCAAATTTTGTTGAGTGGTGCTAGTTAATATTCTCGGTCTACTCCTTCCTAACGTACCTTGTCAAAGACTCTGAAGGCTTCTCTGATCTCCTCCTCACTGTCTGTGTCTTTCATCTTCCTGGCCATCATGGTTAGGAACTCAGGAAAGTCGATTGTACCATTACCTACGCAATCATACAAACAGAACTATATTAGAGTAAATGTGTTACTTTGTTCACCAAGTCATTACAATAAAAACGGACTATATGAATACAGGAGGATTTAAAACCTTCATGGCACAAAACATAAGGGAAATAACTAGAGTAGAGCCCAACTTACACATCTGCATTGCTGATACAATTGGCAAATGTTTAGCTTATTTCAAATAACATTAAGATTCTGGTCTATTACAAAAGGTAACAGGGAGACGTGATCTGGAAGGCAACGACAGTCAGCAATGAAAATTGTCACATTTCTTAAGGATGGCATGAATGTCATGACAGTAATTTAAAGTGCATCTACTGATACTGTAAAAAGCTCCACACTGCAAATTTTATTTCGGCAAGAGAAACATTTGACATGAAGATTACCCTTAAAATTGCAGTGATTATAAGTTTCAACAAGAATAATTTTCTTGTGCATTTGTGCTTTTCCTCCTCACCATCAGCATCCACCTCATTGATCATGTCCTGCAGCTCAGCCTCAGTGGGGTTCTGTCCCAGAGAGCGCATCACGGTCCCAAGCTCCTTGGTAGTGATTGTGCCATCACCATCCTTGTCAAACAGCGAGAACGCCTCCTTGAACTCTGTGCATTTACAGAAATAACAAAGTTAGAATGCCACTAGCGCTCACATCAGTATGGACACTTCACTTTCGGTCTTTCAAGCAGTCTACGTAGAAAACACATTCTGAGCATTAACAGGCTTTGTGGAGGACTATTTCAATGCTAGGGAGGAACAAAGCATGCCGGGCGCTGGACTGATGACCCTTTATCTACACAACCACACCACCTGAGTAAAAGCACTGGTGCATCTGATGCAAAATTTAGAAAATAAATGTGCATATTGTGATCTTTTAATTGAGGTTCCATCCTTCGACTCCACTACCAGTTTATATCCTCCCACAGCTCTGGTTACTTTAATCTCTTAGACCCTCTAGTTACTCATGTTTGGCAGAGAATTAAAGAGCTGCAAGACCTAAAACAAACCAAACATGATTAAGGTATGCACTCACCAGCAATCTGCTCCTCAGTCAGCTGATCAGCCTGTTAACACAAGAATAAGACAGTCCTCTTAATGAAATGTATTTATTTTATCAGATTGTTTTTTGGGCAGACAACAGATTTCACTTCCCTCACTGATGGCATCTATGGCTGTAGTTGCTGGAGCACCTTAAGCCCGACTATTGGCTCCATCCAGAGACGTATGATAACCAAACTTAGGTGAAAGATGATGACACAGAACTGTTACATCCAATCCAGTAGTCTATGTTTGACTATGACTTCCTTTAAACCCATGAAGCTCCCCCAAAAAAAGAGATGTTATGGGAGGTCTTTCAAGAATAAAATGTTTTAGATCAGTTTTCAATGTAGTGTTCTCTAATGATTAGAAACTAGATAACTGTTCCAAACAATAGGATTTAAGATACAGTAGATGTACAGCAGTACATTAACAGGTTTTTCCCCCTACCATTGCAGTCACACATCAACAAGACACACCTGCTGTTGTTTGTGAAGAAGGAAACTACAGACTTTTAACATTCACCTTTCGTGCCTCGGTGGGTGAGTGTTTGATACTCAAAAGATTAATTTTGGGTGGATGCGACATTAAAATCTTCCAGTACAATTATAGAGATGAAAGCTTAGGGTAGGCCTCAAGAGGAGCACCTGCAGCAGACTTCACTGTTTAACCAACATACACAGCTCTATGCCAATGCAAATGCACTCTAAACAAACTCATTCAAAACAGACTGTGATATCATCTGACAGCTGGGCCCGGTTATTGTCTGCGACCTAGCTAAAGACTATCAATCCAGATGCAAGGTAATAAAAACAGCTCAAATATTGCCTGGCCTCACTGTCCTTTGTTTGGAGGGCACTTAATGGATAAATTACTTACTTCTTATACTATGATATATTAAAGCTCATATTTTATACAATACAAGATTTGGCCACATCTATGGAACCTGAAATAAAAGACTTGTTGCATTACTGGAGGAAAGTCATAGAACAAACACAGCCATATTGCTTTCAGAGAGTGGAACTGCATACATATAAGTTTAGCAGTATCATATTTTTAATGAAGAGAAACACACTAAACTAAATACTTTACACAATGCTAAGATCTGTTTGGAACTGGAAATATTATCCAAACCTGCTGCTTTTAAGATGACTTTCACCTTCTCATTCTTACATCCAATGGATTTTTTATTTATTTATTTCTACTTCATCTGATATGTCACTATCCCATTCCCGTGAAGTCTTACCAGGCCTTTCTAAGTCAGTCAACATGCCCACTTCAGGCTGAGAAAGTGTGATGAGGGACGGGTATAAATACTCCACAGCCCGAAATACACACGCCTGCTATAATTAGTGAGACACGAAGAGGGTCGCCAATGTAGCACACTGAATATCACCGCAGCTAACCACCTCGTTGTGCCTTTTTCACTGAACAGATGTGAGGCATGATTTATCATCATAGACTAAACCCCTGGGCAAACTGTTGCTTGAAAGTGCCGCCTTGCTGCTTTGTGTGTGTGTGTGTAGTCCTTTGTGTTGTCAGGAAAATACTCTCAGATGACTTGGAAAAAACTGGCATGATCAGGCTTAACAAAAATGAACTGCTACATACAATAAAACCTAAAATAATATAGTGCTGACCAAGGACTAATTTGAGTACAACCAAAAGTTGTTATTAAATCAATTGATGTATTGATCAGGTAAGTATGTCTGTGCCAATAAAGCTACAGAGCAAATGCAAATAAAAATCTTGTTTATATTGTGCTCTTGCACCACAGACTCGAGCATAAATTGGTTCCCAACAACCCCTTGCCTTTTCAAAACCAATGAGATTAAAGCAAACATGTCTGTAGCTCGAGGTGGTGGTAACGCCATGTGTTCTTCGAGTCAGTTTCAATGAGTCACCATGTTGGGGGGCGGGGGGGTAAAAAGAAGGGAGCAAGACAGACTGCAGTGTATTCACTGTCTACTGCCAACCGATTCGGTGGTGCTGAAGCAAGCACCGTCTGGATGAGAGCAGGGCACAGTTAGAGAATTTGTACTGCCGCTGTGTAAAAAAAATGCTCAGCAAAATAGTATTGCTGCTACTGCATCAGTAAACAAGAGATCCTGACACATTTTCTTATGTCCAGTACAGAAAACTACAGAGGCTGCAGGTGATTTTGTTTAGTGATTATTTCTTTTTTTAAACCACTCAGGACATGCAGATTATGTTTGGGCAGCTTGTGACTGAATAGGACATTGTACTTGCCTTCACATCTATTAAAAAAAATGGATAAGACAGGGGCATGGATCCATTTTTAGTGCCACAATATAGTTCTTTAAAATATAGAGTTCCCATTTTGGAGGGTGCACTGCGGGTCCTGACAGCCTACTCAGGAGGCCCTACTGCACCAAGCATGGTTGGTTCAATGCGGGGGGAAGGGAGGCGCGTAAGGAGGGGTTGCAAAAGAGGATCATTCAGCAGGAGCAGAATGCGGTTCAACGCGATGTCGCAATACGTAACGGGGGAGATGCTGTCACGGTGGTGTTGTGAGCACACACGAGCCAAAAATACTGCAACCTTCACAGCCATAATGATAAAACAATTGTTGCTAACGGTAGCAGCAGCACTACCTGCGAGCCGTGCTCTTATGTAATGGTGGTGGCGATTACAACCTTTTTATGGCGCTTGTTGCGCATGTCACTGCATCCAAAAGCACCCTTGCTGACGATGTGCATGCAGTAGGGCACTATGTGTTGCAGCAACTTGTTATGAAGGACGCCAAAAGCCAGAGTTTTGGTATCTGTGACTTGCAAGATTAACACTGGCCGGTCTATTTTTAAACACAGGACCTCCTTCACCAACACCACCACCACCGACACCACCACGCCTACTCTCGAAAAGCAAACGAGGGGGGGAAACGCTGCAAACCTTCGAGCTGAGCATGGAGCTTAATCCAAGTATTTACAAACACGTTGAGCAAAATCATCCTAATCATTAGTACAGCACTGCAGCTGCAAACAGACCACCTCGTTTGCTCTCGCCACACGACGTGTTACATTATGCTGCGCAGATGACACATAAAGAAAATTGTTTTCCTCATCAGCTGTTAACTGGGTAACAGAGAACCACTGACAACCGAGCGGCAACCTTGTTTAAAAAAAACCATAAGAAAGCCATGGTTGGCTCGAGCGGAGGAATAAATTGGGTTGTTATAAGACTAGCGGAGGATATGCTCTAATGCAATAAGGATTACTTGGTGGCTGTTATTTCGAAACCGACGCAAACCTGTGTAATCAAACATTTAGCCTGTAGCTACTCACCATTGTCCCGTTGACGTTTCGAGCTCCGTGAAGATGACAAAAAAGGGCCGGTGTAAGGTTTCGGACTTTGCTTGGAACACAAAGTACTTAAACGACACCAAACTTAATTGCAATATAGATATTTTCTGGAAATCTGTGGAGACGTTATCCTTGTGTTCTGCACCAGAGTGTAATTCAGCCCGGAAATCTCAATCCAGCCAGCGACACCGGTGTGCTCTGCCTCAGTTTCAGCGCTGTATCCCTCCGCCCGTACATCTTTTGGTCCTCCCCATGGATGTAGGTCCTCCCACTTGATGCATTATTGCCAAAATACTGAACACTGCGCATGTGCTTTGAGTGCAATACACGTTCGCTATCCATTATTACTGAATGTCAATTTGACACGCTACAAAGCGCAACACAAGCTAACTCAACACACAATGTTTAAGCGCGCAAAGATACCACCCCGTCTGGAGAAAGGATATTGTATGGAAGATTAACAACGTCCAAAATAGAGTTAGGCCTATTAGGATCGCTGAAGTGTATGTCTCCTTTCTCTATTCTCATTTCACTGAAACCTAGATGGCATCGCGAATTTCTGCATGTGATGCTGGCACCTCTAAGGCCACATTTACACATACCCGGGTATTTAAATACATGGGTCCCGTTTTCAATAATAGAAAGAAAGAAAAAGAAAGCATGCCTTCATTAGTCCCACAAGGAGAAATTCACTTTTCACTCTTTTGTTTTTTAAACACACACACAGACACACACACACACACACACACACACACACACATGCATTAATGGAGAGATGTCAGAGCGAAAGCATTGCCCCATGAGAAGCACCCGGAGCAATTTTTTAGGGGTTCGGTGCCTTGCTCAAGGGCACCTCAGCAGTGCCCAGGGGGTGAAATAGCACCTCTCCAGCCACTAGTCCACCATACTATCCGCCCTACTCCTATGGGGACTTGAACCTGTGACCCTTCTGTTTCGCAGCCAAGCCGCACCCCAATAAACTGTATGATCAAAACTATTTCATGAATTGTTATGAGGCACTGTTCAGTTCGGCATAGATGTGCATATTTTGTGACCGCTCCTGTCTCCTTTAAACACACCTTAAGTAAAGCTACATCCATCCTTTATGATGCAGTCTATGACTACAGTACAACTCACTCCTGGCAGATGTGTCCGCATGTGGCATCCTGTCTCTGCACTGGCTATTAGTTGCTGTTTGAATCTGATTCATCATGACACTGGTATTGCCTTTACTAGTCCACTAATAAACCACTATAACCACTAGTTGCGCTGTTGGAAGCAGTCAACTTTTCGTGGATCACTTATGCATTTATGTCTGTTGTCATGGCAATCTAGCAGCCAATGCAAAAACCTCATGCCCAGGGCAGCCAGACCGACAGATATAGAAACGACAGCCAACGAGGTAACTATGTTTCTGTTTCTCTCTTGATGTTGTGGCCAGTTCTGAACTTTTGCGCTTAGACTTTCACATTACAGGGGACCGCTTCCTCGACTCTTACTTTTCTGTCCACCTCAATGAAACACAAAGTCTCTTTCTCCGTTTACATTAGTTTATTTTGATTTTTCACAAAACATTTTATGCTGGATTAGGTGAGGTCGAAAACAGTGTCCATCCCCCTTTTACTGTGCACAGTCCGCTGCACTCTTCTAGTGCCAATCTGCCTGCTACTCCCTCACTATATGGAAGGCCCAGTTACCACCCAACAAAGTCACAACTTTTTGCTGTCCTTGGTCCACAATGGAGGAATTAACTCCCCATTGTTTCCAAAAATAGCTTGAAGCTGCAGATTGTACAATCGTTTACTCAACTATCATTAGCATCCGCCTGCCATTAGCGCCACGTGACAGAATTATAGTGAATGGAAGTTTCCTGCAGAAATTCATCTTTAGAGTCACAGTTAAAATCCCCCCTGATATTTTTACATAACTTTTACCTTTCTACCATGGTTTAACATAGTAGTTGATATTTTTGGACTGATGATTTAAAGCTGCAGTCGGCAAGTCTGGTACATCGAGTTGACTCAGTCAAATTTCAAATGTTTACAACTCTCACGCCCCTCCCCCACTACCAATGAGCTCCTTCGCTGTGTCCCATCGAGTGCTCATCACTGCATGTGCACCAGATTTCTGTGACCGCTCTCATCGATAAACAACAACAGTACATGCTACACAGAGGCAGGTTGGCTAACTTACTCATAGATAGCAATTGCTAACGTCATTGAGTGTATGCCTAGCTTGAGGCGTGTGTATGTGATATTGTAACATGTGCGAGCTGGGAGGGGGAATCTGTGGTGTGTGCACGAACTGTCACTGACAGTCAGCTCTCTCACAGCCCTGCACTGAGTGGACAGGGTGACAGGGGTGCGGTTGATTTTTGCAAAACAAACAACAGGCTCTAGTTGCATGTAGAGGCGCGTTTTTTTTTTCCTTAAACCATTTGATTTATGTTGTTCTATCATAGCATAGTGTCGGTTTCAGTGAATAGGATCAAAAAAATGCAACCAACTGCAACTTTAACCACAAGAGTTGCATGCCTAACCAGACTCTGGAAGTGCTTTAACTTTGACTCTAGGGGTTAGGAAGTGCAACAATCATTGTGACATCACATGTACTTTGGAAGCTAATTGTGGTTCATGTAACTAACACTTGAGTGACACAAAAACACGGAAATCTCCAGGTCACATGCAGAGTGAATGGACTTTTCAGTGAGCTAGAAGGCATTTTGTGTTCAGTGGTTATACTTTAACTTACAACACTTGTGTATTTGTAGATTCAGAATCAGTAGATGTAACACGGCTCAGCTCAGGGCCCACTACTTTTCATCCAGCACAGCATTCATTGATATGCAGATGACACTCCACTCAACTGTCCATCTTGATGATCTCACCCAACTTCGCCTTGTAAACTGCCTCTCTTACAACGAATGCAATATTTCCTGAATCAAACTCAGAAACAAAATAATATATCCTAGTTCACAGTCCAAAAAAGCTAATAAGGATCTTAATATTGACTCTGATCTCACTTTCCAGCTGAGATCAGTTCTATCATTTAAAGAAAATTCTCAAGAAGAAGACATACTTTACTTATTCCAGAAGGATATTTTTTTTCAATCTGTTTGTGTTTGTATTAAACACATCACACACACACACAAACAGTACCTATACACATACATTAAATGGAGAGACCTCAGAGCAAAGGCCGCAGCCATATTTAGTTGAAAACGTAATTCATTATGCAAATGTTGCTGGTAGAGCCCTCAAATCCATTATCTGCTAAGACTACTAAAAACATGACCTACGGTGAAGCTGAAATCTGCAGTAATTTACTAATTTAGTTAGTCCCTAATTCTTAACCCAAACTGCAGAATGTTTGTTTCTGGATCAATTCAATTAAGACTTAAAACACCTAATAAAATTGACATTTTCATTATTATAATCTGCTATTACTACTCCAATGCCACTTTTAAATTATAACCTTTTCTGTACAGTTTTTGAATATTACAGAAATGATAATGATGGTAATTGAATGGCTATTATTGTTACTGGTATGATCGGCATTCAGTCGGCATTGAAAATCAGCAAAAAGGTGTCTTACCCTGCTTTTAACTCAAGGTCATATGAGTCTATGATATGATAATATGAATCACTAGGACCAGCTGCAATTTTCTGTTAAAACACACAGACATTAATATGATGTCAACCTCAAGAATAGATGAGCAAATACCTATACACGTACTTGGTATAGGTTATTTATTTGTGCAGGTAAATTGTACTACACTTCAGTGACTTGCTTTTTCACGTGAGTTACAACTTGTAACTTATTGGAAACACCAGCAGAGGGAGATATTGCTCAAGTATTGTCTAGCAACCAAAGAAGGTCCTCCAGAGTGCAGACAGTGACACAATGTTACTTCAGAAATGAGAATGAAAGAGGATTTCAGTGAACAAGAACAAATTGATGAACGCAGGAAACAAATTCAGGAATTTGAAACATAGCTGATAGGCCTGTGAATGTTCTCATTTGTCCAGGTCATCGTTATCCTCAAAGCAATTTCAGTCAAAAGCAACTGGACTTGGTTATTTGTCTAGGAAGACGTTTCACATCTCATCCAAGAGGCTTCATCATTTCATGTACTCATCTGACCAGGCTGGGACTCGTCCAACTATCTGGTGTAGAGATCGCACCAGACCACATTTGCCAACTTCTGGATTTGTACCTGAACACCACCTATTTCCAGTTTAAGGTCACTATTTACAGACAAAAACACGGCTGCCATGGGTTCGCCAGTAGCCCCTATTGTGGCAAACCTATACATAGAAGAGGAAGCGGTCAAGGCTTTGAACTCCTTCAAAGGAGTAACCCAGAGCCATTGGTTCAGATAGATGGACGACACATGGGTTAAAATCGAATCCAAAGAGGTGCAAACTTTTAAGAAACATCAAGTTCACCGGAGAAAAAGTCAAGGACAATATTTTGCCTTTCTTAGACTGTGATGTCCACATGGATAATGACAGGAGCCTCCACATTGGGGTATACAGAAAACCCACTCACACAGATCGATATCTATTGTTTGACTCCCACCACCCCCTGGAACACAAGCTTGGAGTTATCAGAACCCTGCAACACAGAGCTGATAACGTACCCACCAGCTCACAGGCCCAAGGGGAAGAACGCAAGAACGCATGAACTGATGAAGCCTCTTGGATGAGATGTGAAACGTCTTCCTAGACAAATAACCAAGTCCAGTTGCTTTTGACTAAAATTGCTTTGAGGATAACGATGACCAAATGAGAACACTTACAGGCTTTGCTTTTTGGGTACATCTCCAGTCCAGATAGGACAGGATTTCACAGAAACGATAACTTCCACAGCTGATAAACATAAACACATTTGATTTTCAACTCATCTGTCATCAGAGCATAGTTTCTTTTTTGTTTTTTCTTACACGGCTGCGGACTCTGGAGATGATGCTCAGGGGTGGAGTGGGACACAAAAATCCACCGGGGCAATTCTGACTGCACAGACCCAACCCATCCCGTCCACCAGGACAGGGGTGTGTCTATGTGTGTGTGTGTGTGTGTAAAACTCGTGGTGCAGACCGTGATATGACGACACCAGCCTACTGAGGAGGAACTATGAAGAACTCAGCTCAAATGTTTTGCTAATTCGCAACAATGTCAAAGCTTGAGCTTTAATAATCCGTGATTTTTGACCATTTTGATGCGCTCTCCTCCAGCATCTGCTTCTTCTTCATTGTGGCCGTTTCAGCCCCTCCTTTCTCCTTTCTCTTCTTGCCCTCCATCAGGTGTTACTGAGCAAATCAAACACGCAAATCCGATTCCTTTTCAACTGTAAGAAAATCCACTACCTGCTTTCTCTCTGTCTGAGAGCCGCTCATTCATCCCCATTCGTTCATTGGATAAACGCAGAGCGGTCATTGGAGCGATACGCAGTTCCCATTTCCCATGAGACTTTGCTCCGACCATTCTACATTAATTTATGAACAAAAAAACACATTCAGTCCTTGGCCATTTTATATTTGTGGTCATGAAAGTTATGTAATGTCTGAATAAAAACAATTAGATCAATGGGAGGCTAAACAAAAATTAGTAGGGTGGCTTAATGAGAGTGAGTGTGACACTGTAGCAAACATGAATTAGATGTAGAGACTTACCAAGTGTTGCATATAGAGGTTGGACTATACATGTCTATGGTTTTTAGAGATTTCTGTGTTTTTCACAGGAACGTTCTTGATTCTGAAGAGTTCTAACTCAAATGGGCCGTAAATGAACATCACACAGGTGCACAAGGCAGTCTGCCAGCCGGTTCACTTGAGCTTTTTGGCTACCGGCCAACCGGGAAATCTCCCAGTTGTCCCGATGGCCACTCTGCCCCTGATGATGCTTGTCCCCTCACGAGAATCCCACAAGAGATCTTTTCAGATGATGACTTTAGAGTGTATTTCTGCAATGTTTTTTTAGCAATAGGTTTTACAGAAGTCATTTTAAAATGTTTGTTTTTCACAAGACTTCCGATAAATGAGAGCATTAAGAAGCATGCCCTGCAGGGCATGCAACAACATTTTAACCTTTTGATCAATAAAGACAACTATAGATTAGGTCAAGTAGGCAGCAGCCTAGCATAAATTATTTCCCTTTTATATGAACAATTACCCTGCCTTTTGCAGCGATCTCCATATCCATCTCTCTGTGGCACACTGTTTCCACTTGAGCAGCATCACAAAGGCATTTACCAAGAGCACTGGGAACACAGGACTGCCACATCATACCATGGCCTGAACTAGAAACTGCTTGCACTTGCTGTCTATTCATGGTGTCATCTTCACAATGAAATATAGGGGGCTCAGAGTCGGAAAAACTGAGTTTGAACAGTGGTCTGGCTTGCAGCCTATTGCGGATACCACTATACATCCAGACCAGTGTCCTCTGCATCCAGTTCAGTCCCTGTTTAATGATCACAGAGATGGCGTTAAAGAGGGAATAAGTGCAGCACACTCCCAAGAGCATCAGGAGACAGTTTGCAACCTGGTACATCCAGGTATCTTCATGGTGCTTTCTCTGTCCACTAACAAAGTCCCCAAAGCCGACTGTGCTGAACGCCACGAAGCAGAAGTAGAGGGACTGCATGTAAGTCCAGCCCTCCATGGCTGAATATAGAGAGGCAGCCCCACATGCAACCAGCAGGACAGCAACAAAAAGAATGAGCGTGACTTGGTATACAGATGGTTTCCATTGTTCATTTCTGTTATCTTCACTGACTCGGCCCTCCAGCTCGCTGTGTCCGACTCTCCTTCTGTGGCACCGGAATATAAGGAGGCTCAGTAATGTTATGACTCTCTCCAGGAAGAGATTGAAGAAGAGTATGGTAGCCGAGCAGCCCAGCAACCCATAGAAAACAAGCAAGACCTTCCCAGTCACTGTGGATGGGGCCGTCACTCCAAACCCTAAGAGAAGCACTTATAGTTAAAGATCTCATTTGTGATTACAGACAAATAAAGACAGGTTGCAAATTGTTGTGTAATGTACACAAGACTGTATTGTGACACACAATGGTATGACAAGTGAACATATATTTTATGCCTTTTAAGGATGTCAGAAGTTTAACTGTGTACTTTTTAACACTGGAAATGCATTTTTGAGTTATGAAGCAAGAAGATGTGCAAAACACAAACTAAAGTCAATGTTTAATCAATATAAATAACACTATATACATGAATATATATACATTAATGAAAATATGATCAGAAATCTTTAACTTACAATGAATTATGTAGACAAATGACATCCAATCAGCTTATTTAACTGCACTTCTGAATTTTCCGGCTCATAATATATGATTTAGTTAGCATGCTTAACAACAAAAAGGTGTGCCAGTCAAATTAGGACTTCACTGATTTCCTATAAAAAATGTGTACAACAATACATGAAAGCCCGGTTTATTTTGGAAGTTCCTTGAACTATAACTTGACCTTTGTGTCATCAGGCAGTGATGTAATTAAGTAGCGGAGGTAGTGGTTTCCCTCCTTCCCTTGGTTCTTGTTTGACAAGCGAATGACTGCATTGTATTGAAATCTGGCAAGCATTTTCACAGGAGACGGAAATCTATTAATGTTGGTGACGTCCCCCCAGTAACACCGTACAGCATTTACAGTAATAGTTTGAAAAAGTTGTCTGTTAATTTAATGTTCAGTTGTTGACGTTTTGGACATTGTTTCCTTCCTGTACAGCAGTTATTCAGTCATTAATGCATGCAGTGGTTTTCTCTAACATCCTCCTCATAAATAAAAGGAGTTGCTAATGTTACTAGTTTCCTTGGTCAAATGTGTCTTTTCCTTTCCTGTATTGCGCAAATCCTCTGTATTCTTCCTGTGGTTTCACCAACTCTATCCTCTCTCACACAAGGCTAATCTGGGTGGTCTGGAGCCCAGATGAGACAATGAAGATTTTTTTTAATGTTTTGACGCTCATAGGGTCAGCTTGATGTCATGACAGAGGGTACAGGAAACTGAGGGAGATATTCCTGGATGAAATCAAACGGGCTACGTTGAAGTGTTGGTGGTGGTGTGTGCTGTAACTACTCATCCACTAAAGTGTTCCAGCTGTGGAGTCTGTTTTGAATCACAGCCTTTATTATCACCTGAAAAAGCAGTAGCAAAATAAAATCAACTCAAATGTAACCGACTATCATGAGTTTTATATACATTTTAGAGAAGAAAATAACTGATGAAATACATCTATTTTATTACTATTATTTTTTTTTTAATTGACAATGGTGGGAATTGTCAACCCTAGACTTGTACTTTAACTGAGAGTGAACATCATCTAAAAAGGATATCCATGTCAGCCAATTGGCTGCTGAGGTTGGCCAGTACTGTACATACAAATGTCTTTGGACAGTGTTTTGAAAAGAAGGAAGGAAAGACAGCTTATTAGTGAGGGAGTATAAATGTGGGACAGGAAGCCATAGCCATGAGTCATATGAAATAGGAAATATTTGATCCTGGGAAACAAAAAAGACAGACGGAACAGACTTTTTCAGGGCCACTAATCCCAGATGTATTGTTACATCATGAAATGATTGCACTCAGTACATACAGAAGTTGTTCAGTACATACAGAAGTTGTTGTAAAAAAGAAATTGATCAGGGCTCAGTGCTGTCCCTCAGTTTCCACAGTGACAGAGAGTGCCTAAAGATAGTGGATACAATTGGCAGGCTGTAAATTGATTCTCAGAGATGAGGCTGGTTTAATATTTATCTTGGAGATGTATTTAGACTCTATAGGTCCAGAGGAAATATGGATTTTGTTGAATTGTCGTGGAGTTTGAAACACCTCTACCCTGTGGGCCTCCCACAAATCAATATAGCTTTATACTGTATGTCCTTTCTAATTAGGTAAATACGATGAGATAGATTGTGTGTAATTCTTATTTGTTTTATTTGGACATGGTATTGATTGGTCGTCAAGGGATTCTTTCTGTATCCGATCAAAACATGCTGAAAAACTGGCCTCTAGCTTATCTTTTTCTATCTTTGATTTCTCTTGACATACAATTTTGACTGCAGCAGTTCCAATGATACAACATTCACTGCATAATAGGGCACTTCGCATTTAACTGCAAAACTGACAAAGTTACGATTTGACAGGCTGGTTATTCTGGGGTGTAATTTGAAGAAAACAACCCTAAAATAACAATAATGTTGTGCAACACAATCTAGGAACTCATTTTTTGTTGTTTGTTTTTTACGTTTTACAACTGTTGGTATTAGTGGACTTAGAAGATGAATAAGCATATGTTACCGTTTTTATACCATCATGACTCACCAATAGTGGAGACTACAGTTCCCACAAAGTAGAAGGCACCTGGCATGTCCCACAGGGCTCTGCTTCGTTCAGTCCGGATGCCCGCGGTCCTAGCCTCCTCATAATGGCGCAACAGAGATTTCAGGTTTTCACAACTTATATTATGCCTGTGACTGAAATCTCTTAGCCTCCGTTCCCAGAGCTGGTGGGCATTTAGCTCCGCTGGTCTCTCCAAGAAAGAAAATATGGCTGCACCGGCCAGCATGTAAAGAGCAATGATCACACAAAGCAGGTAGAAACGAGCGGTTTCCCTGCTGGGGATCAGGGATGAGCAGCAGCGAGAGAAATCTTTCTTCATTGCCTCTTGTAAAGACAGCGTGATCAAGATGAATGATATTTCCTCAGCTGTTTGACACCATCAGTATACAGGTGTTACAGGAGAGACCATTGCTAGTCCAGTTTGCTCTCCTCTCTGTCTGCTGTTATCAACTTCATCAATGCAATTATATATTCAATGCAATTCAGACTGCTTATACAACAAACGTGTAATGGTACCTGTTGCTTCTGGGTCTGCAGGTGGCTTTAACAGTGGCTTTAATGATCTGTGTATGGCTACTGCTTATCACCAGCTCAATAATCCATCTTTACTCTCCAAACATATGCACTTCTTCTCTGCTCTCCCTCAATCTTTACATACTGTAAAACAGACATTATGTGTCTGTTTACTGCCTGAGTTTGTTTCAGAGATATTGATCTTTGTGCTTTCAGGTCCACTCTTTATTGTGATGTGAGATGCTAAGTTGTGTCTCTTATTTCTCATAATTATAAGATTATTTCATAATACATTTAGAATGTATTTATATGCAACCCATTATTACACTTATTGTAGCAGCAACCTCTAGTAATTATTATGTTGGGAACAAAGGAGAAGGTCCGGAGACATGGTAGGCCTATAAAGAGCGACAAAGTCCACAAAGGGAGGAAGACAGGGTGGATGGATGGATCAAACAAACACCAGACTCTCACCCAGGAGACTGCCTGTTTGTGTCCCATGTTAAATCAAGTTAACGTTGACTTCTTTGAACTTAAGTTACTTTGAACTTAATGCTACTTTACGAATGTAATTATGTCTCATCATGGTTATGTACGTAACTAAAGTTACATATCTTATTTTAACCCAAACCACAATCTTCCTAAATATAAGCAATTTGTTTTGATGCCTAAACCTAACCAAACTGCAACCTTGTCACAACATTAAAGGGACACTGTGTAGCGTTTTAAGTCATTTACTACCTTAGATCAATATCTTAATTCATAAAATAAGTCCTCATTGGTGTAAATTACCTCTGCCAACAATCTGACTTATCCCCTGAGTCAATAATTCCTTATCTGTATTTACATGGGCCAGGTAAACTCTATGGATGCTTCCGTGTCCTTCCGGTCTATATAAAACAATAAACGGCCGAGAGGGACATAAAGCACTACATGGTACTGGTTAGGCTAAACACGTTTTTGCTCAGAGCCAGCCTGCCGGTGAAAGACTGGATAAGGAGCTCAGCGAGAGGGGTTTGCCACTGCCCCGGAAAATTTGAAAGCTTGAGCTGCACTTTTGTTCAGAATGCAAGATCATACTCATGCCCAGCACAGGATAAGAAATTGCCATCACCAAAAAAGTGAAAAAGAGAATTAAAAAGGCGACGTGGCCGCCAAATTAAGAAAATAAGGGGTTAACAGCTTCTTGGCACATAGCACCTACAGTAGTTACGCATGCTTGAAAAAAGCGATATCACTATTTGTTTGAATGCAATATACAATGTTCTCACAAGATGAGAAAAAACCTACACAGTGCTCATTTAACCATGTGTTTAAAACTGCGACCATTATGTTTAGGTATGAGGCCGTGTTGTTCAACAACTTCCACTAGGGGCACTAATTTAGGAAACACTCATGTAGGTCGAATTAGAGGTTAGGAACAAACAACCGTGTAACTGTTTTCTTTTGTAAGACTTTTAGATGTAGTCAGTTGGCAACAACAAACACAAAATATGTGGGACACCAAACTTGTTGTGCTTACTTTTAAATGACTCAGTCCATAATGGCATGTTAAGTATGTTGGTGTCTCCCTAACGGCAGCCAAGACATTGTTAAATATGTCTGGAATTTCTTATTTATTTAGACATTCCAGTCGGCAAAAAAAAAAAACAGTTTCTCATGTGATTAACTGGAATGGAACAAAAGCAAAACAATACGTGTCAAGTGTATAGCACAAAGGTCAGTTATCATCACTTATGTGTGTGTGTGTGTGTGTGTGTGTGTGTGTGTGTGTGTGTGTGTGTGTATGTATGTGTGTGTGTGTGTGTGTGTGTGTGTGTGTGTGTGTGTGTGTGTGTGTGTGTGTGTGTGTGTGTGTGTGTATGTATGTGTGTGTGTGTGTGTGTGTGTGTGTGTGTGTGTGTGTGTGTGTGTGTGTGTGTGTGTGTGTGTAACCTTAAAGCCTCAGTTCTGCATTAATTGCTCTCTCTGCCTATGTTGTTTTAAGGTACCAGAAGAGCTGATTGCAGTACCAACCCACCTGTGCCCAGTGCAAGACTATAGCATTTACCAGCATATATTTGTGATGGTTTTTCATACCTTGTTTTAGAATAAGAGAGAAATAAAGGAAGGGAAATTATGACGATGTCAAGTGTTATGCGCTCCCTCTGCTTGTGTTAATATTGTACTAACCTGTCTCTCCACTCCACTACCTCAGGCTGCCTGGCTGTTCCTGAACACTGATTGGTTAATTGAAGGCTCCTGGCCCAAGCTGCACCATGTTGGCCTAATGAAGCCTCAGCTTATAAAGATAGCTGTGCCTTCACAGTCAGGTTCCCTCCCCCTTCATTGCATAATTTTCTTTATGTAGTATTCATTAAATTTAATCGTATTTTGCTTGGGAAGGATGGGACTGACATTACTGTTTTTGTGGTTCAGTTCAGAGTCTCCTGTTATGCTTATTTTTTACCAGCCCATCTGAACCTTTCTGTTGTTTTGGTCCAGGTCTATTTCTTTTTGTTAGGGAAAAATAAATAATTTTTGCATTTGCACCTGCTTTTGGCTTATGTTATTGGCCTTTGTGGCATCTTGGTTACCGTCACAAAGTCTTTTTTTTCTACAGGCATTAAAAAATTGTATGCGTGTGTTCAGGGATGTATGAAGCTAGGGGTAGTATAATGGCAAACACTTAAATTTACTTTTGACTTTCATTACACTATATTGTATAAATAGTATGACAAGCTAATTTATCACCCAAAAATGACATGATTTAAATATACTTATTTTATAAGCATACATTAGTGATTCCAGCAAGGTAATAATAGCCCATACCTTAAAAACAGTCAAGTTTATTCACTAAGCAGAATTCAATGCATTTGCATGTTCTGTGATCCTGGTTGGATCTGTTGGCTCAAAGTCTCTGGATAATGCCAAATAAAGCAATAGGTTTACTTCAGCAAAGATGCTTATGAACGACTCTACAAACCAACACAGAATACCAGTATTATCCAAGTTTACCTACTTATCCCCATGCACTTTTTCTCTTGTACCTACAGTTCAATATCCTGCACGTGTATTTGGTCCACAACAGAAAACAAGGGATGAGGGTGAATACACCTCACCCTCTGATCACACTTCCTTCAACCTTCCGATAAAACATTAAATTACCTTTGAAATCCGCCCCTGTTTGGAGTTCCTGCAAGATGGATGTATGTTGTGCCAAAGATTAACTTCAGATTGGAGCAGGAAGACCAAAAACGTCATGATTTTCATCAATGGTATATTATTTTTTGAGGGCTTTATTGCAGGATTGGAATGAAAATAGATCCATAACAAGCTGTGACCAAACCACACACTTATTTATGTTATTTTTACTAGGTATGAATAAATTATGAATACATTTTATCTAGTCTTATTAAGTTAACATAAGTAGATAAAGGATATTTCCTTTAGTATACTTAATGTAGTAAGTATACTAATATCAATGAACTAGTAGTATTTTAATACTGCTTTGGACTAAAGTGGCCCACTTTTAGTTAAAATTATACCTTTAGCAGTATATGAGCAGTAAACTTCAATTACACAACAATTGTATCTTTTAGCTATCCTGTCTGCATATAAAGGCCCACGGGAGAAAAACAGGCCACTGTTTTTGATAAAATACACATCCCGCAATGTCAGGGTATTAACTATGAACCTCCACTAAGTTTCACCCAAGCTCAAGCCCAACATTTAGTAACATAAAACACAACAGGTTTCATTATAACTGTTTTTTATTTAGATAAAATGTATAAAACACAAAGCACCCATAATAGATCCTGTCATATATTAACCATGCAATAATAATTGGATAACAGATGTGTCATCAAACATATTTAAACATGCAATATTATAAGTTTCTGTCGCTTAAAAATAAAAAGACATAGAAAATATAGGCTATAGATACAACAATAGTTTTTGATAAAATGGAAATAGCTAGTTATTAAGAAACCTAAATCTCACCACAGGTCATATTTGGATGATTGGGGTTTTGTTTCCTTATAGCATATTTATATCACTGATATTTTTGAAGAAATGTTCATCAATTAGCTTTATAAACAATGATAAATCATGTCATTTACATGTAAACATACAACTGTATGATTGAACAACTTGTGCAAATAGTTGTCATTTAGTGCAAGAAGAAAAACAATAAAGTACAAACGTACAAAAATAGTACTAAGTACTAAAAAAATGGTAAAAACTTGCACAATGTTCTGAAAAACAAATGACATTCACTGATAGCTGTTTAGCTTATGTGAAAATCAGGCTACATATAAATATTGTTGCATGAACCACAGTGTCACATGTCACTGATTAGTTAGTTCGTTAGCTAATGTGAGTGTCTATATACACCCAGGTGAAAATAGCTTTTACTGCACAATCTGGTTTTTACACGTGACGTCTCAAAGAGTGACAAAGTAATGCAGTAGTGAACTGTGGGTGAGTGGGATAAGCATTGGACTTTTACTCAGGAGACCATGGTTTGAATCCAACCTGGGAAGTAACTTAAAAGTTTTGTTGACTTATTATTGTTGCAGTTTGGTTAGATTTAGGCAGAAAAAAACTACATGATTAGGATTAGGCAAAAACAATGGGTGAAAAAAGCATTGTTGGCTAACTTGGCTACCGACACCCGGGTACAAATAGCATACATTGATATTTGTACCCGGGTGAAAATAGCCCTTGCCTTACTTTTTTCAATTACAACTGATAACATTAAAATTAGATTTTAGATTAAAATGGCTAACCCTGACCATGTAACAGTGGTGTCCTAAGGACGAAAGCACCTGGAAATAATGAAATGGAGTGACTGGGGAAAGGAGTCATGGTTGAAATCAGTGAAGACATTAGCTTTATCAAAGAAGTAGTTCTTCCCAGGGGTCAGTTTAGGGAAGCTGCAGTACTCCGGTGTTTTCAGGACGTGAGGCGAGTCCAGAGGTGTCACGGCGGCATTTCTTCCGTGGATTTTCAGCACACTGCTGAACACAATGCTGTGCAGAGACACACTTTCCACAGTCCCAATATGCACTAAACAGTGACATAAACAAACACATAAAATTGACAAATTAACATATATTCATAAACGGGTGTGGGATCCCGACTTCACAAAAAAAAATCTAGATTATAAACCGATATCTTACTCTCGTTGCAAAGATCTGCTTCATTCAGATTGTTGACTGACAGAAGTCTGGAATCTGAAAAAGAACAGAATACACACATTATTGTTAAGATGCAGAAATATGGCAAATGTGGAGTCATTTGACCAATAGGTGGTGCTGTACAAGCTAGCAGCAGCATCCATCTATTTAAAGTAGGAGCCTATCTATTTGTGTATGGATGTAAGTATTGTATGAATGTCCTTCACATAACTGAAGAACCGTTTATCCAATCAAATTGACATTTGGCAAGTGTATTGCTGAGGACCCAAGGGGGTGTGGTGTGGAGTATCAGTTCAATTGGTTGAGTGGTTCTTGGAATGCTACAAGCAGGAGACCAAGCAATCGGCCTGCTCCAAACGGGCAAGCCCTAAACAGGCACTGCCCTAATCAAGCTAATATGACAAAAGATCAAATACTTTTATGTGAATTAGTGTCCCAGTATCGCATAACTGACCTTTAATCATCTCGCTCTGATGCTTTCCTGGTGGATCCCCTGGACTCAACTTCCCCGCACAGCATGTCCAGAGAGAGGCGTTGAAGTAGAAATGACCACAGCATCCGAATCCTGTCTTGGCAGAGTAGAGCGCCTCGTTGTCTTCACTTGAGCAGCAAACACTCTTGTTAGAAAGAAGATATAATGAACAATATGAATGGTCACAATTATGGTCAGAACATTATTGTTGTGTACTCATTCGTCTGTTAATGAGGGGAACATGAGACTAGGGAGAATGGCAGGTAGCTTGTAAGCTAATTTAATGGTAACACGGGACTGAGGAAATACAACAACGAGCACGTAAAACAACAGGGCGTGGCGGTATTCTAGACGGGACAAACTTGTTGGGTCAAAACACGACAATTATGAAAATAGAAAAATAGGATTTCCTTCTGATATTACTGATTACTGCATGATAAACAGTAAGCAGATCCAGAGCGCACGTTGTGGATCTCTCCAGGGTTATAGGCCGAAGCGCTGTGACTGGTGCACCAAACCAAAGAGTTGAGTTTTGCTTTAGTATTAAAAATGAATAACTTTAGGCTATGCATAATGTGCAGAAAAATATTATACAAATAATTAAGCTTACAAATGGTGTTATTTTAGGGAAACATAATCTCACATGTACTGTCCGCATGTTGAGGTTGTGGGCTCTGCACGCCTTTACTGTGAAAAAAGGCTGGATTCAATGATTTAAAACATGTCAAACTGAGGAGTACAGATCGAGGGCATATTTTTATTTCTTTTGACAGAGCTTGTCTTGCTGTTTAGCCCCACTTTCAGACTGTTCTTACATGAGCTTAAGTATAAAGTGTGTTTCCCCAAAAAATGTTTTCCTCTTTCTGGGTACATTTAAGGTTTGAAATAGGCACATTATTATAATTATAATCATAAAATAATAAAAGCCTACCAGCGGAGTGTAGAGTGGAGTAGTGTAGTGTAGAGTGGCTCCACAGCACTGCGCATCATGTCCAAGCTTGCCGGACAACGGGTGCAGTGTCCCTGCACAGCACTTCATCTGTGGGTCTTTAATGTTGTAAGCTTGTACCCCACAGCAGTGAGTGTTTTCTTTTTTGGGATGTCTGCATAGAGAAACAGAGCTTGTAGTTAAGGTCAAATCAGGCGAGTGATATAAAGAGGTCATTATTATGTTATAGAGACAGATCATTTAACATTCAAAAGCTGGAAGGTGAAAGCAGCATGTCAGCATTACAACTTCAGTACTGTGGCACGGATCACAGCAGGATAATAAATAAGAAAAGGTGAAAAAAATAGATTTGAAGCTGTAATGGTAAATTTGAATATTCCTTTTTCTTTGAGAAGCCTCCTCACCCCGCTTTCCCCCCAAGATATCAGATCTCTTTTTCTTTGCTACCCATTTGTGTGTTTTAATGTCTAAACCTTGTAATTGTATTTCAAGTTTTGGAGACAGCCAACCGCTCACTGTCTCATGATGTATTCAGACCCTTTTGTATTCTGAACTGTGTTGATCAGACCTCTTAATTATACGGCAGGATGTCTGTGAAAAGTGAACTGTGTTGACTAGACTTCTTGATCATACTACAGGATGTCTGGGCTGATCAACCCCACAGTAGACAAAGGATGTAATACACATTCAAGGGGTGGGCTTTCCCTCATGTATAAATGTTCAAGTTTCCTGATGCTCACGGTCTTTCTTCATTCCGAACCGCTCGCATGTCGATTGACCTTTTCTTTGCAAAGAAAATAAAACTTTGTCGGCCGGCAAGAATTTGTTATTTCATTCTTCACCAAGAGCAGAAAATTTCCACGACAAAGCCCATAAAGACTCTTCGGGTTGCTACATGCGTAAAACTTATGATGCCACTGTAGATGTAGAAGACAACCGGTTTCTGATGGCTTTGTTTTTTTGTTTTGATTACTCAAAAAGGCTGTCAAATGTTTTCAAGTGAATAGCAAACATATCAGCAAACACTTGCCAACTTCCACATCCAGCCCACTTAGGGCAAGTGTCTGCATGCGTCTCTTGTCTGGTGGGGTCTTTTAGTTTGTTAGATTTTATTACTGCTGTTAACTGTTAACTTCTGCTGTTTGGTAGCGTACAGAGTTGGAAACGACTAGCTACTCAACAAGAAAGCAGCTGAACCATAAGGTAAAAAGCTGAACGATCAGCTGAGTTTAATTTTACTTAATTTAACTAAAACATAACGAAACCTTTAAATATCAGAGCCCTGTTCAAATATTGTAAAGCCCTGGTGGACAGAAAGAAAAAGCAGAAATTTGTCAAAGCAGCTGCAAACCGAGACAGACAAATGATGTCTTGGCTCAGTAGCTTGGTGCCTTTTAAGATGTTTCCACACATACAAAGGAGCCGCAGCTGAGGGTCAGTGTTGCTGGAATGTCCGTCTGTCTTGGAGACAGTATGAAACCAGTCTGCCAGAATGTTTCCATGACACACATGTCTGAGTGCGTCTGTATCCTCGCCCAAGACAGCACAAAACATATACCGGATACTGCAACACACCAAGCTGCTTAAAAAAAAAAGGTCTCGCAGTCTCACTGAATTTCATCAGTTTTTTTCATGGATAAGGGTAAACACACATGCACACATAATCACCTGTGTCCTTCGCAGCAGATCTCCTTGTAAGGATCATAGACTTCTGTACCGCAGTGGTGGTGTCCAGGCCAGCCGTGAAACTGAGAACAACACATTTTCTCTTTAGCTGTGTTACATCTAAACATTCCTCTCCATCTTCTCTGTCCTCGTACAAGGTCTTAGCCAAGTCAAACAGCGTCTCTCAGAAAAAAAAATAAAAGAAAGCAGCGATACAGGCACAGGCACATGCTCAAATGCACACATGAGAACATACATATGCATGGATTCTGACAAAAATATATTCCAAAACAAAAAAAAGTTAATATCCTTTTGCATTTTCTCTTCACATCACCAGTGTTAGCTCTGCGTTTCATCCGTTAGACACAAAACCCAGTCACTTGCTGTATATAAGGAGCTGGGGTGGAGCTCCGAGTACTCTCGATTCTTTTCTTTTTACAGCAATAACTGGGATGCACTGCTGTTAGTTCAAAAACTGAGAAATTATTCTTTGCATATATTGTATTAAAGGGATTTGGTGCACTTCCTAAAACCAACAATCCCTATTGATTAAAAACACATTAGGCAGGAAAGTTTTTAAGGAAGGAATGACGGGAAAAAGGGTGGTTTACATTTCCCACAGAAAACACAGAACATTTCAGCAGCAAAGAATCCATCAGTACATACATGATTATTTTGATGCTTCCACTCAGACACACAGCCATCACAGCAGATGTGTGTACGTGGGTTATACACAGTGGGGGCATCATCACATCGACCTTAAAAGACGAGGAGAACGGTTAAAGGTGGGCGGAACAAGCAAAAACAGTTAGGCTTTATCAGACGGAGGAGTGCGATGAATGACGTCTGAAAAAGATGACTCAGGATATCAAGGAGAAGTTAAAAGAATAAGACTTACAGGATCTTATGTCTGTTAGACACCTGTTGTCTAAATTTGTATTTCTCAAGACAATACCCTCTCACAGACATGTCAGAGCCTGTCTGACTCCAACGTGCTTTCACGAGGCACCTCAGGGAAGGGTGGAGACTCACCAGTGTCTTGCATTGTAACGGCAGCTCTTATTGTAAGTCTCCCCTCTGCCCTTTCATTTTACCAACGATATTCCATGAGGTCAGTCGAGCAAATAAAAAAGATAACAATGTTTTTATTCATGACTAAATAGGACTAGACTTTATGGTCTGGAAACTTGTCTGGAAGCAGTCAGAAAAAGGAAAGGTGTTGGCCAGTGTCATATAAAACCTTCCATTCATTCCTCCAAAAGACAAAAATGTAAATAGACACACCCGATATCCCAATGCTGTTTTTATAAGATGTTTCTGATGTTTCGGCTATTCCCTCTTAAATGGTCAATTATTCATTTTGCTTCAGACCTGAAACTCCTGTCTCTTGTGACATTCCCCCAAACTTAACCAAGTAAGGTGACGGTAAGTGATGGTTATACAGAAAACTTTTGGAAAGAACAGGCGATGTCGTCCTGCAGATAAGGGTGTCAGATCAGAAATCAATTATGTCTTGAATCTTATGCAGGAAAGTTACAATAATTATAGCTACGCATAACTGACATAGAGATAGCAAATGGAAGTACATTGGCTGAGGAGTTTGTGTGGCTTCACAAATACCATGTAATGAGACCAAGAAACAAAGAGGTTAGGCTTCAGACCAGTGGCGGCTGCTGCTCTTTCAAGGAGGGGAAGCTCATTTTTCCGGCCTAAATCATAAATGTGTTTGTTTATTTATATGTAAATTCTGCCCACCGTTCCTTTTCAAGAAAATGATCTGTGACCTTGTCGTACCAACTAGGCGTCTTTTCCAGGGCAAGACCAGTGTCCTCTCAATGGCCAGCAGAGCTAGGCTGCTTAAACGGCCTTGGTCCAGCTGGAGCTGCTGCACCAGGCTACTGTGAGTGTGACCGCCTGTGAGTGTGAGTGTGAGTGTGAGTGTGAGTGACGGGGGGAGAAGCTCCACAGCTGCCGCTGCTCGTTGGGGAAAGAAACCGCAGAGTGGCAGAACAGAGTCACCAAACACAACGCTAGTCGTTCTTAACAAAGATAAAGTCGCTGGGGATCGGTAAAGTCTCCGGATCAATTCAGAACAACAGAATGAAAAACTTGGAAAATGCTCCGGTGGATGTTTATTTTTCAAGATCACTGATTCGCTCATTTAGCTGTCAATCAAAAAAAGGATTCTGCCTCAGACAGCTCATCCGATCATCATGCAGAAGCCGAGCGTCCGGGCAGCCCAATGTCCCATAGACCCCCAGAGGCGCTGAGCGTCCGATGGGCGGGACAAAGCCCAGCATTTATCCAATAGTTTCGCTGCAGTAGAACAACCTGCTCTACACTTCCCCATCGTAGTCAGCAGAAGCTGAGCGTCCAACTTTGTAAAGCGCTGTGGATGAATGAGTCTGACTACTCCTTTAGCAAAAGTCTCTAAGTAAACCTACAGTTTAGCTTAATGAGAATGTATTTAATTTTAATGTATTTAACATTGGTCTTAGTGGTGGTACTTGAGAGATCCTGATATTTTCTGAAGTGGTACATCATTTACAAAGTTTGAGAACCACTATTTAGACGATTTAATTAAAAACCACAACAGCTCAGCCAGGGCAGTGAATGTTTAAATAAAAGTCAGGTTAACACAATAAAGCCTTAAGGCTTATTTCCAATGGGGATAGGGTGTTTAAGAGGATATAAGATGAGGCCATATTGACACCAGAAAAATAAATATAATTAAAAAACAATAACACAATACAGTGCAATACAATCCTCCCCGCTGGAAATCTAACTTTTCACAGTTCACATCCACACCCATCACTCCCATCAGATAACAACTGACAGAAGCATCACCCGCATACCCAAAACACTGTCATCATACCTGGGGAGCAGCACCTCTGAGGCTCCCCCTCGTTTCTCTCACAGCAGCGAAGGTAACCTGGATTGTAACATGATGACCCACAGAGACTCGTGCCTTGCTCAGTGCTGTGGATGTGCAAAGATACGATGCATGCTGATGACACGATACATGTTGCTATCAATAGTTACACAATAATCAGGAAATGTGTTCAAAATGTTTTTCAAACCATAATCAAACTGAAATATGTATGGTTATGAACTGTAATAATCTACTCTAGTTCTTTTCAAACTTACACTTATGTGCCCATCGTTTTTGTACAATTAACAATACATTTCTGAAAGTTCAAGGGTTAAGACCCACTGATCAACACATTGGTACTTGGTTAAGTTAACCAGGTACTGTGAACCAAACTGGGTCAGTATTTAATTATTTGATGATTGTCAGTTTGTGGCAAAAAGTTTTGTTGGTCTCAGTATAATAGTTATAACATTTTTGGTTGACTTACCAGCTAGGTTGAGGTGCAGGTTTCTAAAAAAAAAAAAAAAGAAAAAGAAAAAAACACAAAAATGTAAACATCTCAAAAGCAACCCACTGCCTCATTGCTGTCTCCCTGTTCTGCACGGTTCAATGCAAGACAATCAACAAAAGTCAGCTTTATTACACTGTAGCAGACTGCAATGTATTGTCAGGTGTTTTTTGTTTACTTATCCAACCCCTATTTATTAAAGTGTATTGCAGATAGCAGTTAAATGTTATTGTTATGGTGCATGCAATTTTGTGCAGCTTTGACACAGCTGACTTGTTGCAGCAAAATACATCGTATAAACTTTACATAGCAGAGTTTTTCTTACCTGTTGTTGCAAACCTGCCAAAATAAAGCACATATTATATTTTGATTGTGTATGTACATGGGAAAAAATAACCTGATTCATTGTAGCAGATATGTCAACAAAGTGTGTGTGTGTCTTTTTCTCCTTTTTATATAAAAGTCAAGAGCTAATGTCTGTGTCTTATCCTGCAAGTTCAAATATTCCTCTCCAGCCTCCCGAGACATAAACAACTTATCAACAAAAATAAATACAATACTCACTGCAGCATAGGTTACTTCACATCATAGCTTCTAAACACAGACTTTGTTTTAGATGGTGAAAACAAGGTTTCTTGATTTGACACAGAAAAAAAATAGCATTGCATTTTGCTGTAAGAGATACAGGTGGTTTTTATAATTACAAATGCTATGGAATTGTACCTAACCAGTATGGAGATATCATGTGGGCAGATGAACTTCAAATTGTTCAATAATAAACATGAACCTGCTACTGCAATCTTGGATAGAATTTATAAAATTTGCATGAAATTATGTTAGACAGGTGAGGGACACCGTTCAGACACACCTGACTCCGGGCAGCAGCTGGAATTGATGGGCTGTCTCCTGAGGGGTTTTGAGCAGCAGCACTCAGTCTTAGTGCTGTACTGGTTATGACCACAACACACGTGGTCACTGGATTCTTTCCACAGGATCGTCCTGTTATGATGTGGACCACAACACAACTGTGTGTCTGTAGTAAACGTGCCTGTGGCAAAGAAAGCACTGTACTTAAAACCGCATTACTTTTACCTTAGCCATGACACGGCTGACACAAGTTTCTTTTCCACCAAGACACTGTGTTAGAATTCGACTTTACTCACTTTTACCACAGCATTCAGCGTTTGCCGCAGGTTTGGCTACAACGGTCGAATCACAGCATAGTTCATGGAATTTGTTGTAGGTCTCCGTCCCACAGAGATCTATAAAGACAAAGATCAAGTCAACATAGAAGCATCAAACACATTAATAAGCCTTTCACAGTTATAGCATTCATTCATTCATTCATTCATCTTCAACCGCTTATCCCGGGGTCGCGGGGGGGCTAGAGCCAATCCCAGCTTACATTGGGCGTGAGGCGGGGCACACCCTGGACAGGACGCCAGTTTATCGCAGGGCACATAGAAACGAACAGAGACAGACAACCATTCACACCTAAGGGCAATTTTGTAGAGTCATCAATTAACCTAACACATGCATGTCTTTGGACTGTGGGAGGAAACCGGAGAACCCGGAGAAAACCCACGCAGACACGGGGAGAACATGCAAACTCCACACAGAAGGGCCCAGGCCAGGATGCGAACCTGGAACCTTCTCGCTGTGAGACGACAGCGCTAACCACTACCCCACCGTGCAGACCTACAGTTATAGCAATCCGATGTTTTTAAGATTCCAGTGAAAATCTGGGTTGTGTGGAGGCCCCTATATGCAGTGCTATTTTTGGGCCTCAGATGAAAATTTGCAATCATGATGGTTGTCAATCAAAAATGGAGAAAATATAAATTCTCACAATGTGCTCTCTACAAACTAAACAATCAGAAAACGACATGTAATGACAAACTGCAGCCAACGTAACACTTTAAGCAGTTACAGATGTAGAGTATACATGCAAAAACCTCATTGGCATGTGTAACCAGTATTGTCCCTGCGTTCCAATTCTCATACTACTATACTACGAGAATGAAATGTAGTAGTTTGTGTTCAGCTCAAACGTGAGCCAGACAATCAACGTCCTGTGAGGATCTGGCAGTTGAGGGGTGATGGGGGAGTTGGGATTGGCGCTCGTTCAAAACAACAATGGCGGCTCCTAAAGAGGTTAGCTTAGATGGTGCAATAGCATCAGTTTTATCAGAACTGAAGAGGGTTTTTTTCATCGAGAGAGGAGAACGGCACTGAAGGCTTTTCTCTATGGAAAATATCCTTTCTTTCTTTTCCTGAATGACTTTGGCGAGATTTTGCTGGACACCTGCCCTTTCCCAGTTTCTAATGATGCCTTTTCACATGGTTCTGTGAAACAAATCATTGGACGAGTCAGAATAACATGATATCACATACTTTTTATTTTTACTTTGAGTAAGTACTGCAGCTGCCCTTATATCTACCATACTATTTAGTATGCCAGAAAAAGATTTAGTATGTTCAAATACATAGAATGCCAAATGTATTTTGCCAAAAATACCAGAATGTCCCACTAAATCTGGTCGCATTTTGCAGTATGCAAGCCAGCATGCTATTTTGGCTATTTAGACCCACAATCCTTTGCACAGCATGTATGATGCAGAGGGTCAAAGTTCAACTCACAAAGTTATGTTATGTCTCAATTGTACTGTATGTAACAGTCCGTACTACATATATAAGGGCATTTGAGTACATACTTAAATTAAAAAGTAAAAGTATGGGATTTGGAACTGCACCTGTATCTATTCTACGCATAATTTCTAGTTAAGTTAAAAAAAACGCCAGCAGCAAAACCAAAGCTTCACGCAGCATTTTTTTAAACATGATAAGGGTGCACATTAATCAAAGTGTCTCTGTTTGTATATTTCATAATTTATAAATAAAAAACATGAACATGAAAGCACAATTTTAAACAGCCAGCAATGAAACTGCGCCAGGCAGGTGAGAGATGACATTCAGACACACCTGACTCCGGGCAGCAGCTGGAATTGATGGGCTGTCTCCTGAGGGGTTTTGAGCAGCAGCACTCAGTCTTAGTGCTGTACTGGTTATGCCCACAACACACATGGTCACTGGATTCTTTCCACAGGATCGTCTTGTTATCATGTGGGCCACAACACAACTGCGTGTCCCTGTCGTAAGCATCTGTGGAAAAGAGCAGAATCCTGCACATCACAAGTGTTTTAATAGAATACAAAAGAATAGAACAGATTCTGTGTCACATGTACAATTGTTTAAGATTGAGATGAGATGAAACAGTTGTGAATTTCTGTAGATTACTTGTGTAATTTCGTATCATGAAATTATCATATTTATATGTAAGTTGTGGGACCAAACAAGGTGTATGTCTTTGTATATGTGAGGTGAAGGTCCCTTTAGCTCAGCCCCAGGGTTGCGGTTCTTACGCAAAAGTTTAATACTCCCTAAACAAACATCTGCACCGTAGGTGTCTGATTATGCTGTTCAGTTATAAACACCTGACACCTGCCAGCCAGTCAGAAGAACTGAGTATTTTTCAGTGGGAATGGTATACAGTATGTTACAATAACGAAATAATTACTGTATGTGCAGAACTGTGGTGAGCTTGTTAGTGATAGTGGCTAAACAAGGTGGTTAATTGCCAAGGGCGAAAGTAATTCACCTTCAATTTAGCACATACTGCTTTGTATTTTTAAGCAGATATTTAATGGGTTTTTAAAGTGGAGTTGTACGAGATACTTCTATAGTATATATACTTCTATATATAGTCAGCGTATTACCTACTAAAGAAGCAGACAGGAATAACAGCAGGGAAGCTAAGCAATGATCACATAACCTGTTTGTGGTGTAATAAGTGTCTTATTTGCCAATCACTCTATTAAAGGATCAGCGTATCGTTGATAATGTCGGGTCTGGTAGTTGGACCTGTAGTTCACGCAAGGTATAACGGGGTTTAGGTCACTGTATGTTTATATAATGATTTATATCCATCAGTTGTGTCCAGTTGTACTCACCTTTACTTTTACCACAACACTCTGCATTTGGCGCGGGTTTGGCGATGACAGTTGACTGACAGCATATTTCATTGACTTTGTTGTAAGCCTTCAGTCCACAGCAAGCTGACACATTCTCGCTTATACCCTCTGTAACAGCTGTGATCGAGTCAACATAGAAACAGAGACTAAAGTCAAGATACAAACACCAGAGCGACAGTTACCGCTGAAAGTGCTAGGTGTAACATGAGCCAGTTCCCACATCCCTTCTCCACCTCATACCTCCCTACTTCTCCCACACCTGCTTGGATCACACCCATTTTTAACTCTGTTTTCATTATGATCTCATCTAAATGCTTTAAATGTTTTGTGACTGTATCTAGCACGGTTGGCTGAAAACAGACAAAACACCTGCCAAACTACTGAAACCTGCCTCTGTGTTACGTACTGCTACAGTTGGTGTCTCCAGAACCACATTTTACCATGACATCAAACACACAAACACACACACACACACACACGCACACACACACACACAGTAAAAACTATACCAGAGTTGCTGTCATGGCTGGTAAAAGAAATGGTAATCCCATTTGCTGGCACACAGTTGGCCCCATAAACAATGGCTACGTATTGGAAGCCCTTTAGGTAAGGCAGTTCATTACCTAAAACTTACACAGTATTAGAAACACCTTAGGAACACCAGTCAAACGTAATAAAAAATAACAGCACCACAAACTGCAGACTCCAAAATGGCCTTGTAGTTGAATCAAGACCTCTCTTAAAAACTTTGAACAAAAAAACGGAATTTAAAACCTTCATGGAGTAGAAAATATTGCAGGTTTGTTGTGTTAGACGGCCCCAGTTTAACCATTTATAAACTGGTGATTAATAATATAATATTTGTTGTGGCATGTTTTAGATGTGTTGTGCTCTTTCTAGAGACTAGTCAGCATCATTTTGAGGTTGAAACAAAGTAATCAAGCAGCCACTTGAAGTCTTTAAATGTTCGTAAATTTCCTTACTGCATTCAACAGCTCCCATACATTATCTGGGGACGAAACTTGACACAAATGTGTGGTTATTACCTGCTTTGGTGACTCCATCTCCTACTTTACAGCAGGTAGCTTCTTCAGAGTTGAAAGCCTGTGCTCCACAACATGACAGCCCTGCCCCTTGATGAAGTTGATTCTCACAGCACACGGATTTGCGGATGTCATGCTCTCTTCCCATACAAGTTTTTCTGCAAGACAGTCATTATTATTGCATAGACATTGCAGTTAATATGTAGAAAGTACAGTTATTTTACATATGAAGGAGTGTCCTTTCATATCTATGGACATTTCACCCTTAGCCTTCATAATACTGCCCTCTGTAGGACCCTTTTTAAAACACTCTGACAGGTACCCATATCGGTATACACACATTTCCACCCTCGGTGTACACGTAGTACAACATATTGCACAGGATACAAACATGACCTGTAGTAATGGATCACATTTTAAGATTTGATTTTTGATCTTTCATACAGTTTTTCTTGATCTGGCCCCCAGAGTTTTCTCAATTGCTGTGGGTGGGGGCTGACAGAACTCAAATCTCCTGAACGCTCTGTGCTATCGGCTACATTTGGTGGACATGCGCGATTCTCTGCGTTTCCATGAAAAATTTGGTGTCATTTGGCCAAAAGAAGGAATGTTTGACTTTGCACATCTCAAGAAACATTCATCCAATCAACTTCACACTTGCGGCAGTTGTATGGCTGTGGACCCAAGCTCTGTCCAGTTCATCGAATTATCGGTTCTCAAGAACGATACAAGCAGCAATATCGGGACCAAGCAATCGGCCCATTCCGAAAGGCCATACGTAGGCTTTTCACAACTTAATACCGTCCTGACTTTTCACCAGGGTATACGGTATATGATGGTATTTATGTTTTAAAAAAAAAAAAAAAAAACATAGTAGTTGAGCTAACGGTAGTAAAAGTCCGTCTAGCTTGTCTATTCTACAATGCTGTGTGTCTAATATGGAATTTGCCTACTTAAACAGCAGGGTAAAATAATGAGACCCATATCTCTGTGTTAGCTAGTTCACTTTTATCATCATGAAAAAGCCCAAAATAATCCAAACATGGGCAGCAGTATTTCTTTTACTTTACAAGTTCGTCAACTTGCAGCCCCCATGTTTTTTAGGGTGGCTGTGGAGACTTGCACTATAATAGGCTACATCACCTCGATACATCATCTCTGTATAAGTTAAATAGAAAGAGTAGCATCTGTATTATAGATGGCATAATACTGGTAATACCTTGATAACGCCCAAGCCTAGACATGTGCTTTGAACAAGCACGTCCCAAACGTGCACTTAAGTTAAAATAAATGACAATGACTATTTCAAAAGTTCAAGATGACCTTGCAGTTAAATCAAGACCTCTCTTAAAAACTTTGAAGAAAACTGAAATTTAAAACCTTCATAAAGGTAGAATAACATAACTGGTGATTGATAATGTAATATTGAGTTAAATATACATATATATTTTACAGCATAGGTAGTTACTAAACCTCTTTAATCAGGAAATACTGTATGACTCAACATACAATACCATGTTGTTTAGACCAACTGCCAAGGTTCAATTGTCAACGATCTATGTGAATGTTTTTGCTCTGTTTTTTTTTTTTGAGTGTTCATTTAGGTGACATATTACACACTTTTGTTTCAATGGTGAAAGCATTTTATCTCATCTCATCTTCATCCGCTTATCCGGGGTCGGGTCGTGGGGGCAGCAGCTTTAGCAGGGGACCCCAAACTTCCCTTTCCCGGGCCACATTAACCAGCTCTAACTGGGGGATCCCGAGGCGTTCCCAGGCCAGTGTGGAGATATAATCTCTCCACCTAGTCCTGGGTCTTCCCCGAGGCCTCCTCCCAGCTGGACGTGCCTGGAACACCTCCCTAGGGAGGCGCCCAGGGGGCATCCTTACTAGATGCCCAAACCACCTCAACTGGCTCCTTTCAACGCTAAGGAGCAGCAGCTCTACTCCGAGTTCCTCACGGATGGCTGAACTTCTAACCCTATCTCTAAGGGAGACTCCAGCCACCCTCCTGAGAAAACCCATTTTGGCCGCTTGTACCCGCGACCTTGTTGAGATAAAATTGACAGTTTTTAAAAATAGGTGACGATGACAATTTGACCAGTCATTTGCAAGACATGTCAGATAATCTGATTGCTATGGGATTTTTACTATTATCTTTTTCAGTATTGTCTAACATGAAGAACATCAGACTTTAGTGTCAACATCAAATCAGCATATCAGTGCATCCTACAGCATAGCATAAGTATTTATCCCTCTGTGCTTCTGTCACCACACACACACACACACACACACACACTACATCTACTGTATGTACTTCTGTAACTGACATAATGCACTCTTTAGACCCCAGGCCATGGCCTTGGCCTTTAAAGGACCAGCCAAAATGTCTTGACTTTGCCAAGATGTCCTCACACATGCAGGGGGAACAAACTCACCGGTAGCAGTTGTTTTCAGAGGCTGCAGTAACTCCCACAGCAGACTCTATCAACAGACATAACCAAGTTATAAGTCACTAACAATAGCAGTACAGTCATACAAAATGTACACTGTCAACATTTGGTTTGGAGATGAACATAACATTTGGTTAACTGTAATGACATCCAGATTACCTTTTTAATTAGGTGCAGATGGGGCATAATTAATCATTATGTACTTGGCCATCTCAATTTTTATGAGGTGTTGTATTTGATTTCAAGCCAAAGTCATGACTTGCTGTGTGGAAGGAACAAAATATGGGAATGAATAAGCAGTCTAGCAGAGAATAAGGGGCTCCATTGATTTCAACAGAAAGTGCAACAGTTCTACATGTTTGCTGAACTATTTTGGTGTAAAGCAGTGGTGTTTCTGGGGTCAGCGGTTTCCAAGATCATGTCAGAGGCACACGTCAATCAACCACCTGACATCCACACCTTAATTTACTGTTGCCTCTCTCCTCACCTTTGAACCTTTCCATTAATGCTACAGGTGACGCATCCACGTCCACGCAAGGAAATGGGGTTACATTATGCCATATTTAAGAAAAAAAGAAAGAAAGAAAGAAAGAGAGAAACTAAATGACTTTACGTCAAGAACTTGAAACGTGCTGTGTATAATGCTGAAATTTCCCTCTGCATCTCATCTTTAAATGCCGGATTGGTCACACATCTTCACAATAGCGCGTTTTAAAATCCATCCCGGTTTTTAAATGTGGAAATTATCACTGATTATCTGCTTTCCGAAAGCACGAGACCATCGCTGACTGCAGGAGACGTTCATTTCCAGACGGAAGTACGCAGTTTACGTAGCCCGCGCGCCCCTCAGCCCCTAACCTTGCCTTCAACTGGGCTCCGTTCTCCATCTCCCTTTCTCTCTCACGCACGCACGCACGCACGCACACACATACACACACACACGCGCGCGGGTCGCTTACACTACTGTCAAACTGCATTCCAGCAAGGTCGTGGGAATCCTGAGCAAACACATCATGATGACTCAATGAAGTAAGTTAATTAGTTAATCAGCACTTACCACAAACATGCGCGAAGCCGTAAATGAGCCAGACTGAAAGAATATAGCCATAAGCATGATTATATTGGTTACAATCTGTCACTGTCATGAATCCCATTTCATTTGGAATAAGATAAGTGCCCGTAGCCTACCCAGGAGAGCCGACCGCCGGAGCATCTTGGAGTTTGTTCTTGCGCTGCTGACAACTGACCTGCTGCACTTCCAGAGAGTGGGTGAGATGCATAGCTAGAGATAGGCCTGCGTCTAAATAGTGCCAATAGGGAACTCCTCCCACACTCAAAAATATGTCACTAATAGCCTATAACCTGTGGAGTCATAGTCGCGTGATGCACACACTTTTGATCTCTTAATGAGGAGGCTTTGCTTTGTAGAAGTACAAAGAATTGGCATCAAAATATACTTTTAGTAGCAAAAGTAGAAGTACTCATTATGCAGAATACTGTACGATTTCATAATAATTTAGCCCATGTACAGTATATTCTATATTATTATATTATAGATTCATCACTTTAATGTTGCAGCTGGTCAAGATGGAGCTTTAATTAGGTGTACTTTGAATTCTGCTGAGCAGTTTAATCTGTAATGGATTTATTTTAGATTTATTTATTTGTACAATAAAAACATACAAAACATAGGCAACATAAATAACAAAAGCATAGAAAACTTAAAAAAACAAAAAACAGATTGTGCAGGTGAGATTAAAAAATACCTAGAGGTTTATTAAGGAAATCTCACCTCAAAGGTCGTTAAATGTAAGAATCTAAAAAAAACATTAAAAAAGGGAGCTCTGGAGAAAAATTACAACGGTGATTCAGGCTGCTTGATGCTTTTTTAGTGGATGACACAGGCTATCTTCAATTAACTGACTTTATCGCATGAAGCTCAGGCGGTCCTCCAAAAGTCCCACCTGAGCCCCAAACACAAAGACTTCCAGGTTAATCCAATACGGAAAGTGCCAAAAATCGCAGTCTATCCAGTGTCCACTAGGGGCATGCTTCATAATAGAGCAATTTTTCATTGACCCCCATGTTAAATAGGCCATTTTAACAGCACAATTGAACCTCTTTTAAGCCTGGAACAAAAAAAACATTCTAGTCTGTAAGTTTAGGTCATATCTCCATGACAACACTAAGGGGGTGAATTTTTTTGTACCAGGCTAATTTTTATTTTATTGGAGGTTAAAGTTTATGAATAATTAGGGGAGCGGCCTCTTGAGTGACAGCTAGCCGCTGGCCCTCATTTCGCCTCGGAGGTATACGTCAGCCAGATGGACGTATCTCCCTTCCCCCAACGTCCCATCAATGCCCTTTTTTGGTAAGAAGAAAGGAGGTGACTCCCGTAAGCGAGTACGACTGGATCAAGTTGAGAGAACGGACCCTCGATGGAGATGCTACGCCCAATTTTTATACAGTCTATGGTCCCACCACCTTATGACAGTCCTGTTAACACATGACCTGTTTGTGTCATTTCTGTTCCTCTGTTTCCAGCTGTTTGCCAGACAATAAGTCATTATGGTTTACATGCAATGAACACCAATGCATTTACTCTTGTGTGTTAGTGACGGGTAAATCGGCCAATCAAATGTTGCTGTTAGTGGGTGGGACAAAAAAAAATTCTCTCTTTCCTGAAGGCCACTGACATGTAGACGGGTCAGTGAGCCCGAAGAGTTAAATCAGTACAGCTACAGCTGCTACTGGAGAAAGACAACAACACTGCAACTAGCTTGATAGCAGTGACTTTTTCATGGACCAACTCCAGCATTAGAGGAAACAGAGAAGGTGGAAAGTGTTATCAACGCCATCTGTGGATGACAAGAAAACTAACGGGTTATATTGTTGAAGTTGCTGCTTCTTTCCTCAGATAAATCGTCAGCCAGAGCTAATAGAAGATTTACTAGCTGGACTAACCGAACAAAGTCAAGTCAGCGTCACCAGGGTTCTACTGAACACCTGAACACTATGTGAGTTTTAAAACATTAGGAGATGTCAGAGTAGACCAGAATTATCAGCATCACAAATTCTGTCTCCTTAACAACAAACCTGCAGAATAGATCCCTGATTTTTTTTCACTCCAAATCAAAGCAGGAGACACCGTACGCATGCAGACACGGCACAGTTGGGAGCCTGCAGTCGTCATCAGACAGTGAGATGAACCATGTTCCCACACCGTGCAGACACCGGCAGGGAGGATGCAAATGGAGGAACAGGCGACATCTGAGGAAGAAACACCTGAGTCTGTTAAGGGACACTCCCCTTGATGGACATTTGGAGTCAGAGGTGCAACCCTCTCAGGCACCTGAGTCATTTGACTCACCACCACCAGAAGACCCACCAGACCTACAAGCTACATCAGAAGTGGCAGAACAGTCAGCCGCTCTGCCAGGAACAGGGACTGATCTCATGGATATTTATGTTGCCATTCAGTATGTGTACCCTAAAAAAAGAGGGGGGGGGGGGGGGGGGGCACCTCAGTATAGTTGCAAACATGCAATGGAACTGGAAAATAATTTACATTAAGCTAACATCTAACCCCCACCCGAATTTGTCATCAAGCATCTGGTTGAATCCCAAGTTAAAAATAGAGAAGAAACCATTTCATTGGAAGCATTGGGTGGATAGATGATTTTTGGTCCTGGGGTATTTATATGATAAGGCATAACGAAATCATTCTTAGTACCGAAGCAACAATTTGGTCTCCATCAGCAGCGCTGCAGGAGGTCCTGACTCACAAAATGTTGCAGAAAAAAATCTGATAAATTGATCACAAAGAGGTGCTAAATTAAAACAAAGATGATGCAAGATGACTTAAAATAGAAAGCTGATTGCAACACACATCCTGCCGGCCAGGACGTGGTTTTCTCAGCTGTATTATGACTGCACATGAGGGCCTTTTCATTATGCTGAGCAATCATCTGGAGAAATACAGTGCTAAGGGAATTGCATCGCCTTCATCAAAGGTTCCTAATACAACTATATGACAACATATACGTATGAACGTATATGTTTTTCATTTTATTGATTGATTTGTGTAGTTTTGATTATTTAATTTACTTGCCCTTAATTTTCTACTATTGTTAATGTTCTTTTAGCCAATTTTTTGTGAGCATTGTATACCGTTTAAAGATGCCCTACTACGCTACTTTTCAGGGTCATATTGGTATTTTATTTCTGATATTGTCCACTGCTGCAGCACCCCTGTGCGGCAGGCTCTGTCTGAGCTTCTGAGCTTCACCTTCTGAAGTATAATAGAACAACTAGGCCTTTATCTGTTTCAGATAGATAGTGGTCTCTGCCTATGAGCTCTCCAGCTCAACACGCTGAGCGTCATGTGAATTTACCTTTTATCAACATTCTCCAAGTCAGATGTTGGAAAGAAAAGTCTAAATTTAGATTTAAGTCTTGGTTGGAAGAATTCAGACTCAACAACTGAATCTATTTGTCAAAATGTGTGGGAATACAGTATACGGTACTGTAAATGTTAAATGGGAGTATTTGGATTCTGAGCGAGCAATAGGAGTTTTTTCTGCTATTTGTCAAACCAATGGAGGCATCAGGGAAGTGAATGCCTAAAGTTGCTCATCTCAAGTCCTCCCCAGGACAGAGCTGCACTATTGTCTACTGTTTGTATGTTTTGGCTGCACTTGCTGATGCCAAGTGCAACGAACTGTGCTGTGATACGGTAAAAGATGTTATCCCCTCTTTGAAAGAGGTTATTGTTCATATTGAACATTCATATGATATCAACAGGGCAGGTTCACATGTACATGTTCATGTATTGTAAATTTAGAATAATACTAAAGCACCCTGCTTTAGAACAAATATTATCCTTTATTAGATGAAAATATGTCTTAAAACACTAAGCTAAACACAATACTATTATGCACAAAAATAGTTAAGCAACTGTAAAATAATAACAACTCAACATTATTGCACAAAAGAGAACAAATACAACCAATGATGTGTTCAATTGTAACTATTGTACGGCAGTGAGACTCTAAATGCTTTTTACTGGTTGCTATCTCAAAATGTATGTTTTGGATATGCTGTTGAGGAGAAAGAGTTGTTGGGCTTTGGACTGATAGTTCTTCAATGTGTGCTGACACACCTATGTGCTTTTCCTAATGCTGCAGGACAGTTTCAAGGATTTTACAGTCAAACAAACAAGTATTGTTGTCCATAGGACACTTTTATCATAGGTACACATCACTGTGGATTTATAGTGCTGATAGCATCCTTAATGCTCACATTTAACATTTACAGTTAGTATGTAAGTGTAGTAAGCCAGAGATAAAAAGTTGTGATTTCTAACATTTTGAATCATGCACTTGTCACACATGGTTTTGTCAGGACCCTTTGGCGTCACTTATCATAGCCATAACACTACGTGGTTAGGGTTAAGAAACATGAACGGGACACTTACCGCAGTGTCTTTGGTGAAAGTCTGGTGTTTGTTTGAGGTCGCCCATTGGTGGTTTCAATCCTGGAGCACTTGCTCTAAACATCTAATATCACCACAGATGGCTTTACAGTTAAAAGCCTGATGAGGCCAAGGGCCGTGACAAAAAGGCAGTAAGTTTGTCACTACAGAATGAATGACCCCGGTCGCATACAGTCACTGGATTAATTGTGAATATTTAAATATTCCATCCAACACTTTATTATACAGCCCATGACTTATAACTTAAATACCCATATTACACTTACGGTGTAATACTTTCAAATGAATCAGTACATTTAAATACTTACTGGTTCCTACTGTTACTCATGCACATATGAGAACTCATTGGATTGTAGCAGTTCTTCAGAAATGGTCTTTCATCTATTTAATTGTCTTTGAAGTTACTATCTATCAAAGAGTGAGTTAAAACGATGGTGATGGATCATATGACCCACTAACGAAAGCACTTGTACTTGTTTTTTTTATTACGATCAGGGCTTGACACTAACTTATTTGCTCACCAGCCACTGTGGCTAGTAAGTTACTAGCCACTCAGCATTTTCACCAACCACAAATTTGTATATATAGTATATTAAGAAGAAAAAGCCCTATATAAACGTTAGCTTTATATAGGGCAGCTTTATATAGGGCAGCTTTAAGCGGTGCGGGGATGTAGAAGATTAATTAGAGAGATAACTCTACTGAAAAAAAAACTGTCTGTTTAAATACAGCATTTATTAACAACACTATTTATCTATGACAACATTAAACACTGAAGTCTAATGCAATTCAAATACATACAATTCATAAAACATAGAACGTTTAAATATTTTTAATTGAAAGCCTTGGTAATTACTCTTTACACAGGTCATCTAAGCAGCATTCACGTACAGGTGCATCTCAAAACCTAAGACGATCATGACATTTTCCCCCATATATTAGATGAGTTACTGAAACTTTGTGTTCCTTTACAGTTTCACATTTGACGTTTGCATTACACATCACAATCGAAACCTTTTGCTTTTTCCCTGCTGTAAGAAAATACAATCTGTGCAGTATTTTGTTTTCCTAACACCATCATACGTTAGCCACACTCTACCTGCCTTCCACTTGTCTTTTTCTTTTTCCACCACATGTTGATAGTTGCTCATCACGCCTGGATCTACTTCTCTAGTTGTAGCCTTGTTTCTCAACTTAACTGTTGTTGTTGTCCGTCCAACACTGAAGAGTCGTCCCTCATGAGTGCTCATGGGAATTGTAGTGTCATTGTATCACTTTGCCGACAGTTTATTAATTTAGATTCCCTTTGAGAAGACTACCATTCAACCAGCCAAAGTGGCTAGTTGGAGCAACTGTGTTACCCGCCACGGCTGAAATTCACCTGCATTTGGCTGGTGGGTGGGTGTTAATGTCGAGTCCTGATTACAATCTCTGTGTCTGTGGCGACATTCCTGGGCTAGATGTATAAGCCGCCATGTTAGTGATGCTGCTGACAGCGGTTGGTCTGAAGGCATAACTTGTCACTGACAGTTATGCTGCGTTCACTTGTAATCGAAAATCTGGAATTTCCAACTTCTGAGTCAGCCCACCACCATGAACGTGACACAAGATAGAGGCTCTGAAAGAACAGGCTCGCCTTCAGTTACATCTTACTGCCAACGAGGCCCCTATAAACAATTCCTAATCTTACAGATTATGACTTAAACTTGGTTATTTTTTACATCTGTCTTTACTTTCCAACTGTAAATAACAGAAGTGCTTTGAATGAGTCTATTGAACATGTTTTTGTAGATTGTTTTCATGTTATTTCTTTGGGGTTTGATTTACAGAAGTACCTTTCAAAATGTGTGGTTAAAAAAGTAATACTAACAAAAATGGATCTATTACTCATTCTTAATTCCTCTCATCCCAAATATTTGTCATATGAAACGAACACAATTAATTTAAACATTAACTTAGCAAATTAACATATCCATGAAATGATTTGGATGAACAAACTACCGTCCTTTTTATATTTTCAAACATTCAGATTTTATATCATATTTGACCACTATGGAAAACTTACAACTCAAAAAAGAATAAATTGGCAAAACTGTTATTTATTTTCTCCCTAAGTTTATCAACAGACCACATATATATATTCCAAGACAAACAAGCAAGTCCAGTTGCTTTTGACTTAAATTTCTTTGGGGGTAACGATGACCTGGACAAATGAGAACATTCACAGGCTTAGACCACATATATGTTTTTGTTTTTGTCATTCTTCATTCCTTTTCTATGTTTTACTGTCTTTGTACATTTTCATTTATGTTATTATTATTTTTACATTTAGAAATGTACTGTAAAGTATGGGGGTGGATATTTTTTTTCTATATATCTTTCTGTGAGTATCTGAATCACATATTATTTTTTTGGTAAACACACGTACAGCTAAATGTGTGTTACTTTATTGTGCGTTGATTTTTTTTTTGCTTAGCACTCGGCAAAGCGTTTTCTGTTTTATTTTTTTATATATATATATATAAGAAATCTGTTGGGCTAGGAAGCTCATTTCTATTTTTGTTGTAAGTTATAAAGAAGGATCAGGGGTGGGAGTTTATAAGTTTCACTTCTTCTCACTCCTTTTCGAATATTTTATTTCATGATGAATGCAATTACTGCTGTAGATATGTATGTGCATTCATGTGTATGTACACATATGTGTGTATTAATTTTTTGGGGAGAAATATTCGAAATAAATGCAACAAGGCAAGAAATACATTTTTGGCATTGTGTATATCTCATGAAGATGTAATAAAAGTAATTCTTTACACAAATTTAGTTTTTTACCTGTCAATCTACCGGTGTCACCACTAGGCGGCGGTGACGCGTCTGTAAGCTGCTTTTCCATTCGCCAATAAATGCACCGAAGAAGAAGACGCAGTAGCAACGTCGTCGCAGGTGGCTGATGAACTTCTGATGCAGATAACTGGAGCAAACAGTGAGTACGTGTGTAAAGAAACATCCAGGGGGGCACGGAAACCCTTGTGCACCTTCGGTTAAACTAGCACACTGCAGTAGCCACTGCTGTTAGGGAACAAAGCGTGATTTTCGGACATGTTTTGTTCAAAATAACCAGCTTTGTCTGAGCTAACACGCTCACAACAACCTTAAACATAGAGTGAAACGACTTTTCAATGCGACATGTGTGTTTGGTCTGTGGGGCGACCTTACCTGCAGCTTTGTAGGTAGATATGTTTGATATTTGTGAGCTTTAATGTCGAACATGTCGCATACAGGTTCAGGTAAGCTGTATAAAACTGCGTTTTCTCAATAACATGGAGCCATGTCACTCAGTGTAACATGAAGCGCATCACAAGCACTAAACGCAACCATTAAAGACAGGGTATCAAGAAATCCACACAAGCCTCTTTAGATACATTAGTAGCTTGATTATCTCTCTTTAAAAAAAAAAACATTTATCATCAATTGACAATTGAAAAAGGAACAAAAAACAATTCAAGACTTGACAAGGGCACACATCGAAATATGGACAAACATTATCTAAAAAATAATATATAGTAGGTACCCTAAATATGAGAAATACAGAAATAACAAAATAATAAGTAGATGCATTAAATAAATAAATAGGTCTAATAAAAAATATTAAAAGGAAATTAAATTAAGTAAATAAATAAAAAAATATATAAAGGGCAAGTAATAATGGCTGACAAGTTATCTGAATGTAATTTGAATAAAATTCAATGGCTAAACATTTTTCGTTGAATTCAACATTAAAAAAAAAACAAAATATATTTTTTTACTTAAAATAATGGGAATGAAGGGGTTGCCTTTGACATTTTGACTTTATGTATATGGACTTTTTCCTAGTAATATGAAGGGATTAATTATGTTACATTTATTATTGTGAGAGAAGGAGCCTAAAATAATAATATTCTCATCAAGAGTGACACCTAACTGTAGTTTTAGCAAAAAGAAAAAAATCTTTTCAAAATGGACACTTATAAAATAAACGGATGGTACTTTCTCTATTTTTTTTACAAAAGGAACAGCTGTCATCAATGTCAGAAAATGTGGATGTGTATGCATTAGTAGGTCAGATGTCATGTAATAGCTTAAGATTTAATTCTCTAATTTTGTTAGAAAAATCATTACTAACCAAATTCAAATTAAATTAAATGGGACAAGCCAAGCTCTACTCCAGTTTGTATCATTAAAGAGGGAGTTCCAATAAGTCCCCTATGAGGGGTTATTTTCCTGCTGCTATAGGGTTAATTAACTCTAAATCATAGGTTTCAATGTTTTCTGATGCTGCTAAACACGTGTGACCTATCTCATAGGGCTGCTTTTTATTATTTATTATTTAGTGAGCAAGAAAATTTCCAATAATAATCAAGAATGTTGATCACAAATTCCCTAAACAACGTAATTCATTCAATGCTTTATAAGTGACATAAAACTAGAAATGATCAAACTTTTGTTGATCAGTTGAATGTTTGTAATCAATTTTGACTGCTTCAAGCTCGTGTACGCATATCCCAACAGGATCAGGATAAAATGCATAAACAATCTCACGATTCAAAGACGCCAGCACCCTGAGACACTAGATGCTCCCCAAAAGACAATTTATTAAGTACAACGATGTCAAGGAATCAAAGTACATTAATCGTTTTTAATGATTAATAAAAACACAGGAAAAACTAAATCCTTATTTTTAGTTCATGAATTTAAACTTCTTGATTATCCATGTGAATATACTGTATATGCTGAATTAATGTATTTTAAAATGTCTTTATAGAACGTATATTGCCTCGCTTGTTAATGTTTTTTGTTTTTCTTTAATTGGTATTGGCAGAAAGACGCAACATGGCAACGCCGGTGTCTGTGCTGCGCCTGCCAAAAGGGCCCGACCCCAATGGCCGCGGATTTGACCCCAGATCACCCCGTTTCATCGCTCTCTGTCGTACCTCCATTCCCACTTCTGCTGCGTCCGAGGCAGACGCCGAACAGCTGCAGAGCGAGCAGCATGCGCGGTCTGTGCTGAGGGAGAGTTTCCTCCGATGCCTCCTCTCCATGACCAACAAGAAGGTTCAGTTCAACATGCATGAGAAGGTGAAGGTGGAGGCCACGTTTGGAGCGTCTGACATTGACGTGATGAACTTTCAGGTGTCGGACCTGCACACTCCCATTGGGGTTCAAAAAGAGGCCCTGATTAGGTGTCAGGATGTGATTTCATTCACTTTTGATGCATGAACCCTTTTGTTTCCTGATAACGTGCCATTTCGGATGACAGGCACTTGGTAATCTCATTTGCTGGTGATAGTGAGCTCTATTTTCACAATGTGAGATAGTTTGTTAAAATGGGTTGTCTTTTTTCAATCCTGTCTGTTCAGTTCAGCGGGTCTTACTGCTCTGGGTGACGGCTTTCAAAAATCAAACACAGAGGGTCAGTCCCACTCTTTCAGCACAAGAGGGAGTTGTAGGCTTATGTTTCAAGATGGTACCTGGGATTTGTACAAGGATTGGGTGATTTTTGACAAAGCGTTGACCAAAATTTTGATAAAAGGATGATGTTTTCTGATGACTTCCAGTGCTTTCAGAATCTGTTTACCCACAATAACATCTAGGAAGTAACTCTGGCTGAGCAGGTAGAGACACCCACTGTTTGTTTTTTATTGTTTCTTTCAGCTCTAATAGTTTACTAAGTTCAGAATGTTACAGAACATAATGGTAAATCACACCAATATTTAGCCTTGCATCACAGTGTACCAGTTTGGGTGCCATCTCTGTAGATCGTCAGCATTGCTGTCTTCCTTTGTGAGATACATTACCATTTCATTCTGAAACTGAAGCAAATGAAACATTGCACCTGAACTGTTTCTTTTGAGTTAACCACTTTTGTATTTTGTATAAAACAGGAATAAAATTCCACAGCAAAATTGAGTTTTCCAGTTTTCTTTGATTGTCCATAAGTCTCAAAGAGTTGCCTAGCTTTATCTCTCTTTATCTAACAGTATGACCAATGTAGTTTTTGCAGTGCGTAGTCCATCGATCAAGAGAAAATTCATCTGCAGCTATTTAATAATCAAAGCAAAAATCTTCAAACATTTAATGGTTTCAGGTTTGCAATTGTGAGACTTTCGCCCTTGTCTTACATCGAAGCAAATTGAACCTTGCAGTTTTTGACTGGTTGTACAGAAACAATTGACAACAACAAATCCTTAAATGCAACCCCATTTGCAGTAATGGCAGATTTCTTTTTTCAACATTTAATTATTCAACTGGGTTATACTAACATGTATAAGCCCTATATAAACATTGGATACATGCTTTATAATACACTATAATGTTTATATAAGTGTTTATTAATGCATTTATCAACAACTTAAATATGTTATCATTGGTGTAATTGTAACTGGGGTCAAATCTTATACGTTAATAAACCACTTGTAAACCTTTTCAGCTATAGCATATTAAATGTATGTATGTTGCTTAGGCTAAATAAGGCTACTTATAATGAATGACTGATGAACATAACTGGAGGAAGTCTTGTCGGTTATTCTAATACTCTACTGTAATTTATTATGTTTGTATTTTCTCTTTTTCCTCTTACATTTTGCGTCTTGTATTGTCTCATTTAGGTAGTGTGCATTTCTTTGTGGGCATCTTATCTCTGTAGTTATTTGTGTCTGTAGTTGTTTTTGCATCTCTAGTTGTTTTGTGTCTTTTGCATTTCTTTCCAAAAAGAAAGAAACTAACTTCAAACAGAGGTTGAAGTAATCCATCCCTAAATACAGAACTTCAGTCATATCTGAACTGGTAAACACAAGAAGAGCCTATAAATGCATTACGTTGTTTTCAGTCACAGATCCAAAACATTTATAGGGAGGGATATTAACCCGAATTAAAGTAATAGGCCCTAAAATATACTGAGGTCTTAGATGGATAGGGCGCACATCAGATCATTCATCCTGAATGTCTCAGTAATGTAACAGCCGACACTGTGCCCACGTCTGATGGCAGCGCAGATATTTGTTAGTCACTTATTTAAATCATCAGTCATGAATAACATACAGGAGAGCAGGATTCATCATTGTTTAGCCCCAGCCTCATGTGGAGGGCGAGGAGGGGGCATCAATACTATTTAATCTTACTAAAAGGTGTATTTTGCCAGTTCCCAATAAGTCATTTTATTTGAGTGCCATTAGGCGGTCCTGCTGTGCCTGTGTCTCTTTTTGTACCTGAATTATCTGACCACTCAGTGGAGACAGTCATCAATGAGGCAGTGACTCATCCTCCCTCTCACTCCCCCGCTCTCCCTCGCTCGCCCTCCCTAATCCGAAATATGACTTAAACCTTGTATGACGTCATCGAGTCTGTGTGATTCAATCAGGAAGCCCTCAAGGACGACCAATGTTAATTTCATATACACAGGCGTGCTCCTTCAGTTCTCGCACTCACCTCTGTGATGAGTGTCCGTTTAACAGCATGCTGTACATAAACATGTATTTCCATGATTTTATGCTTTTCCTTCGTTCCATTTCTGATGTAAATGTGTTTTTATTGTACCAATTAAACATACAAAACACATCAGTAAAATATGACAAACTGTTAAGATGAAATTGCCCAAATGTATACAAAGTAGGTCAAATAAGTTGCACTTAAACCAGCTGCACTATTAAATCCCTAACAGTCTGATGAAGTACTTTTTCTTTGTTGTACATTTACTGATTGATCTGGATCAGAATATTTCTCACAACTAAACATACTTTAATGTGCAAGTCATTACACCACATTAAGTTAGAGTCTTAATTAGCAAATCGTCTTTGGCTTCACCATACCGAATTTAAAACAACATAAGACAATGAGAACAAACACTGAGACAAGGCATCAACAATGAACTTGACTTTTAAAGCACAAATTAAGAAAAAAAGCACAGGGATTTTTTTTTTAGTTCACATAGATTAGTACCAGTCTGGTCAGAAACGTACATGAACTGATGAAGCCTCTTGGATGAGAGTTGAAACGTCTTCCTAAACAAATAACCAAGTCCAGTTGCTTTTGACTGAAATTGCTTTGAGGATAACGACGACCTGGACAAATGAGAACATTCACAGGCCCATATAGATTATTATTTTACTATCTGACCGTAATAATGTGGTCCAAACCTCTAGCCAAATACTGCCATCATTCAACAGGCTACTGTTGTGTTTGCCATCTTTAAAGCAGCTAATCAATATGTTTTTCTGTAAAGCAGTTACACAGACTTTCAACTGGTTATGAACCAGTTGCAATTTAATACTGATGCCTCTACATGACCTACATAACAAAACAAGACCATGAGCAAGAAGAGTCGGTATTTTATAGTTATTCTTGATAAAGTTTTGCAGTGAGTTATCCATTTAAAAGGAAGAAGAAGAAGAAGGAGATTTTTCTTTAGAGAATTTATATGTTGTGGTTATGACTGACGGATAAGCGGTTGAAGATGAGATGAGATGACTGACAGTGGGACAGGATCATCAAAGAGATAAAAAAAGAAATGCTTAAAAGGGAAAGTGGAATGGAGAGAATTCCAAACTGATCCTAAGATGGCAGGTATGCAATATGTCTATTTTTATATGTAAAATACAGTGCAAGATGTGAATTTTCATCTGTGTATGAATTCACGTTGGTGCCATTGTCGTTTTACAGTTATTAATCTTACACAGCCACAATTAAATGCATTACCTCATCACTATGCATCCTGTAAACAGCTGTGTGTAAAAAATACACAAGATGTGTTCTTTCACACACTTCAAAAACAAATGCACGCGCTAGCCACAACAAGATCTTTACGACATGAGGCGATGATGCTCATGCAGGAAACGCTACTGCTTTTGTCCACCGGGACGCCACACAAAATGAAGTTAAGTCTAAGTCCAAAATTAATGTTTCTTGTACCGTACTTATCGGATTATAAGTCGCAGTTTTTTTCATAGTTTTGCCAGGGGTGCGACTTATACTCTGGAGCGACTTATGTGTGAAATTATTAACACATTACCGTAAAATATCAAATAATAGCCCGGGCTATTATTTATCTCAGTCACGTAAGAGACCAGGCGTATATCAGCAATCGTCTCACACACACGTCAACCAATCAAAATTCGGCGGGGACGGGTAATGGCAGTAGTGCATTGTGGAAAAAAAAGACGCTACCTGCTAAAGCTTGAGCTAAGCGGCGCATTGTCTACCTTTGGAGTTGGCGGAGTTGTTCAGAAGTGACACAGAGGAAGAAGAGTTCATTGGATTTAGTGATTAGGAGTGACAGATTGTTTGGTAAACGTATAGCGTGTTCTATATGTTATAGTTATTTGAATGACTCTTACCGTAATATGTTACGTTAACATACCAGGCACGTTTTCAGTTCGTTGTTTATGCGTTATATAACAACGTACACTTATTCAGCCTGTTGTTCTCTATTCTATTTTTATTTTAAATTGCCTTTCAAGATGAAATGTCTATTCTTGGTGTTGGATTTTATCAAATACATTTCCCCAAAAAATGCGACTTATACTCTAATGCGACTTATATATGTTTTTTCCTTCTTTATTATGCATTTTCGGCTGGTGAGACTTATACTCCGGAGCGACTTTTAATCTGAAAAATACGGTAGTCGCTTTACCAATGGCTGAAGTGACTGTGGGTTCCCCCTGGTGATATTATCACATAACTCCTCTTTATAGAGCGTTTTAGCATCTTTCAGCTCATTGTTTTGGTTTTCCACTCCACAATTTTACTGTTTTGCTTTACAGCTTGTCTCTGCTGACCCCATGTGGCTGAAAAAAAAATCAATAAAGGTCAGTCTACATGGGAATCCCTGCATGGCTTTATACCATAGACTGTATAAAAAATGGACATAGCATACCCGTCTGGGTCCGTTCTCTCAACTTGATCCAATCGTACTCACCTACGGGAGTCGCCATCTTTTCAGAAATTGACTCCGCTTCTTTTTCTCATACCAAAAAAGGGCATTGATGTGAGGTTGGGGGGAGGGAGATACGTCCATCTGGCTGACGGATACCTCCAAGGAGAAGTGAGGGCCAGGAGCTAACTGTCACTAAAGAGGACACGCCCCTAATTATAAAAAATAGCCTGGTACAGAAAAATTCACCCCCCTCAGTGTTGGCATGGAGATATGACCTAGACATACAGACTTGAATGTTTTTTTGTACCAGGCCTTTAACAGGTTTATTTAGGCTGTCATAACAGCCTGTTTAACATGGGGGTCAATGAGAAACTGCTCTATTGTGCAAACTACAGGGAACTGTAGTTTTGGGCACTTTCTTATTGGATCAACCAGGAAGTCGCTGTGGTTGAGGCTTGCTTTATACAAACAATTCTCAGGACTTTCTGTAAAATTAAGGTGACAACAACTCTAAGAAATGTAATATTACTGCCATCAAAAACAACAACAACAACCACAGAGACACAAAAAGCTTCTTAAAATTTGGAGTGTCTTCTTCTTCACTTGCTTCACACCACTAAATGTAGAGAAATGACACGATTAAGATATGAAACTGAATATATACTATATATATATTTTTATTAGTATTATTTTATGTGAAATGGCCATAAGAAAAGATCTCTTCTCTCGAGTGCTCAAGCTGGATTCATGTTCTTTCATTTGTAGCCGTTCACGGGGACACACTGTCTCAATGTTATCTACTCTTACTGTTTGTCTTTCCTGACAGTCTGCTTCTCCCTGATTTCAGTGGAAAAACATGCTTGCCTCTTAGTATGAATGTGAATTTGTGTATGTGTGTGTGTGCATGCGTGCGTGTGCGTGCGTATGTGTGTGTGTCAGTTATGTTGGTACAAGGAATCTGCCCCTTATAACACCACTGGCCAACAGGAAGCACATTCCGCTCCTTCCTGTTTGTGGCTCTCCCTCACTTCCTGGTAAGTGTCTGATAACTTACAAAACCACTTAATCACCTTTTTGCCCAAAGCTCCTGCCAGCAGATTAAAAGAATTGGGCAGTGACCTCACATTCATGTATTTTTAATGGGTTTCATTGTGGAAGTGATGGAGGAGATGATTCATGTGGTCACATTCATTTATATTTGAAGTATCCACTCAGCTATTATTGTGTCATCTGTTAACACGACATTCATTGAATTTTTAATATTAATATTAGTGAAGCAGTGATATGGGGAATTAACACAGCTATATGTCAATGAAACTGCTTCTTTGCATGGCTTCTTAAAAACAAAAGAAAAAAGAATGGTTCTCTGTCATCGTCCACTCATAACTGACTCTTTTCTTCACCTTTGAATGACATTTTGATAGAATTGTCTTCCCTCACCTATATCCGCCTTTTCCCCTTTCTGTGGCTTCTGTGCATCTCTAGCTGTAGGAACAGGGATGTCGGTCGGTTGGTCGTTCTCCCAGACTGAAATACCTCAACAACTATTGGTGGATTTCCTTGAAATTTGCTATGACATTCATGGTCTCTTGAGGGTGAATCATTTTGACTTTGGTGATACCTTGATTTTTCCTGTAGTGCCACCAACAGGTCAAAATGTTCAATTATCCTCCAAATCCTTAGAAATAAATGATGCATTGGCACAACATTTGGTTCAGACATTCATGGGCCCTAGGTGCAGTTACTGGATTTTAGCCTTGTGCCATCATCAGGTAAAATTAGTTAAAGTTTGTCCACTACTCCAATTTATGACCAAATACCTTCAAAACTATTCCCATATACCTGCAACAGCATGGGAATATTTTCATTGTGAGCTAGCGTGGCTCTAGAAGCTTAGTCACCTATAGTTCAGTAGTTGGGTATTTGGTTCTGTTGCATTCACATTGAACTTCGTCAGACACACCAAACAGTGTTAACAAACGTCTCAAGTGCAAAGCACTTACTCGTCTTTAGGATAAAATATCCAAGTAAAACTTTCCGACACCTCCTGGTCTCTTTTTGTTTATGTTTTGAGGTGGACCACAACTGGGTGGTTTTGTCCACACCAGAGTTCGAATAAGCTTTCAAACCACCCCAAACCAACCAGACTATCCAACGCAATGCTCCAGGGTTCGGTTAAAAGGTACCAAACAGCTCAGGTGTTAAAGCACCCTTGTTCTGTGTCTGAAATCACACCCTATTTACTATCTAGTGCTTAACATTTACTTTCCACCTAAATGTCTAAACACGGAGTGTGAATTTCTTGCACTTTAGGCCTATTAGTACCCTTAAAAATGATCACAACAGTCCCACAATTCAATGCGGACTATAAACTATTAAGTGTGCATTACAAAGAGAATCGTAAATTAATCCATGAGGGAGTGTTCTTCGAGCTTTAGTCTGCTTTTTTAATGATATTTTGTTTCTTTCTTCATTGTGTGGAGACTTTTTCAATGGTATTATTATGATCTGAAGTATGGTGTAAAATCCTTAATCATAGCCATCAATGATTACGATATGAACGAACCCCATCTACATGAATGCATGCAATACAATCATTATTGAATTACTTTCTCTAAGTATGAGTCCGTGGTTATTACGTGCTGAAGGTGTTGTCAAAGCAGTCAGACAGGTGGACACAAGAGGAATGGCTGAGTCACAGTCGGTCCCCAGGTTTGTTTCAGCTGCCACTGGGGGGAATGTTGGAGCAGCTCCAGCGATTGTGAGGACCAGGCTCTGTGTGGCAGCCTCACTTCCCAGACTCAAGTGGCCAGAGAGATAAAGAGGCTGGCAGGGGTAGCATGCCAGCTGGACCCCATTGAGAAGCGGCCTGGGCCCCAAACATAAACAAACGTTACTTTTTAATTGTGTTTAGGGGCCATATTAATGTGAATGCAACAGCCTATTCAGCTGGCAATCATTGCTAGTTTACTTCTATTACTGATTTTACACTTACACTGTCCCTTTAGGCAACTTAGAGGAATCAAAACATTGGTTTTCTTTGTCAAATATTATGTATATCAGTCATAACATGAGTATGACCTGCAACCCTGTGAGGTCAGTGAATGCTGTAAATGTCAGATATGAGGGGACATGGGAGTTGTGTATGTGATCAAGGTGTTACCACAGCATCATATGAAAGGGGGTACACATATGCACAACTCAAGTCTAGACAGGAAGACATATGAGTAGGTGGGAGGAGAAGGGAAGTGCTCATTAAGAGTGAGATTAAAGTTATCTTAATTTATTTATAAGTCTGTAGTCTCCGTCGTGGCCCACTCCCTTTCCCACAGGAGTAAACACAGGAAGATGCTGCTAATTAGTGTCTGTGATGCAGAAGACACATCAGAAGTGGCAGTGCTGACATTTTGCTAAATGGGTCGTGAGTCCTACTGTGGGAAAGTGCAGCATCTTGTGTGTTTTACTCATGCAAATGCCAAACTAGTGAATAATGTTTACTTTAAGCCGTAGAGATGGCTGAAAACCAATGCTGGTTGGTCGGTCCAATGCTTGTTCCGACTGAAGTGTTTCACCGAATACTGAATGGACTGCAGTAAAATATTTTATACCATGACGTTGATGTTTATGCGGCAAAATTTAACTATCTATAAAGTAAAGAACTAACTGATGGATTTCCATGAAATTTGACATAGACATTCTTGTTCCCCTCAGAAAGAACTGTAATCACGTTTTTGATCCTGTGACTTCATATAGTGCCATCATCAGGTCAACATTTGTCCATTTGTCTAACACTTCGGTTTATGACAAAATACCTATGACATTAAGATCACTAAGTAGCCTTTGTTAGCATGCTAACCCGTTAAACTAAGACACTGAACATGGTAAACATTCATTCATTCATCTGCAACCGCTTATCCCGGGGTCGGGGTCGCGGGGGGTGCTGGAGCCAATCCCAGCTGACATTGGGCGTGCGGCGGGGTACACCCTGGGCAGGACGCCAGTCTATCGCAGGGTACATGGTAAACATTGTATCTGTTAAACATCAGAAGGTTTGCATTGACCCTGTGAGAATCTAAGGATGCTCACATTCACATTTAACTCAAAGCACCACTGCGTCTAGGTCTACGCCTTGCAGATTCTGTTTTGTTTTATACTGCCCTAAAATATAGCTGATATACTAGAGTATGTACGCTTTACAATGTAAACTTAACATTGTTAAGGATGCAGTTATTGTCTTTTGAATTACACACACACACACGAGTCATATTTATTTGATAATCACTTATTCTGCTTGTATTTGTCGTCTTAGGTTAGTTTTACAGTTCTTACAAAAGTCCTTACTTTTGTCTTGTTTATTTCATCTTTACTTTATATTTGTTCATGCATGTTACGTTTTTTTAATTAAAGCATTCATGTATTCTATGTTCACCAGTGCAACAGTCACTTTTCCACAGGTGAGACATTTAAATGCATCATCCTATTCATTATCTTTAAACATAAAATTATTTCCTGCCTCCTCACCTCTAAAACATGATTTGAATCGCAGGTTGCATAAAAAACTGAAGAACCACTTGTTAGCCAGTGCCTGCTGCTGAAGCCGTTTCCATTTCAGTGCAACAATCCTTTAATTAGACGAAAATAGGAAGTAGTCATGCGGTATTTGAGAAGTGGTTTCCCGTTGGAACCGGCTGTAGGCACAGACCCAATCCTGACTTCTGCTGTATGTGCCCACTCTCAAAACGGATCATATTATTATTATCAGGATCTTATGTGGGAAAACATATGGTAGCACTCCAGCGAGCAGAAATTCCTTTAGAAATGTTTCCATGACCTTAAATGACTACATTGCTTTTAAAGATGTGTGCTTATGGTGTTTGTGAGGGAGGCTGAATGATGATGTTTGTTGAGGGGAAGCTGCCTTGGCAGAGGGGGTGGTTGTCTGCTGCAGAGCTATTTAATCAGGAGGTAGATCACATACTTCTGAAAGTTTATCTTCCTATGGCCATTAGCTGAGTCTATGGAACAAACCTGCAACAAACTTTAGGTGTTTCCCACAAGGATGAGGGGATGTTGCTGAACACTAGTGGTGAAATGTAACTGAGTACATTAACTCAGTTGCAATTTTATAATACGTTAACTTTACTTTATTTTATTTTAGATTTTATGCATCTTAAAAGTGTAGTAGTGCTGGGGTGGTACAGAGCAGGTTAGAGCAGTTGCCCCATGTAAAGAGGCTGAAGGTCCTTGAGGTAGCGGCCGTGGGTTCAACTCTGACCTGTGGTCCTTTGCTGCATGTCTCTCTCTCTCACCCCATTTCCTGTCTGTCCTATATAATAAAGGCTTGGAAAACTGCCCAAAAAATAATCTTTAAAAGTGTTGTAGTGCTACTTTTAATTGGGTAAAGGATCAGAAAACTTTGCCCACCCTCTCTCAACCTCTGCCTCTCATTTTCTCCCTCTTCTTCCATCTTCTTCCACTCCATCTCTTCAGATTATCTGTTTCCCCCTCTGGTTTAAATACAGTGCAGCCCACTCACCCTAAACAGCTTAAAACACTTTAAATGAGTCATTTAACTTTCTCCAGCTTCCCTCCTTCTTGTCTTCTGCCTTCATCAAAACAGCATTTCAACAGTGGACTCAGAGGCTAAACTAATTGCTTATAATTTTACTTAGTCACGCACTCACGTCCAACCCCAGCGCCTCGTTCGTCCAGACGGCAATCTCCATCTCTGCCTACTTGTTTCCTCCCTTCCTCTCCTCCTCTCTTTCTTTTTTATTCTCCCCCCACAAGAGACATGATTTACTTATGTCAGGTACAAGGACATCTGCCTATTAGCAAGTGCCACTGACGTAGCCATCGCCATCCCCTCCTGCGCCTTATTATCCCCCTTCCTCATCCGCCTTCTCCTGCTCCTCCTCCTCCTGCCTTACTCAAATTGGGGTCACCAACCTTCTTCGTGCAGGCTGGTGAATCATCAGTGGGACTCACGTCGCACAGAGAGGAGGGACGTTGCCCGCCCAGGATACTTCCGTCCTCCTTCCTAAATTACCAGGGTAACCCGACATTGTCTGCTCTCTACTGTCACATCACTCTGTCGCACAAAGATAGGAATATAGAACTAGAGGGAGAGGTGGAATATCAATGAGGGATGTACTGGTTAAGGGGAGCAGAGTATAATGCCTACTCATATAAAAGGTCACCACCTTCTTCTTGCTTCATCAAACAGCCATTGTAGTGTTATGATAGTTACCCCACTGCTTAAAGGGAGGACAGGAAGTAGACAAGAAATGCAGAGTTATACCCCACCATTACTTGAGCATTTTTTTGCTATTTGTATTATTATATGTTATATGTACCACAGTTCTTCTCAAAGTGAGGTCCAGGAATAAAAGAGCAACAGTTTAAAGGGTTCACCCAAATTCCAAAATAATAGATTAGTTCATTAACCTCTTGTGGCAACCCAACAATCCTAGAAATGACAAACATATCTGCATCTCATTATGTCCAATGTTCAGTACCATCACAGGAAGTAGTTTACCATAGGCCCTGCTGAGACATGTGTCTTAGGTGATCTGATCACAAGTGGACAGCTTCATGTAGGCCTTCGTCAGTTCACACCTGGCATTTGATTAAAGTACATCCACACAACACAACAACCTTCTTTTTCTCTCTGTTTTTCTCTTTCTTTTACCGTTGTTAAAAAGTTTTCCGTCCACGCGGCGTCGGCTCAAGAAATATCTGCGTCCACATGAAACCAGTGAAACCGGCTAAAAACTCTGTAACTGCCACAGAAATACACCAACAACAGAGAAGAAGAGATGGGGAGACGCTGTGTAGGCTATGATACAAACATCAAATCTAGCGACTTCCCAAATCCTCATCCATGCTATAGAGAAATCTAGGAACTGTTTCTGGTGTTATTGGAGACTTTTATGGTGTTTTGGACTCTGATGCATAAATCACTCTGCAGTTAGTGTCCTCACCGAGCAGCAGGTGCTGCTGTGAACCCCTCCCCCATCCCAAAGCACTCACAGGCGGGCACTGTCTCGCTAGATTTTCACACCTTCTTGGCAACTTTATTTATAAAAAGCTACTAGCGACCAATTTAGCGACTTATTCAGAGCATCAGGGAAAAGGGTTAAATATCTGGTCGGCCTAATTCATTCCCATGCATGTCGCTCAGAATACAGTTCAGTCTATGGAACCGTCTCGCTCCATACAGCAGCACTGTTGTTATGTGGCGCCGCAGGGTTGAAGGTCCTAGGTGGGGCGTTGACGGCATGGTTTAACAAAGTGTGCAGTTTTGTTGTCCAGACGACAATGCATGGGGCTGCGGTTTCAAATCTTCCCACTCTGCGACCTGGTTTCAAAAGATACCATTTTCAGGCTCCAATAACGCCGGCTGCGTGTGGATGGTCGGCCAAAACGATATTAAAGTTGTGTAGTTACAGGAAAACGCGCTCTATATGCAAATACTTTTCCATTTGCGTACAAAAACACATATTAATGAGAAATCGTTTCTGTTATCACATCACTGACGGTATGATAATAACATCCAACACATAAGATTCGCACTTCCATCCTGAGTGATCAGATCACATGGTTTGAGGATACAATGTGAACAGAATACACTGAATGACCGCTCCAAGCACAACTATGCACTCATTCACTGTCTTTTTTCACAACATCTGAACCATAGAATAGTGAATTGTGTGTTTTATTATACTGTCTGCGATCTGTCCGTGTTTGCTCCCCTACACTCATCCAGCTCTCTGGAGCCTCTCTTGCTGCCTGAAAAAGCAGCCCGAGGGACTGCTGTAAGACAACAACCTTATTTAAGTTCATAAAATGTACCAAAATTCAAGAATATTTAGGATTTCTTGCCACAGATGTTCCTGTGCTTTCTTTGTAACGTCTGCTGTTTCTGTTGACAAGCCGGAGCGGCTGTAAAACACATTCAGTTCTTATAGATTCTTCACAATAAAAGTCCCCCCTTATGTTGTGAGTTTAAAGCTTTTATTATAAAGCTGGAAAATCAGGAAGTGTTTTCATCAGCAGTTCAACACAAATATACAGCTTAAGACAAACATAAACGGTAAAATAAAGCAGAGAGCTGAACACACACTTCTAAAATGTCTTTCTCTCTGCTGTCCTGCACAGATTAGATAGGGAGACATCTTTAATTTCATGTTCATATAATGTACCCAAAATTCCAAACCTATTACCCACACAAATTTACGTCCATCTGCATTTTTCATGAGTCATCTCAGGTTTATGTAATAATGATTTATGTGAGAGTAACAACTGAAATTCACTCAAAATACAGTCATTAAAATATGCAGGCCATCTATGTGTAAACAGTAACGATGTACGTGTTTTTTTGCACATAGACTGGGGAAGTGAGATCACAAGTGGACACTCAAGACACGTGGAGACGCATTCTGCTGCCAAGTGGGAACGAGCTGTCCAGGCCCTGGAGCTCAGACGTCATGGACAAAGCCAGTGAATGAGTATGTAGTTCTGCTTGTAGCTGAGTAGACAATCTCAATCTGTCCTCAATGCATCTTGGGTGTGTTTACACCTTCACTCTATTTTATTTGCCATAACCACTATCTTTACCTAACTCCGCCACATGGATTGATTCGCATGATTTGCAATTGTGAATCAAAGCTCAGAAAGTAAACAACATTGGTAAAGTAAATTTTGCATTTGTGTAACGTAAATTTAAGGATAAAAGGCACAATATCAGGTGCCTGGTCCATATTCTAACAGAAGGATCCAACAGAAAAAAGCGTTAGTGAGCGGCTAACAGAATTAGGGCTACTGCCATCTTAAAATGTGTCTAGATCAGGTTGGATTTGCATGCGTTTCGTCACACTCAAACCTGCCTCAAAACCAACATTAATTGGACGTTCGCTTGCCAAACGGCTCAAAAATTTCTGTCGCATGTTACCCGACTGATCTGCGAGTAAAATACAATGGAGCTTGCAAGGATGGTCTGACGAGGCTAATCTTTACCTAACCTTAACCATTCATTTCCTATATCTGATAGGACATGAACTCCAATCTCTTTCATGAAAGTCAAATGGGCTACACACCCATCGTCTGTCTTCCTACATAAACGCCACCCTACTTTTCCCATGCTAAATGTTGTTGGACAATTTAACATATCCAATATTAACATAATTCCTAGGAATAACAGGGAAAATTGCATGTATATGGGAAGAATTCATCAGTGCCGTCTTTTCGGGATTCAGAGTCCCCGTTACTCTATAATCTATAATCCACAGAACATGCTGTGAACGGTAGTGAAACAGTGAGACTCAGTAGGAATATGTTTGTTTTTTAATTATTATCTAACATTCTAGAAGTTACATACTATATATATAATATTTGACATTTTTACATATAATGAATATCTCACAGGGCCTCAAAAACAAAATAGAAACTTAATGTTTATATTCCTCAATCAAACTAAACTCTCTTGGTTTTCTTCAGCCCCACCGTTGCTCAGTGTTTATAACTGGGCAGAATGTAGAGAACAGCAGGAGTGTGTGTGTGTGTGTGTGTGTGTGTGTGTGTGTGTGTGTGTGTGTGTGTGTGTGTGTGTGTGTGTGTGTGTGTGTGTGTGTGTGTGTGTGTGTGTGTGTGTGTGTGTTCACAGAGGCAAAAGGTCAGCTTTGGCCTGGTCCAACAGCATGCTGACTTGGCCGCAGCTTATTTGCTGATGCTATCTGTGAGTAGGAATCTGAGTAAACAGTGAGGCAAGATAACAAGAGCACATCTTCCTCCTCCACTCGCTCCTTCTGTTCCCCACTACAAACTTTTTTCGAATCCTCGCAGAGAACAAACAACTCTCATCATTCCTGCATCTCTTTCACATCTCCTGCTGCGAAATCTTGTTTTAAAATCTCTTTCAACCCATGGACCCCTCTCTATCTGTTTCTGTCTCTTCTCCCTCTCTCCTCCTTTCTCTGTGCCAGAGAATGTAAGACTTGAGTGCCCTTTTCCTGTTGTGAAATTGCCAGATCTTTGTCCTTAAACTCGGTCCTGTTCTCCTTGCCGAAGATATCAACGGACACAGCTGTCCTGACTGGACGGACGGCCACATCCTGCCAAAGATAGTAACAGAAAGATGAATCACTTGATTGCTTTAGTCAGACATGTTCATTCATTTTCGCACAAACGGAGAGAAGTTCACGCAGTTGCTTGTGACATGTTTGAAATCTTTCACATTTTCTCCTCAAACATTTAGACATTCAGAGAATCTGTGAATGTGTCCGATGCTCAGACCTATTTCAGGGTCTGAGGAGAGACCCGGCTGCATGTCGTAACAGTGCAGGCCACACCTGGACACATCTGGACCGGGGAGGGCAGCCCTGCTCTGACCCCCCAGCACATCTGGAGCTGACACACTCCCAGACAGCAAAGAGATGTATAAATAAAGCTCACACATACAGTATGTTCTTCATGGGAAATACACACAACGCAAACAGGCACGCATTTCTGCAACAAAGAACAAAGATACATGCATATACATGTGTCGTGTGTATGTGTATTTAAATGCACACATATGCAGAAAGCTAAGATGTAAGTGAAATCATGTAATCACACACACACATACACACATACACACACACACATACAGACCAGATGCAGCTGGTCCATCCTGCAGTGTCATAAGTTGTGAGCCTGCGCTTTTATTTTATGTATGAAAGCAGACTTTTATCACACTGTCTCAGAGAGAAATATGAGCAGGTGCTGCAGCTGTTTGAGGGGCATTTTAACCTCCCAAAAGAGCCCCTAACAGTGCCGCACAAGACATCCCAAATTAGAGCTCAGGGCCCCCCTCAGAGTCGACCCATACATACGAAACCGTCTACGTTGTGGAATTCTTGAAATGAATAACTGGTCATCTGTAGTCAAAGCAAGGCAGAACAGAGTCAGAAAAGTCTGAGTTTACATAACAATGCGTATCTATCAGTCATGAACAATCATCTTTTTATGTGAGCAGTAAAGAATCTGTTGTCATATCAGACCATTCAGGTTAAATGGTCTCTTTTCAGTCAGTAATAGGGTTCAGGGGGAAATGAGCTCCGTTTAAAGCAATTCTTACCTTTCTGGCATATTGTACAAAACTTGAACATCAACAACTCCACCTCCCAACTCCGCCTTTGTTTTTTTGTCTTTCTTGACTTATTTTTTTTTTATTTTTGCTATTAGCTATAGTTTTTTTTTTTTTTTTTAAACTTTATTTGGTGTCATTGTACCTTACCTATCTACTTATGTTATATGTTATTCAGTTACTTAGTTGATTACTGTGACCACGTCTGACATGAGTTGTTGGGAGGGACAGTAGGATTCATGTTGGGGTTTTTTGTTTCTGTCTCTGTTTTTTCACTTTAAAGACGCGTTGACACACTTCACAACTGTCTTGTGTACTTGGAGAAAAAAAAAAGAGAATTAAATTCAAATGAATTTCAACACCTGGTGGATTTCTTTTACATTTTAGTGTGCCATACGCTTATTAGGAGCATTTTAAGATTAAAAATGTAAAAATGTCAGAAAGGTAAGAATTGCTTTAAAGTTACATCTGAAGGGAAGTTTTCTTCCCAGGCAATGAAACTTCCTTCTTGGCCTTGAAAGTAGTTTAACAAAACGGTCCCAACTCATGGTCCACTAGTTTTTCACAGGCATTTAATCATCATATTGCTTAGTTTGACTTTGCTAGAGAAGACTGTGGATTTTTTGGCTGAATCGACATCTTTCACAACAAGATTTTTATCAGCTGTAGCAAGATAGCACAAGGCTAATAATAGCACTCTGCTAGTCGACTGGCCGGAGGGTTAATTTCTTCAAACCAAATAAAAGAGCTGGACAGAGTTACTAATGTTACCATAAACTGTGATTACTATCTAGGACCGGCTCCTGCACAATGGATTTGTGTGTCCTGGACGTAAGCTGTAACCCTACAAATAAATGCTTTAGCATGCCCCTAATACTGTAGGTAATAAGCAACTTAGCTAGGCATGCCAACCTTTGCAGCTTAAGTTAGAACAAACACTGTTTTCATTCCAGTCCATTCCTCACAACATGCTCTTGTATTTAATTTATTTTATTTTTGAGAAAGAAGAAAATAAAAGACACTTTATTGCATGTCGTCAGAGCGGCACGATGAGAAGCTCAGAGCTTCACAGGCCTGCCTTTCTCTGTTGCTAAGCTAGGAATGGACAACTGCTGCTCAGGGACAGTTGACGCTTTTGCTGCACACTTGTGAGATGTGGTGACTGGTGCAGGGGCCCAGTCCTTTGTGTCTGACATTAGCATCATTCTTTCACATTCACACTGTTTTTGCTCCAGCCATATCCTCTTCCTTTAATTCTTCTCTTGTTATCATTTCCCTCATTTCTCCATATGTCCAACACGAGGGTGTGCCACCATTTACAACCTAGCTATCTATTTACATTTTAGGCAGCCATGCATTACTTTTGTCAGCCTTGTGACCTTGGTGCTCCACAGCCACTAGCTGACTCTGAAACCAGTAACAACTCCTACTCAAACCACATCCCAGACTGGCTCTCACTCGCTTTAAAATTCCCATTTTTTTGGTCGCCATACATCCCCTCTCGCTTGTCTGTGATTCCCTCTCTCCACATTCCTCACCCTCTTCGACTTTTTTTTTCAACCTCTGCTGTCTTCTGATTTTATTTTCTCTGTTTCACTTCAGCTTTAGCTCATCCACTTTTTTAACTCAAGCCTGTCCGGCATCTGCAAAATCTCCAAACCCGTCCTTATCTTAGTATAAACTGTTTGCATGCAGTGCAATTGGTTGTCATGGCGACATGCCGGGCCGAGGGGTGAGCTGCAGGTGTTCCTGTTTGGGTTTAACGGTGCAGAGCGCTCAGCATTTGTTTTATTTTTAGTCTCCTGGAGAGCTCTGCTGCCTGTGGGTTGAGTGGGCCACTCGCTTGTTTGTTTATTTATTTCAAATAGCCAATCACCCGCACAGGTTTGTGTCAACATGGAGGGCCAGCTTCCTGTTATTACTGACCACACACAAACACACGTATGCATACAAACCTTTAATATAGCCTATGTACTGTAATTGTGTGGCAGCATGCAAGCAGGCAGACAGACACATGTGCTGTATGTGCTCTAAATGTGCATCAACATCCTCTCCTTACGTGTGCTTGACTTTTAAATTCACATTTTTTAAATAGTTTCTCTTTTTAACAGTCCAACTGCAGGTCAACTGAGGAATCCTAAAGCTCACCCACAGGTATGATAAACTGATCTTAAAAAGAAGTTCAGTCTGTCAGCTTTATTTGTATAGCACCTTTCACACAGGTTATTGCAATTCAAACTGCTTCACTGATGAGCTCATGATAAGACAGCACAAATATAGACAGTAAAACAATTTGAGTCTAAGGAAAAAGAAAAAACAAAGATGTAAATTATCCTTTTTTATCATGTTAAGGACTGTAATGTAATCGTCTGCGTCCAGACCTTTGAAATCTGCCCACTCTGTCTGATATCAGACAAGTTACATAATTCATCTCACCATTCATTTGATGATGGTGGATCATCTTCATCTCTGCACTGCTCCTACATCTCGGAGATTAAGAGGATATTCTTATTCAACCTTGACAATAAGAAATAGAGAATATCTTATTTCCCTTCATATGAAGATAAAAAGGTGATGTTTGGCTTTTGTCTCTGTGACACATAACGCTCTTTGTCGTATGCTAATTAAGGCCATCTGTGTTAAACTGCACATGGCCTTCACAGAGGAGTGCACACTGACTACATTAACACTGTATCAACTAAAGGAGCGGCCATTCATTTTAACAGCGGCTCATTATACAAGTGTAAATTACCATGTGTGCACTATAATGTAGAATCACTTCATCATTTTGACTAAGTCTTATTTCGGTGTGTTGTTGTGTGAAAACTCCAATTTTAACTATTTTAGTTTTTACACTTTCATGAATGATTGGATATCGAAGCATGACTTGCTTTGTTTCTGACATGTTGAGATTCAAGGTTTTCATTCTATATATATTTTTTCATTCATCCAGATAGCTTTCCACCTCCCTCCTCTCATTGCACTGCTTGCACAAAATCGATTCCTTTCCGCACCTCCTCTCCTCGTGTCTTATTCCCTCCCACCTGAGTAGTGAGCCCCATCCACAGCAGTACGCTGCTTAGCTTTTGTCTCGGGACTCGTGCCTGCTTCTCCAAACTGGGGTTGTGCCGACAGCCATCTTAGTCAGGTTCACTATCCATTTTGAGTGGATTTTTCTAGGGATTTGCAGCCCTATACATTTTTGGAAGGTTATTGATTGAGGAATCAGAAAACCAGTGTTGCCATTTGCACAGATATAAGGCAGCCAAATTGGAATTTAAAAAATGTCCATAAAACCTCAATATCTCGGCTTTGAAACAAGCTAGAACAAAAACATAAACATAAACTGCCAATTATATATTTCCAAGGCCATGGTAGGAGTTACAATGCTCAAACATTTGAAAACATTAACCCTTTATTGCTGGAGTGGGACCAAAATGACCCAGTGAGGTTTTTTTTCTTACAATATCTTAGTAATTAAAAGTTATTATTTCATATTCCAGTTGTTCCTCAGAAATAAATGTTTTATGTCATTCAATTAACATTTTCATTAAATACACTGACTATAGATTAAACAATCCCATGTTCCAAAAATCTGAACTATCCCTTTAACACCAGCATTCTCTTTTTTTAAACGGAATAGATGTTATTTTGGTTACTTTGCGTTATTTAGTACTCAACCTACAACATTGTGTTTTGACAGCTGGAAATTATATAACTGTTAGCAAATGATACACTACCAACCAATGCAGCTGATGCATGTGGTTTAGACTGCACAGGAGCACGCACGAGAATACGGCTCTGAAATTATAAATGTTACACCCTATATTTGATGTTTTCCCAAATCACAGTGCTGCTATAACTGCAGAAACTGTAATCATCCACTGCTGCACAACAGCTTTATACTGAACAAAATTTCAGTTGAGTTCTTGTCTAAATACAGGTTTTTCTTAACTAAATTAAGAAAAACCTGTGTGTGTGTGTGTGTGTGTGTGTGTGTGTGTGTGTGTGTGTGTGTGTGTGTGTGTGTGTGTGTGTGTGTGTGTGTGTGTGAATTACTGAATGCATTTGTGAAGCAGTATTAGTTTGAGTGTGTAGGTAGCGTTTGAAAGAAAGATACAAGATAAAAACAACACAGGGGTCGATAATACCAGGGGATAACATAGTTAGAAGTTACAAAAAAAATTGAATAAGTGGGATAATAAAACCCAGCACCTTATTAAATATTCATAAACGCTTTCCTCTGAAAGAAAGTTTAAAGACGGGATGTAAAAGACGATAAGATGAATTAATGAATTCGAAATGTACCCGTTAATCACTGCCTCTATTTTCCCCATGATTAGTACCAAATCAAATCGCTGTATCCAGGAAATGTTTTGGAAATTACCTGGAGATTATGTATATTATATTATATGTAATTGGACATTGGGAACTTCCAACTCCTGAGTCAGGCCTGTAGTAAAGGCAGAAGTTTATTAGGAATATGTGTGTGTATGAATTTAAGAGGGTAACATACACGGGACAGACCAGAAGTAGAGAGGTGAATGTGTGTCAATAAAATTTACAAAAGAGAAGAAAAAAAAAAGTCAACACCCAAAGCAACCGTGCACCTGACAAGATGGGGGGCTCTGAAAGTCCAGTTACATCTTACTGCCAAAGAGGCCGCTAGAAGCAAGTTATCTCAAATCTTGCAGATTATGACTATTAATTAACCCTATTTATAACAAATCACAGAATAAAAACCACTTAATGTAACACATCAAGAAATGCATTACCTTCGACCTTATGTAAGCATACAAGCCTCCTTCTGTCCTGTGCAGCAGCCATATACTGTCGTTCTACTCTAAACCAAATTGGTAGCCATCTATAACTCTATTTAGAGCTTTCTCAGGCCACAAGAACTATGATAAATGGCTTTTCTTAGATTTGTGAATAGTTAAGTTCAAAATGTCCCTTTTTCACAGTTTCATAAGCATGGTCTCTGATTCTAGTCTTTCTAGTGCGATGGTAGTAAGTGAGAGGGATGGGTTTGAGTGACTCAGTGTGCAGCAGAGGGGGCATGAGGGTTTGAAACTCTCTCTCTCGCAAACACACACACACACACACACACACACACACACACACACACACACACACACAGACAGAGACACACATTTTTCCCCATGTCTCTCTCTGCAGAAACAGTGACCTCAGGATGAAGGAATGAAATCTTATCGCTGCAAAAACTCACGTAGGAATTCTTCGCCGATGAATGAAAAACATAAGACCCTGTTTGTGTGACTGTGTCTGTGTATAGTCTGTCATTGTGTGTGTCTCCGTCTGTGTGTACATTCACGCAGGATGTGTGGCCATTTCAGTGGTGTGGACTCCTCCATGTGAACATCTAATGAAATCTTGTTTTTGTCTCCCTCTCCTTTCTCTGCTTCCCTCCTTCTGACATCCATTCGTCCTTCCCAGCACGCAACACTCACAAATCATTCTTCTTCTTCTTTTTTTTTTTTTTTTCGCAATGTCATTCCCCTCTAAGGCCCACTCAATGTCTAAAAACAGCAAAGACTATCTAAGTATTTACTGGAAGCATCTTACCTGCATTCCAAAGACTTTTCTCCTTCTCTCATCATTTTGCTGTGTTTTCGTCGAGTGCGTTTGCGCTGACATGGATAACCCGTCAATGGGGCTTAGCTCGGTTACGATCATATTCAAGATTAGTGTTTACAGGCTCAAACACATGAATACTCAAAAAAACACAATCATAATGGGTTATTCATTTCCATGTAAACTCACAAACTCTAATAAAACCATGTAGTCATCTACTTTTGTTTGGTTGGTTTTCTTGAACCACTTGCTTGGGTTAAAATAAGTGCATTTGTAACAAGCTGCAACATCTGGGTCTGTGAAATGTCGCCAACACGTAAGTGCCAAAAACAGTTGCAGTTTATTGAGTGGCCACTTAAGGCTGGCTCTAAACAGAGTCAGTGCCCATAGGTCCCCATGTTAATGTGCCTTACAATGCAAAAATAAACATTTAAAACAAATGTTTACAGCCTGGTACAAAAAAGACAAAGGTTTTGGTCACTATAGCTAATTTCACTACTCATGACAACTGTACAGGTGTAATATATCTTGTTGACGATGTGTATGTGGGCACACTACTGGACGATTTTGATTAGAAAACCAAAACTGCAAATTTCAAATGATATTTCCACATAATACTACGGAAGTTAGACACGGACACAATTCAAAAATGGCCGCGCTGTGGGAGGGCTCTTCTATTTTTATTATAGTGCGCCACCTATTGAGCCTCATGGCAATTGCAGACCAGATGTTACTGTGCAAGTGTAATCTCCCCAAAGCGCCGCTGTTTTTGTTTGGTGACTCAGCCTCTTTCTACGAGTCTTGTTCCAACAAGTATTTCAGAAAACATTTTCTGAGAGATTGCGTTAATCTGCTTTTTATTGTCAGTTTAAACAATAAAATTGTGTATCGTATCTCGATATATGATTTCATCGCAATACAAATACATTGAAAAATAATAAATTGTTATATTGACTTATCGCACCAGGCTATTTCTGGGAACAAAAGCGTTCATTCGAAAATGTACATTTAATGTCTGAGTGCGTTACAATATGTCACACCTCCACTTTCTCTTACTTCATCTGTTCTTGAAAGTACTGTAGCAATGCAATTTGTACCCAGCATTAACAGTTAACAGTTAAAAGTGGTCCTCTCTCAATACGCTGCAAAGTGTGTACATAACGCTCTACTAAAGAATATATCTCATAGATCTCAAGAGCTTGCACTCAACACTGCACTTCCTTGGTTCCTGAGTAATATGTCCGCCAAGTGTGGTTGTCGAGATCGAAGAGCAGACAGACACTAGTTAGATCTATATGTATATGCTGTTTTAACTAGTCTTGGGTCAATTCATCTTAATCTGAAATGTCTGCACAATGAAAATAAATCGTCCAAACATCTAAACATTACAGTTGATTCTAGTCTTTGTGTTTGGTTATCATTGAAAGTGCATTTTAAAATTGACTAATTTAAATTAATGATGAAAAAAGCATTTAATATACGCAAAATAAATCAAGTAAATTTACATAATTCTTTCCAGTGAAGTCTGAAAAGTTTAGTAACTGCCCATGGAAGGCATCTAAAGCAAAACAATGTAGCTTCATAACATCCACACAATGAAGGTAAATCTAAGGTTATCACAGAAATGACTCTCCAACTCCTCGTGTTTGTCATTCAGGCTGTTGCCTGGTGAGGCATCGATCACGTTAAGTGTTTGAACATCAATCTTTGCTTATTTTGGGGGCCGTGATGCTTTTCTCTCCTGACTCACTCTGCTCCGTGACGTGCTCTTCTCAAGAAAATTTGATTTTGGAAAAAGACTGTAGACGACCGAGTCATTAAGCTCCATTGTTTCCAGAAGTTCAAAAACAACACTTCATTTGCTGTAATGTTGATGTTTATCAGCGTCACTTCATCAGTTTCAATTTTTCATTTAAAAAACAGTCACAGCACTCGTTGCTCAGTATTTCCAACGCATTTGTAACACAATGAAACCTTCACATGCACAAGATACTAAATTGGAGGCTAGAATAATCAATTCCGATGAATCAATTCAAATCATCGTCAATTCAGATGAATCAATCTGAATTGATGTGATTCAGAGTAAATCATATTACCCTTTTACAAAGACTTACATGAAGTGATATAAAAGCTGAGGCTGATTACTCAGAGAAAGATGTGACAGTGCAACATTTTTTCAGCTGTAGTAAATGTCTTCAACTGTCCTGAAAGAAGGCCCTCATTTGTTTATACTGAAGCAGATTGAAACACTTTATCATTTTAGGTTGTGCACTGACCTAATAACTTAAAGACTCAAAATATTACTTTTTTATATAAATATGTAGTCTAATTTATGAAAATAGCAGCTGTATCACTTCTTTTTTGTCCAAGCGGCAATCTCCATAGCTGAGAAATTTGGCTGGCTCCAAACGTGAGTCAATCACCATATCATGTTAAAATACCCAACTTTATAGCAGAAATAAACATCTACACAGTCAGATACAAAAATCAGAAACCAATAATCTTTAAAGTTATGCATAAGGGCTGGCAAGTTTGAGTGAAAGGTGGGTGCCATCATTCATCCCTCCCCAGCTCCATCCATGTTCGTCTTTTCCCATTTTTGGATTAGCCGAGAAGCCAAAGGCCAGAGTCAACCTCACTGAGCTTCACAACGTGTTTTTTGTCACATTCCCACTCAATGGTTTGCTAAATTAATATGGACAACATACACAATCATCACAGTCACACATACATAATTTCAGGCTGACACCAGTTGATGAGTGACTGTGAGTGAAACTGAGTGAAAGTTATGGCAGTCCTTTTGAAGTCAATACGGAAAACATGTCAGTTTCACGCAACACACTGTTCACATTAATGCAGCACTAAACATCATACATAAGTTAAAAACTGAAGGAGAACATTTTACCACACAATGATTAATCATATTTTGCTTAAAGTGAAGTTTTAAATGGAGGAGTTTTACTCGTGGGGTGTTTTCACAGTAGGGTTTCAGTACTTTTACTTCAGTAAAGGATCTGAATACTTATTTTACTTCTGTGCAGTTTTAAGTCAGGGACTGCCATATCAACAGAAACAGTTGAATCCAAAACATAAATATATCACACATGTTTTCTTTAAAAAGGCATGACAACTCTTTCTTTTTGTACTGTAAAACGATAATAAGATAATATATTGGAAAGAGCAGCTGCTGTCAGTAAGACTGGTACTATTGACATCTGTTATTGACATCTGTCTGGCTAAATTTAGACATAACAAGTAACTGTCACAAATTGCCGTCATGGCAACAACCCAATCTTTTGCATCTGGCTCTGTCCATTGTTAACCAAACTCTTGTCACTTCAGACTCTGACATTCCCTCTCTGTCCATCTCAGCTCCCCCCAGCCCCCTGATCCCAATTCCCTCATCAGCTCCTCAGTGCACATACCTTCTTTTTACAACTCATTCCAGCTGAACTGATCCTGTTATGCCTCTTTTGACTTAGTTGTTCTGACTTCCTGTCTATTGCCATCTGTTCAATGAACCAGTTAGATGAAAAACGATTAAAGACATGAGGACGTTTCATTGATATCAACTTTAAAAGTTCTCTGTGTAACTTCCCGAAAAACCCTTGTTATTAGCAACACCGTTGGCTGTTAGTGAACTGCAGTCAGCGCCATGTTGCTCGCACCTGCACGATTGAACGCTCCATAGCTACGAATAAATACCAGTCAAAACAGTGAGACTCAACATATTTGACCAGCATCATATTGGTATAATGGTGTAATATGAATAACAATCTTATTTACATTAATGTTAGCTTGCTGTTTTCAAATCAGTCAATCAGCCAACGCCACAAAGCAACCGACAGCAGACCCCCAACCAGCTTAGGCTTCAGTGAGCTAACATTAGGCTAGCTAGCTGTAACTTGCTATGCTGTGTGGATCTCGCGTTGGTTGCTTTGTAGCGATTGCTGATAAGGTCATTTGCAAGTGGCGAGCCAGCCAGATCAGCCACGGGAGTCCGGATAAAGCGGGCAGCACACAGACCCTCAGCCAGCCTAAAGCCCAAGGTCTCCATTTTTAAGTTAAGTAACAACCCATTGGCAATAAAAAACATTACACACAGGACCTTTAAAGTTGAACAGCAGTAACATCCCTACTGCAGTGACGTAGATGACTTTACTGTATAAAAATCTTAGTGTAGATGCACTTGTACACACTTGTGATCTTGACCCCCAGTCTAAAACCTGAATATTATTTAAACACTTATTTACCTTTGGAAGACAATCAACAGCCAGTTTCATTGAGTGTTGTGCACAGTAAATGGGGATTTTATTGAAAGGATAAAGGGCGCCATAAATAACCATATTATCACCTTGGAAGTATTTACTTCACACATACAAACACACACACACGCACGCACACACACACCCGCACGCACACACGCACGCACGCACGCACACACTTCAGTGAGTGTACATGTTTGTTTATAGCTGTTACCGCTCTGTCTATGAGGCCAAGTCACCTATCTATCCAGATTTACTGCTCTGCTTCCCACTGTGACTGAACGACTGATGACCACGTTGATAGATGAGTAATTATGTGCGACAATTTGCCGAAAGAGAAAAAAAGAGGAAAGACGTAGCTGAACAGGGAATAGGCCCAACACCCTCCTCCTTCTCCTCCTCCTCTTCTGACGAGGACTCACTCTCTCTGTGTCCATGGAGGGATAGAGCGGTATGGAGGTGGGAACACTGGGATGCAGGACGGATGGATGGCTTGTTAAGAGGGCGGTGAGGTATTACTTTAAAAGTCTCTCTCCACCCCCGTCGGAAGTCAGCGGGACAGGCAGCCGACGTCTTTTCCAGAAGATGGGAAACCTGGAGGCTGGAATTACTGCTCATTTGGAGAAGCCAGAGCTGTGGCTCAGCTGTGATGCCTGAACCACAAAAGGTCTTAATCTGTTTTTATAGAACAAATTCTCATACATCTCAGACTTTTAAAGGCCCATGAGTAAATTTAGCATGCTTGAGTCCTTTTTTGCCCTTTTTAGTATATCATCATTTAGCCTAGCCCACTGTCTCCAAGTATCCTATATACATATATCTTTATTAAACTGTTCCAGCTGTATGATGGTTACAGCAATATACATTTTTAAACCCATCAAATGGAGATATTCTGAATGTCTTCTGCATCACATATACATGTTTCCCCTAAATCTAACATGACATATTAGATATCTACAGAAACTTGATTCCAAAGTTTGGCTGTTCAATATGAGTTGGAATCGACTGGCCACCTGTAGGTCAGTGAGGTTTAAGAGGGTTTCCGAAAATGTATGAGTATATTTGTCATTTCTGCTGACTATATGTGAATATGATAGATTTTATTAGCCTCAAGGCAGCTGTTGCATTGAGCTCATGCAGTATGAAAACAACTTCAAGTGACTAAACGTGCTTGAGTTATGCAAACTACCATACAGTGTTTTTATTGTTTTATGTTATCATGGTAATGCAGTTGCAAACAGGGATCATACTTACTGTAAAACTCCCTGGTGGTGCATTCAAGGGTTTGTGAGAAGCTCTCAAATTCACACAGTGCTTCAATGGTGTCCATATTTGACTACTTTGTTTGATCTTCTCGACAAAATAATGTCTCTCGCCAGCTGTATCTAACCAGATTGTAATCTGCAATTTGTTAACTAACAAAGTCAACACCATTTTGGTAAGATGTGGTAATTGGAATGGCAGATTGTAGGTGGTAGGTAGGTGTAGGTGGGGTTAAATGGAGTGGAGCACAGAGGGATTGACAGAGGGTCAAATTGACATTGATGATACCCACGGACTGAGAGACAGGGCGGGGGCTTCATAATGTGTAATTATTTTGATGATAACAGAGTGACCTATTAATAATGCAACAGTAGACGGGGTTACATTTCTAGCTTTCTACCCTTCTAGCATGATACAATGAATAGTTCAGGTAACATTTTAGGTAATACTCTGGGGTTTTAGGGGGAACTACATGCTATAACTTATTTTGGGCAAAAAAAGACGAGTGATACGAATCTTCTCATCTAATTCTCTGCAAAATTAACAGATTTCACACAATGTGGAACTACCACTGAAGTGACAATGAGAAAGAGCTGAGACCTTATAAACTGACCGATATTGGAGATGAGAGCGGAAAATGTTTGGAGTTTAGCGCTTTACTGGAGGTCTCAGGGTGGATGTTTGCTGGCATGGAAGTTTTGACCTCAGCTGAAGGTCAGACTCGGTAGACTTGCTGATTCAGTTCAGTTTGGATTCAACTGTTTATATCAGAGGATGATGTGAGATAATGCAAAAATGGACAATTCAATAATTTTCTCACATTATCTTGTTTCTTTGTTATAACCCAATTTCCAAACGGAAATAAGTGTGTGTGTCTGTGTGTGTGTGTGTTACAAGAGCAGAGCGAGAGTGTGTTTGTGTTTGTAAAGTTGCTCTGCATTAGGACAATTACTCAGCCTCTGGGATGAATGAGGTCTGTGGATTCTTTTTTTTTGTGTATGTTAGTATGAGAGTGGACGGGAAGAGCAAGTGGAGGGGACAGAGAGGAGGAGCAGAGGGACGTGGGCAAGTGATTCTCCAGATGAGATCTAATATGTGAGACGATGCATCCTAAGGAGACGTTTTCTCATGGGCCCATCCCATGAATACAAATTCACCCCGCCACCCGCTCTGCGCTGGAAGGACGGATGCACCTTGCTTCAACCCATAGTGGAGAAGTACAGCTTTTTCTTTTTTTTCTTTTACCTCAACGTTTTCTTCCATCCAATCACGAAACTCAACTGAGGTGACTTCATGGCAGCTGTTATGAGTCATCCATTCATATTTTTCTCTTGTAACTGAGTCTGTGTGCTCTCATTTAGTGTAATGGGGCCTAGTATTTATAATGTCGGAGCGATAGTCTGCGAGCATGTTGGCCGAAACATAAAATGGTGCCAACGACAAGCAGCAGGTGAGTTTATTAATAGAGGAATTTTGAGAAATAATAAGTCTGCTTCTGTGTGCTGACCTCTGGGTTATCTGACACAGGTATGCATGTGCGTATGTGCGTATGTGCGTATGTGCGTATGTGTGTGTGTGTGTGTGTGTGTGTGTGTGTGTGTGTGTGTGTGTGTGTGTGTGTGTGTGTGTGTGTGTGTGTAAAAGTGTAAAAGTGTAAAAGTGTATTTGCATGTGTGTTTGAGTACATACTTGTCCTTTTGATTGGTTTGGTTTTAGTGGGAATATTTCTACCCATGCTTAATTGCTTTTATGTGTCTGTACGTGTGTGTGTGTGTGTGTGTGTGTGTGTGTGTGTGTGTGTGTGTGTGTGTGTGTGTGTGTGTGTAGAGATAGCAGGCTGGAAGTGTACTAGGGCCAGTCCTAGTGACATCACTATCTGGGCGGATCTTAGCGACAAGTCATTTACAGTTAAACTGAGTTTACCAGCTGGGCACTTAGTATAGCTTAGAAAAAAAGCTAAAAGAAGTGTGTGTGTGTGTGTGTGTGTGTGTGTGTGTGTGTGTGTGTGTGTGTGTGTGTGTGTGTGTGTGTGTGTGTGTGTGTGTGTGCGCGTGTGTGTGCGTGTGTGTGTGTGTGTGTGTGTGTGTGTGTGTGTGTGTGTGTGTGTGTGTGTGTGTAACAGAGAAATAGAAAGAGACAGAGAGAGAGAGAGAGAGAGAGAGAGAGAGGGGGAAAAAAGGGGAGGAGATACAAAAGGGAGGAACAGAGTGAAAAGGAGGGGAGAGACATAGTAAGAAGGTTTAGAAAGAGGGAGTTGTTGCCAGTGATACAGTACAGACAGACAGACACAAGTCAGTCTCTTCCTCCAGCTTCCATGCACAGTGGCGACACCAGTGTGTTTTAAACATCAAGTGCAGGCAACAGAGAAAGGGAGTTGCCTACTCGCAGAGGTCAGGCAGACAGGCAGACAGAGGGGAAGCCGGTGGATGTTTTTAAGAGTTTGCTTATCTGACACTGACAACAGGATGAGAAGCTAAGCGAGGGAGCAGAGAGGGGAGAAAAACATGGACAGAGCAGCTTTACCTACAGCCTGTTTACATATGAGACATAGAAGTGACAGGCACTGGTTACCTTGAGAGACCTAAAAAGAGGAAGAGGTAAATAGTCCACTTTTATCCATTCTGTCCAAAGGAGCGGGAGCGAGAGCCGAGGGATCGTAACACTGGAGCTCAAGGATAAACCATGGACTCTGCATACATCCCACCACACCTGGACGTGAGTACTACATCCCTTTCACACACAGACAGACACACACATACTGTATACACATCTGTCTGTCTGTCAAGCCACAGGCCACAGGAACTGTGCTGCTGAAGCCATTAGTCACTCTGGGGAACAACACACACACACACACACACACACACACACTCATGCACATGCATACACTGCTGGCACACTGTGTTGCTCAATCAAAATCTTGTCCAGTGAGCAACTTGTCCAAGAATAATGCACCCATTATGAGTTCAAAGAGCATAACGTAACTCACCACCGCTGCAACATACACAGTATGAATTGGCCCTCAGTGTTAACGCTCAGCAGCTTTAATGTGAAAAGCAGAGGTGTGTTTTTGTTCAGTATTTCACATTGGCTTAGCTGTCAGACACACGACAAGAAGCGGTCTCTGAGCTTTCAGCAGTCACGGGTTAGATATGTCAGTGTTTCCATTGATGCTTGCAGTGTTGTGCCTCAGCGGGGCCTTCTGTTAACCACAATGCACACGTGACACTGAGTCCTCCGGGCATCTCAAGCCGAGACAAAGGAGGAGATACTGAGGGAAAAAGGAGCATGAGGATGAAAGTTGTAAATACGTGACGACCTGTTGATGCTCACACAAATGAGATTAATGCCAAAACAAAGCAGTTGTGTGTGTGCGTGCGTGCATGCGTGCATGCGTGTGTGTGTGTGTGTGTGTGTGTGTGTGTGTGTGTGTGTTTTCCAACCACTCTCACATATTTACAGCCCAGCTTCTCCAAAGTTCTACGTCTTGGCGTGCGTCTCTGCGTACGTGTTAGTGCTCACTCTGGCTGGCAGTTGGCATGTGTTTAAACCCCTCTACTGTTCTTAGCATTGACAAAAGTGTGTGTCCGCATGTGTGTTTGACGTCTGGGTCATTAGCCAGCTAATCGGTCCAGCTGGGATGAATTAAAGAGCTGTTCTAATACAGTCCAATAAAACCACACAACAGCCTACCTGGAATATTGTTCTAATGATTTCATCTGTTACACCTCAGAGAGCAGAACCACAACTTCACTTTCATCCCCCAATTATATATTAACTCCACAGCTCAAAGTCGTGCATTAATGACTAGTTAAGCATGAGGGGTATTGTGCAGTCATAACTTCAGTTAATTATACAGACCATGGCATGCATACTCAGTTTATATGTCACAGTTGCAAGTGGAAAAAGAACAGCCGTGAATACAGATGTATCCTCAGAAGTGTTCTCATGTGTGCATTTGTACACTGTACATCACATTTGGGCTGAGGAAGCTGTCTGACATGACATATTTCAGAGTATTTGAGTAATCTCAGAGAGAGAAAATTAACCCTGCGGCGTGAAGCTGCATGTATCGAGTTCTGAAAGAACGAGACGGCAGCATAGAAAAATGAGAGCTGGAAGGGGGGGGGGGATCAGGGAGAATGAGAGGAGGAATTTGGGAAAAGAAACACGGGAAGAACAACAGGAAGAGAAAGTTGAGGGACCCGGCGTAACATGAAGACAGCGGCGGTGGATAAATCAGCCGGCTGCGGTGACACTCCGGCCCTCTGGCCCAGCAACAGTCCGCCGCACTCTTCCGCAAAAACACCATTCATTTAAGGCCTAGGAAAAAAGAGCAACATTAATGGGAGAAGAGGAAAGGGAGAGAGGAAGATGGGGAATGGGAAGCTGATGGAGAGAAGCACAAAAACAGATATTGTTAACCAGAAAGAACAAGAGAAAGGCAGAAAAATATGGCAGAGAGGGAAATTGATGGACGAATCAAGAGAGAGGAAGGGGGAAACAGAAAAGAGAAGAGCAGTTACATATTGTATGACAGCACAGAGCACGAAACAAAAGGACAAAGTTCAAGGAATGCAAAGAGGAAGGAGGAAGGGGAAAGGGAGCAGGGTTTGAAATAAACAGATAAAAAGAGAGGCAGCTAGATAGAAACACAACAAAAGCAGGAGTTAGAAACGGATGTCAGAGGTCAGAGGTTTTAATCAGCGAGTTCAGAAAGACACGGGGCAGGCCGGAGACGACACCCGCCTGCCGCACGCCAGGGTCACGCCACTGTCTGAGGTCATGTCACGTCTAATATGTCTAAAAGGCCCAGCTCATGCATGCACAAAGGGAGAAGATGCACAAGCGCTGCTGATGAGGCCCCAACCTCATCCCAAACCGCATCTGACCTCATCCAGGACCCATTCCTCATACGGCTCTTCTCCTTTATCCCCTCAAGAACATCTGATTACTCCACGTGCAGAGCAGCAGGGAGAGTGAGATATAAAAGCAGGAACTGGGGGGATAATCATACAAATGTCAGTTTTTCCAGCTAACTAGAATGAGTCGACATCAGGACGTGACACATAAAGATGCTAAATTAGGCATGGATCCTCTTTGCACAGTTTAAATTAGAACCAGTCATAACACAGACACCCAAGGAGAACAGAGCGGCTGTATCTATGTCAAAGTGATGTAGTCCTTGTTTCTCTGCCTCACACAGGCTGCAACACACCCTGTTGGGTGACGACTGGACCTTTGAACCTCAGAGTCACCTGGGTGGGTTTGTAGTAAGGAAAGTACAGAGAGAGGTGGTGTTGTTGTCCTTAATCTGCTTTACAAGCCTCCAAAGTATATGGGAGAGGCTGTCCGGCAGAGTGTCTAATCTGTAATTGTCCTCTGCTTCGTTGCCTCAGGTGTAACAGCCCTGGGTGGGGCCATGAGAGTTTAATGGATAGCCAGCAACAATCCCACGCTTGGAGGTGGTTTATTTTCCCAGGCCTGCCCTTTGAACCGCGGACCACACGAACAACTCACAATGCATAAAAATATACACACCTTCACACCTGTGACCTCCTTTTAACCCTTTTTCTGACAGTGTGGTGAGATTAGCGGTCATTACAGTATCATTATGTGTTCGCTCAGCCGTAAACACCTCTGTTATCTCGCTGTAGAGGGCTTAATCAATTCTCTGTCCCTCAGAGAGATGAGATAAGGCGATAGAGGAGAGAGATATATGCGAGAGTTCGGACAAGGAAATAGATAACTGCAAACTTAGAGCTCTTCGAGTAAGCGATAGACAGGTGCACACTCGTTTGAAAATGGATCATTTATCCTCTTAATGGGTATAATTCAACTATATTCTACTGTGTTGTGTCACACTTAAGTTAATTTGCTGTTTATATTCTCTTTTCTTTGACTGGTCAACTGCAGTTTCTCTGACCCTTTTACACCTCACCTCGACCTCTTCATGTCAAGAGGGCCATTAACTTGCCGGTTTCTAATTACTGGCTCAGTTATTATTAACACCTGCACTACAGAGGCCAGGTCGTAGTGATAATTGCCTGACCCCCTATTTGTAGTCATGTTCCCACACAGAGAGAGTAGTCATGGGGAGAGAGAGATAAGCTGATCGCTTGTTTTAAGTCTGCCGAAAGGGGTTTTTACACAGTTATGTTCAGTTGGCATTGTTGTGGCATCTGTTGGGTTTCATTCATTTGATCATCGAGTGAATGAAGCAGGTATTGGTTTGAATGTAGGAAGGAGGGGTATCATCATTGTGACATTTCTGCATTAGTACAAATCGTCCTATCTTGGGAAGAACCCACAGAAGGAATTTTTTAGGTAAGCAAAAGAGGTTTGAGAGCACCCAACGTGCAAACCACAAAGGTTGCATATTTGAGCACGTCAAATCAAAAACATACTAATTGGTTGAGCAGATGGATTGCAGATTGCATGACATTATCACTGCATGCACTTTTCAGTATCAGGCCATTATCATCATGTATTCTGTAATTTGTTTTCTGCACAAGACACTAATGAAACCAGACGGTCATTCTCTGGTGTCTCCTTTGTTTTCACTTTTATCACACTGATGCTACAGTGCATGTAATTATGTGGCAAATACATTTGCACATATTGGGGAACTTTAAATCAGAATTTAATATGAGCTGCTTGAACATAATTCCTTGAGGGCTCTGAGGGTTCGGTGAGGATTTGTTTAGATGCTGTAATTTAGCTTTCAATTTAATTACTCCCTTAAATTAAAAGCTTTTCTGTCTTCTTCACTCACACAGATACAGTTAAAGAAAGATGCTGAATGTTGTAAAATTCTCCGTGGTTTGAAAAAAAGGGAGAAGAACAAATAGTTATCTATCATTGTGACTGGCATCTACAGCTCCATTACATGTCACTAGAGTCCACAGCCTTTGATTAATGTCAGATGTCTTTCATTTACAACACTCATCTCTTTCACACACAAACGTGCACCATGATTAAATTACAGACTGTTTAATTACTCCTGCTTAGGTGTCCTAGGAGAGAGGTTGGGGAGTAAGAAAAATGCCATAAATTAACAGAGAAAAAAGTGCCATGGTTTCCACAGCCAGGAGTAACAAGTAAACAACTTCATATGGATATGTGGACAGTCAATTTCTTGAACATATGCCACATGAAGGCTGAAGGCTAATGAGAAACTAGTGTGTCCAGGAAGGAGAAGACATAAGCATGATATACAGAGTCCAGGAGCAATCTCTTTTGCAAACTTCATATTGTGCTCGAACATGTGAATTCAAAAACATTGATGTTTAGATTGCTAAACTTTTCTACTCACCACTTCCTCTTTTCTTTTCTCCCCCACACCTGTCCTCCCATCATCTCCCTCCAGGTCCACCATGTTCCCTGCTAACCTCCTGCTCCTCATGGTCCTGCTGCTACCTCAAGCCTCGTCTGGTCGCCAGGGTGGAGACACCAGCAAGTTCGACCATGGCAGGGTGTCCCCTGTGCCTTTCTCCTTGTCACCCCCACCAGCTGGTTCCCTCATCCTGGAGCCCAGTCTGGCTCAAACAATCCAGAATCTCCTCCTGAGCCGGCTGGGCCTGAAGTCGCAGCCTGACCCTCGGCCTGGAGTCCCAGTGCCTGGATACCTCCTGGATCTTTACCGCTTCCACCAGCAGCAGTACCATCTAGTGGAAGACCCTTCGTTTAGTTTCCCCAGCCAGCACATCCAGCAGGCTAACACCGTACGCAGCTTTCACCACAATGGTAAGCTCACAGCAGCATTATGACAACATGCCTTCAACCTATTTTATTGCAATACAATTAAAGTATTTGAATTGTAATTGTTTGGCCTTTGAACTTTTGTTTCAGAGAAGCTGTTCATGTGTTCTGTGAAATTATTTTATTAATCACAGGCAAAGTATAAAGATCCTATTTATGACAGTGCCAGGTGTTTGTTGTGACACACCATTTAACAATCTAAACACTAAGATCCATCTGTGCGTTTAGTTAACATGAGTTGGCAGCTGTGGCTCAGAGAGTAGTAGAGGTCTCCTGTGTACTACAGGGTTTGTGTTTGAATGTGTTTTGAATGATTAGATTAGATGATGGGCAGGTATCCGCTACCATCAGTGTGTGAATGTGACAAGTAAAAGAACCTTGAATGGTCAGAAGACTAGAAAGGCACCATTTAAAGTCCACTTACCATTAACCATTACAATCCGAAAGTCTTCTTTCAAAACTTAAGCGCATGAGAGCATACTTAGAAAAACATGAATCTGCACTACAGTTCTGAGAACTTGGCATAACCTAGGGGCCCCGTGTTAGTCACCTCATACATGACATGGGGATAATAAACTAACATGATGAAGCTCTTGAAACTAGATTTTGATGCAGATTTTGAATCACTCGATGCATGCTGGTGTAATAATGAATAATGGTTTATTGCTTAAGAGCCTCCAGGCCAAGTGCACCTTTTACTTCCTTCAATTTAAAGTACCAACACATCTAGGTACCAATCACTGCCTGTAGCTGTTCAATTTATTAAATATCTTCTAGCAAATGGTAAAAGTTGGAACTTACAGTGTCACTTATTTAATAACTTATTTGCTAATATTAGTAGATATTGGTAGATCTTTCAAGACAGATCTGGCAAATGACAATCTGAGTACCGTATTTTTCGGATTATAAGTCGCAGTTTTTTTCATAGTTTGGCCGGGGGTGCGACTTATACTCTGGAGCGACTTATGTGTGAAATTATTAACACATTACCGTAAAATATCAAATAATAGCCCGTTAATCCAAAAAATACGGTAATGTACAGTAGCCAGCATTGGTTTGTGTCTTGTTGGATGTTAATAAAACCTTTGTAAGTTCAAAACACACTAAACCTCCATACCCCCTTGTCTCTCTTCCTCTTTCTCTCAGAGCCTCTTGGAGACGATCCCATAGCTGAAGATCTTAAGAGGATTCACATCTCCTTCAATGTTTCCTCCATCCCTCCGGATGAGAGGGTGCTCTCCGCTGAGCTTCGGCTCCTCCGCGGTGACAAAGCCTCCCTGGGTCCTGGAGCCCACAGACTAAACCTATACCTCACTGACCATCATAAGGACCCTGAGCCCAACCTGCTGGAAACAAGGTTACTGACCACTGGTCTCCACAGTCATAAAACAAGTGGTTTCTGGGAGGCTTTTAGCCTAAATTCAGAGTTCCTCGATAAGGCCCTTGCTGGGACTGGCACTTTGGGCTTCCTCCTGGAGATCAGACCTGAGAACAGCACCACCTCGCTCCCTGACCAGAGTCTGTCCTCTGCTGAAGGTGAGGAGGAGGCAGAGAAACTCAAACAAGGACACCTGAGGGTATGCAGGTCTGCGGGTCAGGATGAGCACAGCTGGGCCCAGGAGAGACCCCTCTTGGTGACTTATAGTCATGATGGGCGTGGAGAGCCCTTAGTCAAACATGGCAGGAGGACCCCTAGTGGAGGACAGAGGATGAGAGGGAGAAAAGGGTCAAAAGAGAGGACCAGGAGCAGCAAGGGCCGCAATAGGGATCAAGCTTTGGGGAGGGCTAAAAAAACAGGGTATACAGTACCGGGGTGGGGGAATGATAAAGGAGGGTTCAGTTGGAGCGAACGTGGAAGGGTAAAAAGAAATGGTGGTCGTGCTGCAAAACTGAAACGCCTTTCCCGTAACAGATGCCGCCGTCATCCTCTGTATGTAGATTTCAACGATGTGGGCTGGCACAAGTGGATCATTGCACCCGGCGGCTACGACGCTTTCTTCTGCCTGGGAGAGTGTCGCTTTCCTCTGGCCGACCACATGAACTCCTCTAGTCACGCCATGGTGCAAACTCTGGTAAACTCTGTGAATGGAGCAGTGCCACGGGCTTGCTGCGTCCCCACCTCCCTCAGCCCCATAGCCCTGCTCTACCTGGACCCTCAAGACCGAGTGGTGCTGAAGAATTACCAGGACATGGTGGTGGAGGGCTGCGGCTGCCGGTAGTGAGCTGGAGAACTCGCCCAGAGAAAGCCAGACCTGGACGGAGGAGCCTCAAGGGAATAGAAGAGAGACATAAGCATGAAAAGGCAGATGGTGGGAAGAGGAGACTGTGGAAGCCAGCTAACTGCAAACAGACATGGAGACTGATAGAGACAAATGTAACAGCTTAAGGAGGATGAGTGGCAATGAGGGAGATAAGGGAATGGATATAGCAGCTAAATCTTCATTACCAGGAGCAAGAAAAGGGTCAAATACAGACAGAGAAAGAAAAAGAGTGAGAGAAAACAGACATAACCTGCCACATGGCAGGATAAATGATTAGACAATAAGGCAGAGGAAGCAGAAATATTGTCAAAAGAGGTAAACTGCCAGGAATTTCTTTATACTTTTGCCCATTTAGCAATGATGCAGCTGTTTACACCATCATCCGACAGGCAACTTGTTCTCTCACAAGAAGCCAGCGCTTTAACATCAGATGTCTGTTATATATCCCAATGCTTGCCACTCATCTTAACTCTCACACAACTATCTGACAGGCACACACATGTGTGTGTACAGCAGTGGACAAACACTTTAGGCTCTGGAGCAGAATCCTGTAACTCCCAGATAAACTTCCTGATGATCAACAGCATTACCATTACGACGGTGTCACTAGCACGACATCTAAATGTGGTGAGACAGTGTTGTTTCTGCAGTATTTGAATCAAGAAGTAGGGTGCATCTGTTTTTGATGAACATTAATATAACGACAGACTGTCCTTACAAGCACCCCTACATCACAAGCTATTTAAAAACGACAACAATAATGCTGAGAAACTATTATGCTATTGTTTGAATGTACTACTATCATTATTATTTAAAAAAGAGACTTTTTTGTACAGTTCTTTTGCAGACATGAATGAAACTCAAAGTGATGGTCGTCTTGTGATTATACATAATTCCACTGAATGGCAATTCTAACTTAAAAGACACATTATGTATTTAAATAGCAGCAATATGGTGTATTTAATCTTGAAAATATTTAAGATACCTGCACTCAACAGAGCCTACGGCAAACTGAAAGCCTGAAATCCAAATGAAGTAGGTTATGGTAGCTTTACATCTATACAAATGTTCAGTGTATTAAATCAAGTCAGTCTGTGTTATTTCAACTTCCCACCTAATTATTGCACACATTTTGGTGTCCTACACATGATAGCAGACGTAAGTGGTGTTGCCTTTAAAAGCTCAACTAACAAGTCAATTGAAAGCTCTGTGTATTGTAGCTACTGAAGTGTGTAACAGCAGGTGTCTTTGCTAGTTGTGTCTGCATGTGTCAAGAAAAAAAAGGAGGACTGACATTAAAACTGGGACTTTAGTGCCTTTCAAACAGGGGCTTTAAAAGTGTTCTCTGCCGAGCTTCGTAATTGTTTTTCAGTGTCGCATTTTTCTCTCTAAATGGAAACATTTAAGCAACAGCTTGTAAAATGTTTGACAATATACCTCTAATAAACAAAGCAAACAGCCGAACTGTCACGTGACTTTTGTTTTGCATTAACCATTTTTTCCTTTTTGTAAGTTTCTGGGGTGTGCATTAAAAAAGTCATATAAAGTGTACATTTTTCTTCATGTTCAGGAGGAAAAAATGTACACCAGAAGTCACACGGAGATACTCAACTGTACTCAAACTGTAGCAAAGAAGTAGAATTTGAATTCTTGCATCAAAACAGCTGTGAGGTTTAAATGTAAGGGGAAATGTCTTATCTCTGCTGCTCAACCTTCCTGACAAAACCAGTGAACCACTTTATCACTACCTGTGAACAGTGCGCACATGTTTTTGATCCGGCATATTACATGTGGAGACAGACGGACAGAAAGAAATGGTATGTTGGAAATAAAACGCAGGAGCAAAAGTTTCCACACTTGGCTGCAGGTCATTCCTCAATGTAGGGGTCAGACCAACCCAACAGACCCAACCTCTGCAGCCACCACCAGATTTGATCGGCAGCAGGTGATGAGAGGCCCATAACCTGTAAGGGGAATGGTTTGATTTGATTTGCGCAAGGTAGAGAGCAGAAATAAGTACTTTACGTAATCCATTCACATCCGACAAGCAGGGACAGAAACTGAGATGCTACATTAGAATCTGTCAATATTCAACATTATGGCATTGATTGAATGTGCATCATATCGGTGTGTGTATTCTGGTGTATGTGTTACTCAACGCTAACTGTAGTTTGATGTACATGTTTTCAGATATATTATGTGTACACTGTAAAAAACTTCAAGTAAAATCTCTTAAAAAGTTGGTGAATTATTAACTCTCTGCATACCAGTCAGGGCCCTTGTGAGGGCAGGGCCCATTTCAATTGAACTGGGTGAAACATAGCTAGGCCGCTACTGTTTTACAACTCCTGAATTTTCATGAAGTTTGGTGAGATTTTGAAAATGATAAAGCCCCCAAAAAGGATATTAATTGGAGTGAATAATAATAATAAATGGAGCAAATAGAACAGGGCCTTCGCTGGCCCGACATTGTCAGAGTTCAGGCCCTAAAAATAACAGTAGAGCAAATAAAGTGAAGTGAAACGCCCAGCACACAAAGCTTGCTCCAAAACCAGAGTGAATCTGGGATTGGCTTTCACTCTGTGTTTACAGCTGTTGTGTTTACAATCCTCAACTGACAAATACTCACTTTACTATATAACTACTTCCCAGGAATATCTCACTTCTTCCCAGGATTGGACTGCAGATAATAGCTCATAAAATGCTGTTTATGCTAACCTTATAGTTTCCTTCTTCCATATTCATTGGAAAATGTGGTGGTAGATCAACACATCTTCTTAAGGTACATTAACTTTTAGGTGGTTGTAACACCAGGTCTGCAGTGGATATCCACTTTGTACTGTACTCTGATTTTGGAATGGAGGCCTTATTGAACGGTCTTCATAGTTTTTGTTTAGGGATTTCTAACTCTTTCATTTTATATACAATCTGTCAGACATCTGGACAGTAGGCTGCAATTTTAGCATGAAACGGATCTGGCTGCATACAGCTGGAACTCCCTAAATGTCCTTCCCCTGCATATTTCACCTCTCAACGCTGGTAGTTGAGGTGTGTATGTGTGTGTGTGTGTGTGTGTGTGTGTGTGTGTGTGTGTGTGTGTGTGTGTGTGTGTGTGTGTGTGTGTGTGTGTGTGTGTGTGTGTGTGTGTGTGTGTTTGTGTGTGTGTGTGTGAAGAGAAAAACAGTGCAAAGAAATGTGTCGAGGAAGATAAAGACACATAAGATGTGTCATATGATATGATATTCACAGATGGTTTGTGCCTCTGCAGAGCTCTTGTATATAACACTTTTGGGTTAGTGCCAGTATAGTTCATTTCATGGGCTGCAACACATCATGGTTCACTTAGCGTTTGACTGATAACCTCTGGTCCTTTTCCTCTATGACCCCCATACTCACTCTTTCACCTATAATCCATTCTTTATTCTAACTTCTCCTGACTCATCTATCCCTCTCATCCTTCAGCTAAATCTCAGCTTCTTCAACCTTGTTTTTATCTCAACCTATTTGTCAATCACCTGCCCATCCTGACAGTTTTCCAACTTCTAAACCTTTTTTTTTCCTCTTTCAAACTAACCCCCTGACTCCTTCTTCTCCCAGGTGCTAGATTAGAAACAGGTGTTAAGTAGTCCATTTTTGCCTCACAATGAAGTGAGTGATTATCAATAAGTCTGTTAGTTCAATGAGCTGCTTATTGAATTGTAAAATAGTTCACTGATATTTGAAATGTCCCTGTTCCAGCACTGTATAGCATAAGAGGAATTGTAGTTTCCTACAACATAGGTATCATATTTGTTAAGCAAACATGGGCGATCACAGCCTGTGTGACTAACTTCTGTTTCCTGATTGTTTTGCCATATTATTACTGACAGGAATGATGGCCAAAACTACAAAAACAAGGTTGCATAAAAAGGCAAAATCCCTTTAAAACAACTTTGCTCAGCATATTTTTTTTTTGTGATTCTACAATTTCAGAGTGCAATTCACCTATACATTGTTGCTGTGAATATGGACAGCGTTACACATGCATTTGTTAGGATGAATCATGATCAAAAACTAGCACGTTTTCAACCCTGCTAACCCAGCCAAACATCTAGCAAGTGCAAAACATGCGACATAGCAAGCAGACTCATATTACATGTGTCCAACAGCAAGAATGCCAGCTCATCGTCTGTCTCGTAGCCTTTTATTCCGCGGAGCTCTCATCAACTACTAAAAGTCAGTCTAAGATTTACTCTTGTGCTGGCCTCTTGCTCGGTTACTGTCTCCTTTTCTCTTCTTAGCTGCCTTCATCAACAAAGCGCTGAAGACAAAAACACTCCACTGTTGCTCTGAGCTACCAGTCACAGCTACAGCTACAGTGGGAGCGTGTTCCCGGGTCCCATGATACCCTCGCTTTGTATGTGACAGGGGAACATCTGACCCTTTTTTAAAGAACCTTGTGTTTTTCACTTCTTCTTCAGTATTTCGAGTAGAGCACCTTTAACGTCATCAATCCCAGAATCCTGCTGGCAGGATTCAGTCATTACAAACTCATGCTGTGCAGCTAAACTTTGTTGAAACCCACTGAAGTTTTTTTCAAATTCCAGTGGAGCTCCCAAAGTTTCCAAACATATAAGACATTTCAGGCAGAATTTCAAGGAAATTCGTACAAAATGATGCTCAAGATATCTGCAGCCATAAAATAAATAAAAATCTTTATATTCACTCTGTGTTAATAGCTTCAATCCACAACTGGAACAAGCTGATAAAGAATACATATGTTACAAATGAAAAAAAAAATGAAAGCAAAGTGGGAAATCCGAAGAAGAATATTAAAGAGGTTGATAGTTTATGGAGTTTATTTTATGCACAATATCACGAATAAGTTCTGACTTTAAAATTGTAGAGATTGTCTCAGATTGTGCAGCTCTAGCTCATCACACTTTGATCTCTTCCTTCATCAAGGCTGTATACTGCCTCTCATATCTTCCTTTGAAACACGTTTTCTCCCTCTCTCCTTCCTCTCACAGGTGCTCTGGTTATGAATTGTTGAGGGTGAGGTCGTGGAGCACAAAGACAGGATATGATCAGGCTTATCTTGTCAGGTGTGGAGTCTGTTTGAGGCTGGGTAGCATCGGCCTTGACCCAGTCAGCCCTGAGGAACACCTTCCCTCAGTCCATAAATCATGCAGGGGGCTACGGAGAAACAGTGGAGAGTTACTCCCTGTGACGGGGCCGTTCGGACATATGGTGCTTCTGACCGGGTGTCTGGATTTATCTGTGATGAATGCCAGATAAGCACTGGGAGAGCAGGATGAGGAGTACAGATGCCTAACATTATAGAGAGTTCTTCTCACAAGGAGAGGCATAGTCTATCTGGGCTTTTGAGATAATTAAAACCAGAGCACGGTAAACAAAAACGGTGCATTGCCACGACATACTGTAGCCACGAGTTTAGACCTACTGAGGTCCACAGCACAGTGTCCCCCAGAGCAACCCATCTCCTCTCCTTGCTTTAATAAAATGTTTGACATTTTACCAAAGAAAGTTTCCCCACCTTTTTTATTTTTGAATGCAAGTCTCCTAGAAAACTAGCCTGTAGTTTATGTTATGCTGGTCATAATGTTAATCACGGCCGGTTTGACATGTTGGAGGGTGGTAAACATCATACCCATGAGTTTCAGCCACTGTTGCAATAGAAATTAAACACTGCAACTGTAGGCCGATAAACCAAAACTGAATTAACGTAAAGCGTAAAATCAGTTGTCTTTGGACATAACAAAATCTTAGGCTTTGCGGTTATATGTTTCCTATGTGCATCTCAGAAATCAAGCATGAATAAACTTGAATTTCTGTATGACTGTGGAATATAATTTCCTCCTCAGGTTGTTGAAAACTCCAAAATCCTAGAAACAACATTGAGGCCATGACTTCATTTTGGACCAGGGTCCAGCTCTCCATGTCAAGATTTTAAAAGGTGTCAGCAAACAGAGCCGCAGTTAAACTTTAGAGCAGATCCCAGTTATTTAGTATCATACACCAGCAACAACGGCTAAACAGGTAGATGTCATACATGAATGGCAGGGGTAGGGATTGCTTCCAGGTTGCTTGCAGGGCACTCTGTCAACTCATTTCATGAGGACTGGCCTGCTGCTCTTCCCACCCACACTGACAGAGCTGAGGTGAGCCACAGACAGAGGCAGCCGCTTGTGTCTCTGCTGTCCCCTGCAGATTGACAGCCTGCTCCACAGAAACTACAGTACTCTCAGCTCCCTGTTAGACTTTTGGCCTTCCTGCTCCCCACACTGTATATAGTATATAACATTTAATAATACCTGTCCAAAGCACATACTGGATAATTTATTTTTATATTTCAATAGTATATTCAGAAATAACGGCTTAAAAACGTGGAAACCCTGTTGGCTATTCTACAAACATCCCCTTTTGGTTCCAAAAGTTTTCCATAAACGTCAGAAAGGACATCAGCTCTATTTGTGTATATGTGTGGGTTTGGCAAAAGAGGTGCTGCTACAAACAGTGTGTGCCTGCATGTTTTTTATACAGCGGTGATAAAAGTCAAAGGAACAGTGATATACCAGCAGCAGAAGTACCAGGGCATCACTTATACTGCAGAGGTCATAGACCCTTAATGGCTGCAAAAATATTCCCTTTTGGACATCAGAAACAGTTTTCAATCATGCTAACCCCTTAAGTACACTAAATTGCAGTTTGATACATATAGTGTGTCACACAATAAAATGATAGTGTCCCAAATCACTACAGCAGATGTGGATGTATCTACCAGTTGTGTGCTACTACTGCTGCTGCTGCTGAGTTGGAGGTTTCAGTCTGGAACACACAAAACAGATAGCGAGGGTTTTGGGTTTCACCTCCGAGCATCAAAGACAGACTCATGCTGAAACTGAATGAGCAAAACTGGACCTCGGGGTCCCAGAGTGAGGCAGGTGCAGCACTTCGAAATGCTGGCCAGGCCGACAGGAAGCAGGCATCTCACGAGCCAGAACGCTGACCCCTGAAGTCCATCTGTCTCCCTAAGCGTATGTCTCTTTTTCTTCAATTCTGTGTGTGCATGTGTGTTTGATGTAGCGGTGCAGAGGTTACATAAGGACCAGCTGTTGTCCTAAATTCATCCATGTCAGTCATCTCTGCCTGAAAATGTACCAGCGAGCAACTTAATCAACAGTGATAGCAATTTAAACAAAAATCAACAACAGCCCGTATACCGCGCGCATTCACTCCTCCTCCTCTGTCATCTATCTGTCTCTTCATTTACGTTTTCATCTCATCTTCGTCTTCCCACCTCCCATTCCCTTACAGCTCAATGATGAAAAATTATGTTTTTACAGGTGTTTCACAATATGGATTCTGCCCCTGCTTGAATGGGAATTGCATTCATTCCATCCCTCCTTTCTGCTATTTCTCTAAACGTGTCTGATTTGCTCTCAACACTCGAGGCATGTGTTCAAGGAAATTTACAACTGGAGTCCATTTTGACAGCATAGGGCTATACAACATGGCCAAAATCTTCTATACTGATCCGGTCATCTCATATCCCGACAATGATAAACGGTATATCATGATTTGTTGAAAACTTTAGTGCATGATGTAAACTCAAAATACTTCACATATGATTTCATCATGATACGAGTCAATTGAAAGATGATAAATATTGAATATTGAATTATCGCCCAACATTTACCTCTTGGGAAGTCAGGCTGATGCTCACATCATCATAAGTCGATATTTCTTCAATACAAGTTCTGTTAGCCTGGAACCACATACACCACATTTTCAATATGCAATCTGCAATTTGCATATTTAAATTACTTCACTCATTTAGACATGTTTTACAAAGCAAAACAAACATTGCAAAGCCAGAATGATCATTACTCTGCCCCTTTGCATTTATTTAAAACCTGTCTGATTGCGTGATTACACTTCTTTTTAACAATGTCCAAGTATTCTCAGCTTCCATCAATTAACTCTGCAATTTCAATGTTATTATCGCAGACTGAAATGATAGCCTCGGAAAGTCTCAACTGATAATAAACTGGAATTATCCTTCATTTTTTGTGGTTCTGCCAAACTCCCAGGAAACTATATTAGTGCAGCCAGAAAAATCAGCCTTCAAATGTGACCATCACTCAATCTGTGCCCTCACTGTCCTCCATTACTCAAATCACAGGCCACAAATCAGCAGGGTAGTAGCATAAACACATCCACTGTGGGTAACCAATTGATGAGCCAACAGACAGGCCATAAACTGAGAGGACAGAAATGACTGAAAGGGAAGAAAAAAAAAGAAGGAACCACGTGATGAAGGAGATGGCGAGGTAGAAAGACAGGAGCTGGTGGACAGCTGTTGGTCTGTTTACTTACAGGATATCGCTCTTCTCCAGATGTTTAGTAGCACACAGAGGAAAAGGGAGAAAGGTAAGGGCCAGGGGTGATGGAGAGAGAGAGAGAGAGAGAGAGAGAGAGAGAGAGAGAGAGAGAGAGAGAGAGAGAGAGAGAGAGAGAGAGAGACAGACAGACAGTGAGAGAGAGCAACGGATGTGAGTGACTGGAGGTTCAGTTGCGGTTGCCAGGTTCGACTCATCATGGTGTATTTTATGACTCGCACATTCAAAGTGCAACATGGTCGGCAACCAGGAGTCAGTGTTGTGGGACTGAATAACACCCGGCTCCACAAATAGGAATCACATCCACTGATCTCGCTAAATCGCTCAAGACATAAAATAGAATACTGCACATAAAGTGAGAATCACGATATGATGTGGGTATTATTTGTTAGTCCATAAGTAACTCATGCCCTCATGCAGAAAACATAATCTAGTGCTTTATTTCTTGTCACACGTCCACATCTACCTCTAATCTCTGGCTATATTTCGAGGTTTTGTGACCTGGGGGTTTTTTCTGGCAGAGGCCAATTTGTTTCTTAGCATGTCAGGAGGAAGAGGCTTGGGGTGTGTATTTCAGTGTAGCCACTGTTTGCCACGAAGTCTCCCTCCTATTGGGCAACAAGAGGGAGGAAGGTAGAAAAAAGCAAGAGGGAGAATTAAGGAAGAGAGTGATGAGAGGAGGAAATAAGTTAAAACTAGCACTAGAGATCAATGTAATCCCCCCTCATCCTGTATCAGAGCCATATAACACAGACACAACACACTTTTGGCAGAGCTTAAAGGACAGGTTAAAGTCTTTTTTTTTTTTAAAGAAAAGACAAAACCCCCTCCAACTACATTACCTCCCTTTCATTCGTTCTTATAGGAAGCTTTAGGAAGCAAGGTTATCTTTCATTATACTTTTTCTCAGTTCTAGACTCCTTCATTGCAATTGCACATGTGTCTGAATCTGAAAACAGGGCTGGTAACAGGCGCATGAATAACTAGGGTCTATCATCGAGCAGCAGCAGTACATGATGCTCCTGAGATGCATTAATACAAGCCGCAGCCTTTCCAGCCTCCCTCCAAAAAAGTAAAAGGAGGAAAAGAAAAAAACTGAGACAGGGAGAGGGGAAAGAAAAAAGAGAGGAGGGGGAAGGCCTGGCATAAAGATTAGATTAGCACTTTAAAACATCTGTGAACTCGTCCGGCCCAAGCTACCGCTTCCCCACAGATTTGGGCCTGATCTCACTTTTTCTTTCCTCCACCTCCCCTCCCCTGCTCTCCACCTCTCCTTCCTCCAACCTCCAACCCCCCCCCCCCCCCCCCCCTTTTTTTGGGCTTGTCATCTGCTCTGTTTGTTCTGTCATTGTCCTTTTAGTTTAAGGCTAAGGGTGGTGTTGTTATATCCTTTATATTTGTTAATGTCTCTGTAGCCGTATTTGCCTATGACACTGTGCAAGATCAATTAAAATTCAATGACCTCAGTGACATTTTAGATCAAACAGCTTTGGACGAAAACTAATCATAAATTTCCAGAACAGCATGATAACAAATCAACCTCATAATGAGACCTAACAACAAAGATAGCTAAGTGTTTGGCGAAATATCAGATGCAGCTTTTGTTACAAAAACACAGCTTGAGTTCTCTCTCTAACGTGTATATTGGCCACACTCAAAGAAGGGCCATAGTTCAAATGGGGATAATGGCGCGTACTTTCCTAAAGGCATTCATGTCGTTACACTTGCCTGTTTGTATTAAAAGGTGAAAGAAGTAGTTGTGTGAAGAGTGAGAGTTTCAGAGAGAAATTCAAAACCTGAATGAAAACAATTGGGGCGTAAAGGTCAGACTGTCTATTTTGACCCCACCATAATTCAAATTTCAGAAAGTTGTGGGAGCAGGGGGATTCGGGTGCTCTTTGACAATCCGACAAGCGCTTTGGTTGAAGCATACTGATCCTTTTAAAGAGCCAAAAAAAAACCCTGAGGGACGAAGTAAGGATAGATGTTTGAGTTAACAAAGCCTTGGAATTTGATGTGAAAGAAACCGTCCAAAACTAGTCTCCTACCTACTCTTAACGTTGGTTTGTGATGTTGTACCTTGTTTCTGTACTGTAGGTCTCTATGCTCTGCCTTTAACCAATTAGTCAACAGTGGCGATCTGAGACATGAAACAGTGCTTGATGATAAATTTATAGTATCCATAGTGTGTCCGCTGTGTTTCCTATAAAAGTATCAACACTCCCACATCCCAGGGGTTGTTTATTTAAGGCTTGATAATGTGCGCTACATTAAACACCCTCTTCCAGACCATTCATCACTGCAAGTGAAGGTAATAGACAACGTGCCTCCCAATTCTGTTGACATCCCCATTATGCCTCCATTGGGAAGAAAGCATTGGCCTGGTTTGGAGGAAGAGGGTTTCCAACGTCCCTTTCCCCTTTAGCTATGAGCTTGTTTCCAGCAGCACTGAGCTGTAACTCCAAAGGGAGGAAGGGTGGGAACAGTATGAAGACAAAATGATGGAAAGATTGATGTATACGCTCTAATCTCCACTGGTGGGCTAGTAAAGACTCAATTATTCTGTGTGAAAATCAAGAGATGGGCTGAGACTCTAGAGGAAACACAGGAATGCCAATCCAAAATTTGGACTTCATTAGTGTAAATTCTTAAATGAACTGCATGACATCAAGAATGCTTCACTGGCTCGACCAAAAACTTTGTAAAATGTTAACTGTTCCTCAGAAATAGCCTATTCAGTCTGTGTCCATCATGTTACTTGTAAAAAGTGGAAAAGAAATCTGAGTATGAAAGGCAAAATTTGCTTTTTGCATTTGTGACTACCCCCTTTTTTCATATGACAGCTTTGTGGGTTGTAACCATGTAGGCACAACAGGAATGACTTATATGGTTAAAACATGAATTAATGAGCTTTATACAGCAAGAGCTTCACTGAATCAATACCATTGAAATAAAAAAATGTGGCACAAAACAAGTATGGCTGTAATAAGTTAAATTTAGTACACATGACACGGCTGTCAGGCTTTGGATTTCTCCTCACGTTGAAGAGGTGCTTATGGGGTGGTAGTAAAAGATGATATGTATATACAGGGTTGTTGTTTTTTTTAGCCTTTTTACTCTCTAGAGCCAGTGTTTGGTTTTGCGGACTCTGTAGAAGAGGACCTGCTCCATATGTAGATGTGAAGGGCTCATTGTCAACAAAAACACAATGCTTCTTCGTTTTACCCAGTTATACACTAATGAAAACATAATTTCGAATATCATATTCCATTTCTGCCAATATAGATCCTCCACACACAGCTCATTTAAACAGTGCTTGATGCTTTAACATAGCTGGGATCATTAGCAGGCTTACTAGCTTACTGCCTACGTCTTTAGTTAACAACATCGGTTTGTGGAGGTAAAGGTTGAATAACATCAGTGTCTATGTCCTACTGGATTTGGGGAAGTGAATGATCAGTTGCCAGGTACAACCGGCTGTTTGTGGCTGACCGCTCTAAAAATAATGTTTTTGTTGAAACACAATATACCTCACGGCCTGCTGCAAAGCTTCCTCTCAGTTCTTCAACTGGTGTATTTCCTCTCTCTGTCTTTTTTTGGCTGTAAAACGCAAACTTTAATTCAAACTCCAGCTCTTACAGACAATTCCACCATCAACTAGATGTCCAGCCAGAGATCAGTGGTTTACTGGAAGCATGTACCCGCTTTAGATGAAAACAAGCCACCACATGGTCTTCGCAGATTTCCAAAACTTGGTCTGAGTCAAGATCAGGTGTGTGTGCGTGGGGGGGGGGGGGGCAGCAAGAGACCATGGAGCATTCCCATCTGAGCGCTTACGGGACATCAACAAAGTATGGTGTAATAGCAATGAGCACCATAGCAGGTATCCGTATTATACATGTTTTGAAGATGCCTGCATGGCAAAAAAAAAAACTGCTCCCTTAATATGAAATGTAGTAGTGTTTTATTGGGAGATAGAAAGGCATTCTGATTGTAGTTTGGTCACAGCATGGAAACGCCCCAAAAAAACATAGAACTATATATACTGTTTATATACCATATATATAAAAACACATCACACACTTAATTTATTAAGGAAGCAGCTCAGGAACCAAAGACTCAGCTTCATATAAATCAATCAACTACTACATAATTTGTATAACAGTTGGGCTGTTATGAGTCATCTCTGCTGATTTATATGTTGCTATATTTGGTATTTCAACTGCTAGCGTTCGTACAGAATTATTATTATTATTATTTGTTTTTGTTACCAGGGACAGCGACACTAGTATTGTTTTCACCTGGCGTGTGTGTGTGTGTGTGTGTGTGTGTGTGTGTGTGTGTGTGTGTGTGTGTGTGTGTGTGTGTGTGTGTGTGTGTGTGTGTGTGTGTGTGTGTGTGTGTGTGTGTGTGTGTGTAAACTAACCCAGAGGAAGTTTTGATTATTTTGAGATAGAGTCACAAAACAGGTGTGTAGTTGAAATCAAAACGAAGGTCGAGGTCGAGGTTGAAGATGGGTGTGGTCCGAGCAAGGGTTGTTCTATTTTTCCTAACTGTATTTTAGGACTTTACTTTGGGATAACAACATAACAGAACACAAAACAACACAACACAACACAACAACACATGAGTCATTCATTCCTTATGTGGAAATATGCAACAGCAGTGATCAAGCTTGGATCACAAACAACGTCTCAGGGTCGTGCCAAGCTACAGTTGAGCATTCAACACTTTCCTCTGTCCAACGGCCCCTCTGTCTGTCCTTCTGCCCCTTCAGCGCTCTTTCAGTCTTGTTTTGGCCAAAGCAACAACACAATAACATAAATCACAATTCTGTTTGTAGCCAGAAAGAGAAAACCAAGCCTGCAGCTATGAGAGCACATGTTCTTCCATCTAAAACACATAAACATACAGAGACTTGCACGCAAACAAACACAAGCCTGAGAACAGCCTTGAGCTGTCAGCACAAGGACCTGAATCCTGCAACAGGTTATTTTTATACATATTGACAGGCAGGGAGGAACAGACCTAAGGCGTCGTGTGGTGCAGATGGGAGAGGGAGGAAAGGATGAAATTGAGGAAGAGCGGGAATGAAAGGGGAAGCAATATGAGCAAGAACGGGAAACAAAACGTGCCAGACATATGAAGAAGGCTGCATACGACGATGCTATATAGCCTTGCTGCCTGTTTGCAGTATTTCAAAAGATAACCATTATAAAAGAAACATCTGTAAAACTGTTGACGCCACCAACTGCAAACAAGGTCAATTATTACTTTGTATAACCTAATAAATGTTGAACCCATGGAGGTTTTGTATTTGTAAATTTTAACAAGTAAGTTCTTGACAAATCATTTTTATGCTTTTATGAAATGTATATGTGTGTTAGCAGTTAGCTGGACAGCTTCAGTAGTTCACTGACCAGCAATGTCACCAAGCTCTTACAACTAAATACTTCATAAAAACATGGAGATGAATTTCACTGTTTCACTAATTTCTCATGCCTTAAAACTGAATGAGTGAAGCCAAATCAGCTGCACAAACATTTATGATGTTTCCCCCCTCAACCTCTCAGCAGCACATCGTCAGCCTCAGACCACCAGAGAGACTCTGGAGAGCTTCTTCACCTAAGAGTTTACAGTTCCTCTGAACTTAGAATCAAAAGTCAGCATTCTTCATGTCAGATTTAGAAATATATATATATAAATACTGTATGTTTTCCGGTCTGAAATGAAATGCACGGATCCAAGTTCACATGTTTGTGTTGGGGAAAACATGCCAGAGTGACAACCTGGGAATTGTTTCTGTCAAAAGAATTAGAGAAATTCTAAGAAACTTCCAGCTGTGAAATAGACTTATATGCTGAGTTTATTAGCGAGCAGAGGTGTGCAGGTTGTCCAGTAAAGAGGGTGATATTGTCTGGGAAAAGGCTCTTGCAACAACAATTTTTGTAACAGAATCCAGAAACCAGTAATATTAAATGGACAGTAACCTCTATGGCAGAAGTCCATTTCTCTCTTTCCCTCTCTTTCCAACTCTGTCAGCCTCTAGGTGGGAATGTGACCAGTCGGAGGGGGAGGAGGAACTAGTGCCAGGACTGCCACTTCCTACACGGCGGTTCTCAGGGAAGCAGCAGGGCTGGGAACAGGAAACTCCCCAAAACACATCACAGACAGGCGGAAATGAATATTTAAAGAAATGAACAGTGCGTGTGCGCGTGTGCGTGCATGCGTGCGTGCGTGCGTGCGTGCGTGCATGCATGCGTGTGTGCGTGTGTGCGTGCGTGCGTGCGTGCTTGCATTCGTGTGTGTGTGTGTGTGTGTGTGTGTGTGTGTGCTGTGGATGATGAGGTACCAAGGGTGTAAGGAGGAAAGAGAGGACAGGAAACAAATTACATTTTTTAAGACTTATACAATGGACAGTTGCCAAAACAAGTTATGGTTGAAAAGAAAGAGAGACCGAAAGGAAAGAGAGAAAAACAGATGGAGAAATTAAAAGCAGGGAGGAATGGGAGTTTTGCACAGGTGGGATGGATGGACGGGTGGCTGGGTGGATGATGGAAAATCTCTTTGTCCTTCGTTCTTCCCCCTTCTTCTACTAATGACGTGGCAGTGGATTTGCGGTGCCTGTCTTCTTTTGGTCAATCCCCACACACAGGTGTTCAGTGCCAAATCAAATCCTACCCCGATTTTATATCTCCCGAGGTCCACCCTCTGTTTTCATAATGTTTAAAAAGGGAGATGCTTTTTATTAGGAAACCGGTGACATGTGGTGGGGACATATGGTAGCCATCACAGCTGGCTCAGGACCTGAGGAGGATAAAAGATGCGTAGGATGATGCAAAAGATGAGGAAGGTGGAGAGGAGAGGAGGATGGTACAAGAGAGGAAGGGCCGGAAAGGATCAAAAAGTCAGAATTTCCAGAAATAGTAAGCACAGGAGAGACTACTTTTGGAAACAGACCTTGCCTAATGTTATGACTTTACCATAGGATGACAAAGCTAATGCCAGGCTTCAGCAGTCTAAGGTCTAGTCCACACGTACACAGATATTTTTGTATATAAGCGTTTTCCTTCCTTCATAAAGAAATGTCAAGAAAACACACTGAAGTGCTGTTAAAAAAATGTCACACCAACAGGAGGCGATGTCACCATAACCCTAAAGCATTGCTGGCCTCTGTTTCTCAATAGAAGAGCGAGATTTATGTGTAAAAAGTCCTGTTAGCAAGGTTAGAATCATTGCTATTTCAGTCGCATCCACCACTGAACACAATGTTGTCTCATTTGTAACGACTTACAAAAGGAGATAACGGCACACAGACATTACAAACCAAAAACTCATAATTGCCTGTCTACACAATATCACTGAAAACAGAGTTTAAGGCTACGCTTAGGCCTTTTTTTGTACTATTTATTTTCTTCTGCTTTTATAATTAACACATTATTGCATTTTAGCAAACCATAAATGGATATGAAACAAAGATCTTCTTTCTTTCTTTTTTTATCCCTCCATCACAGCTCAGCAATAGCCATCATTCCACGTGCGAGCTATAGGGCTATCTTCAAACCAGCGGGTGTTGATGGATCATGGCCACAAGGCGGGAGAAAAAAACCTATATGCCTTTCCATTATTGTGTCGATAGCTCCACAATATTTCTATAAAACCGGCCAGAATGGACAGTAGGAGCAATTTCAGCAACAAAAACCTCTTTCAATATGCATAAGGACGAGTGAATATTGAGTTAAGACAGACTTTTTAAAAAAGTGTGAACCTACCCTTGCAGATATTGTTGTATTTACTATTCACTGGAGTAACCTTGTGTGAGCTAAACTGCCCCTCATCATGGACACTGAAGCGCTCTACTCTTTTTAAGCACTGGCCAGAATGTGAAGTGACTGTGAGATTGTGTTGACCAGAAAGGTTTGCGCTCCACTGAGTGAGTAATCTCAGCCCGGATGGAGCTAGACTCTATGGAGACCTGTCCATTCCAACAGTCTGAAAGCAGTGGCCTGGACATGTCTGGGCCGCTGCATTTGTGCAGTGCAAGTCTACTTCATCCTGTCATTGGAGACTTGAGGGCAGACTGGACGCTACAGTGAATACCGAGGTATTGCAAAACAGGACGGGCCCGGTCTAGCTGGTCAGGATGCTCATTTCAGTAGATATCTCTGCAGCACAATGCATAGACGTCTTGTCAATTTGTTAAACTTCACATTCTACATAATGTTTTTGAATGTTTTGAACTAAACATCTTTTGCGCAGCTTTAAAATAAACTTCAGAGAGAATAATATTAATATAATATTCATGTTCACATGAATGAAAATTTAGACATCAAACATGGCTATAAACACAGAGTGTGTAAGATTTCACAAGAAATAACATTGAGGCATTAGTCTCTCAAAGTAGTTCCTCCTTTATGTAACAGGACTGAGCCCAGGCTGTTGCAGGAGAAGTCATGGAAAAACAATCACAGCCTCGAAGGCATTTTTTTTTTCAGGAGGCGACAGACTTTAAGCACCTAAGAATCCTGGGACCTCGGGACACCCGGCTGCGCTGTGGGTGTCCATAAGGTTTCATGATTATAGTAGATGCACTCAAAGAATGACTCACTCTCCAATTACTGTGAACACCTCACATTAATTCTCTCTTTATTGACTTCAAATTACAAGAGGGGCCGTATTTAACACCTTGTTTCTGCTGTCAAGGCAAATTACAAGGCTAATGTGACTGTCATATGGGAATTCATGAATGAGGGGAAAGTGGTTGATCATGAATAGGCTATTATCCATTGAAAGAGGTGAACAGTTGCAATAACTTATTTCTAAGAGATTCGGTTATTTTCACTGAGGTTATTGCCCTCTCCAAATATTGTCATGTAATTCATGTGAAAGCACGTCTATAATTGTACAAGTGAGTCTGCACGTACGCAAGAAGTCAATGACCCTTGAGTTTGTTTTGTGTAGAGGATCAATTGCTTCCCAAAGATCAGGCACAATCTCCTGTAGTCTACTGCTGACATCTCCATAAAGCTGAGGGGAAAAGGGGGAAAAAATAGTCTTCAAAGACAAAGTAACAGCACAATCCTCCTAAAAGCCACATTTACAGATTTATTGCTGCTCAGGGAAAAGTGAAAGAGGCCTACGTGTGTCAGCCAAAGAGAGTGTGAGGCTGCCTTCACTGTTTACAGTACCTGTGTAAAGACAGAGAAGAAGACCTACCTGTGAATTCAGCGGTCAATTTAATGAAAAAATGAATAGAAGGGAGAGATAAACCATCGTATTTAAATGATAGTGGTATAGCAGACATAAAAGAAATCGTGTCAGAGGCTTTGGTGTCTGGTTTTGACTTCAATCTCTGATGTTTGGATCATTTCGTAGCTTCCTCCGCGCTCCCTTTCATCTCCTCTCTTCACTCGGCAACAGACTGCAGACTTCAGTGTTAGTAGCTACTGTTGCTAATAAATACAGGGCCTTCAGCCTTTATCCAGACAAAGACTCTCATGAGAACCGCACAAGAAACAAATGGCTTGTTTCAATGATGACAACTCACATGATGAAAAACTAGAGCTTATACACTGATCTAGTCCCCATTGAGTGCAGAGGAATTGTCTTAGGAACTAGCTCAATGTGTGCACTGGCTTTACACTTTACATACTTGGAAGTCTGGCTGCAGAGAAATGCACCGGGACCTTCTTTGCGACAGCTTGTGAGTCCCTGTCCTGTCCTCCTCGTGTCATGAGGATGTTGAGAGGTTGAACAGAATCGCATCCAATCTGTCCAAGGACAACCTGCTGGGAAGGTCCTCTCTTAATTTGTCTTCCTGCTGCTCTGCGATTGGCTTATTGCCACATTTTAAAGTGAATCCGAACAGTCAAAATGTCTTTCTCTGTGTCTCTGCTCCATCTCTCACTGTAGGTACACGGGTTGCAAAGGACGAAGCTGGTCGCCTTCAAATTTGGCAATGAGGACACTGACAATGACAATGATATTGACACAGCCACCAGTCATTGCATTAAAGCAAAAAGAAAAGAACATGTTGTTCCAGTGTAATGTTAAAGTATTTACTTTAAGCTCAGTAAGGGGAGGTCTTCTTTGTCCATTCTGCTCAGTTCATGTGAGCCGCTGGACATTTAAATCCTTGTTCGGTGCAGACTCAAACTGCTTTAGGGGCCTTCAGAAACCCATACTGAAACATTTCAGATGGTTGACAGTGTTTCCTAAATCAATCAAGATTTATATGAATTATCACACTCGTACAACAATCTGAGTATGTTCTCGATTAAGAAATATGTTTTACTCTAATGTTTTACTCTGTCCATTCAGTCATCAACAGATGGAGATAGATGTCACGGATCGATTGAAAAGCGAGTCTACATAGTTGCTGAAATAGGTAATATGCGTTATGTGGAAGAAAGTAGCCACTGAGCTCACTGAGCTAAAGTACCATGTTAGATGGTTGAAAAACATGATTGTTTTGTCAAACTACTAATAAGGTCAAAAATTAATTTTGATGCTTCGTTTAAACGGTGTTTCCCCCCACAATCACCCCGCAAAATACTGGTATGAGAACACTTTTGGGTTACTGGTCCTGAGTTGCCTTTGAGACCTTTAAACATGAATAAATCCCTGTTTGTTTCTGTCCGTCTCTGAGAGTGATGCAACTGAGTTGTACACAGTGGTAAGATATGAGTCATCGTCGTCGTCGTCTTCCCCGTCACCCCCAAGCAGTTAGTTAGTAAGCACATCAGGCACTCAGGAAGAAAGGCACAGTCAAGTACCATCATAAAGTGAAGGATCATGACACCACTAAGTGTCATTTCACAAATGCTCCTCCATGAAGAATAGGTCATTTGAGTAAAAAACTACAAAGACAAACTGCAACACACTGCATATTAAATCTAAGGTCTGTGCTGCCATCTACTGTTTAGGGTTTTCAGCACATCATGAAACTCATTAAAATGGTCTGGAAAAGATGACATGCAACAATTTTATAAAAATACATGTTTTATGAGCAGCGTGGTCAGATGCATTTGTTTCTGAAAAGGGTATAAGAACTGTTAAACAAATATTTTTGTTTATCAGGGACAGTATGTGCAAGAGTAACCAATTGTCTACAGAGGTAGGGAAATGTACACACTGTAGGCTACTTCAATTTGATCATTAATCTCACCCTTTGCACCAGAAAATAAGCAACTAAGACTATATATTGTTGTTTTACTAATATAGTTACTTTTTCAGATTTTAATTGTTGTGCTCACTTCAGCACACTAAGGAAACAATGAAACTGCTGTCAGTTCAACAGTTTTCTATTCTTCACACTTTAAGTACAAGAAGAAAAATATTAATATCAAAAGGAAAAATGCTCAATATGCAGGAGAACACCCCTGTAGTATTCATTCATTCATTCATCTTCAACCGCTTATCCCGGGGTCGGGGTCGCGGGGGCCGCTGGAGCCAATCCCAGCTGACATCGGGCGTGAGGCGGGGTACACCCTGGACAGGACGACAGTCTATCGCAGGGCATTATATTTTGTTATTGGTATAAAGTATAGCATAACATGGAAATATTCAAGTACAAGGGCCTCGACATTTCCTCACTCACGTACCACTACTTCCTATTACACATCTTGCTCACATTGTTACAATGCAGATCACTGTAAATACTATATTACAGTACACCCCCCTCTTTGCTCTGGTAGTGTTAATTTAGACTAAAAATCTTTATTTTCTATGTGACACAAATCTTATCAGCGTTCAATCAATTCTGTCACTTTCAATTTTGGAGCTCTGATCTGTGATTGCTAGGAGGTTGCTCTGTCTAAATACCCTTCACTGCCACCGAAACATCCCTCTCTACTTTCGTTTTTTTTTAAAAACATTTCTTTTTCATTTCACACTTATGTTATCAGCACATACAGGTAATCCCACTGCCACTCCTGGTGTAAAAATCTTAAAATCACTACAATTAGTAGGCTACTTCTTGGCATGATTGTGATATAGTTTGGTATTGTCCCTCTCCACATTAAAGCGTTTACCTGTGCAGAAAAGCACAGTCTACCCCTTTGCATCAAGAAACAAAAGTCTCCACTTGCATTGTCACTCAGTGCAACGTATGTGAGAGAACAGCTGTCAATTGTAGATGATCAAAGTAACTCCATGCAGCCAGATGTCAGCAATCAGCCAATCACTGCCCGACTCATATAAAAAGCAGTGTTCTGTCTCAATGTGTAGCTGCTGTCTCAACTTGAAAGAAGTGCACAGTACTGGTGAGTAGATGTGAAGGCGGTTTAATGACTTGCTCTCTCTGGTTTGAAGTTAAGCTATATTACATTGATTTGAATTCATTTGCATGTCTCAACTCAGAGTAAAGATGTCTGGCCGTGGAAAGAAAGCTGTACCCAAACCAAACTCTAAGATGTCCCGGTCTGCCAAAGCAGGAGTCACTTTCCCCGTGGGCCGAATCCACAGGTTACTGAAGAGGGGCAACTATGCAGAGCGAGTTGGCAACGGCGCTGCTGTGTACTTCGCAGCCGCCCTGGAGTATCTCTGTGCTGAAATCCTGGAGCTGGCGGGTAATGCCTGTCGTGACAACAAGAAGCACCGCATCGCCCCTCGCCACATCTTGTTGGCGGTGAAAAATGATGAAGAGCTCAACAGACTGCTGGCAGGGGTCACGATCTCAGAAGGTGGCGTCATCCCAAACATCCAGGCAAGCCTTCTCCCCAAGAAAACCAAGGTGCCCAGGGATGACAGTTCAGCCAAAGATGTCGAGTCTCAAGAGTTTTAATTGTTTTTTTGCAAATTTTATATTAAAGTGATTTTTAAAAATAAATGCGTCTTGTTACTTCACACTTGAGCAAGGAAATGGAAGCAGTAGTCTTCCTCTGGGGAAAATGCTCTACTTCAGACTCCTTGATGGCAACTGGAGAGATCTGGGCAAATGTCTTGGATGCTAAGGAAATGTGCTTCATTTCCTACTTCCTGTAGCAAAGTAAATGTCATATTTTTTTTATTTTTTTTTTGAGGAATCTGAAGTGATAACTATCGCTGCTCAGTTTCTTTATATACACACTGGCTTTGCTCCTGTGTGCAGGTTCATCTCAACATGTAGATGTCCACATACCCACATGCTGGTGAAACAACTGTTTATAATTTGACTTTGATGCTGTTTACTTTGTCATTCACCTGCTGTTTATAAAAAGTGGTGGGAACTGCTGGGAAACCCCTATTAGGCCACCATTTCTGGGCCTTTAAGAATGCAGCAAAAGCGGGCATGCTTAATAATTGCTGAATGCAATATTCAGTCTGGAAATTGGTAACAAAGGTCAGCATAAAGCTGTCCTGGCAGTGCAGTTGGTCACTTCCTATCTCTAAACTAAAAGGGTTGCCTATGTTTGACTTGTGATAGTCTTACAGAAGGCCTACTCAAAATTCACAGCGTTGATATAGCAGCAAATATTTGCTATTTAAAGATTGGAGTAATGGGGTCCTTGGCTGAGAAATAAGTCGGTTATCTAGAGCCCTATTTTTATATTTTTTTCTAGTGCACATGATAAAATATATCACGGGACTTCAAGGGCTACATTGTAATCACATGTTTTGTTTCTGTACAGCTGCTCATGCATGTGGCCGTTAAAAGTTGGATTTCTTTAGCATGTGGAAGCAATCGGCTCAGTTACAGTATTTTGAATAAAACCTTTTTTATTCAAACTTTCAAAATGAAAGTTGTTCATAAAAATGCATATAATTCCTATCATATTTAAGCTATCCCCTGACATTTCTTGTGCTAAAAATGCTAAATTCAGTGAATATTTCAGTTCAAATAAGTTCTGATGTCAAATCACATTGTAGGCATGCCAACGCGTGCGACCCTTGTACATACTGTAGTTCAAGCTCATTTTGCACTCACTCTTCTATAAGCAAACTTTAACCTGAGAATCATACAGTTTAAACACTAAGTCGAATTGGCCTGTATGTGTCCAGTAGTGCACAGATTATCTCGAAATTTACAACAGCTACCTGCCAACTAAAAGGTTTAGGGTTCAAACCACACTTAGATTTACTTAAAGCATGCGTCACAATCTGACATCTCAACTTTTCACTGGTAACTGCTTTCATGAATTCCTTGTAATTAGATAACTAAAATAGAAAATAAATACTTGAAATTTGGGGAAAGAGTTAAACACGTTTTGTGTCTTGTTTATGTGGAATTAGACCAATACTATAATTAAATCAATTACATTTTTGGAGTGGAGGAATTACAATAAAATCAACACAGTCATTGACATTTTCTACATTGCTGTACCCTTAATATGGCTCTAAACCAGGGGGTCCTCAACGTGTTAGGTCAAGGACCCCTTAGCTGAAAGGGAGACAAAGCAGGGGCCGCACTTGACAAATATTGTATTAAATTGAGTTGCATATTAAATTAGGCCTGACAGCTAAGGTGGCCTGAAGCCTACACGCACAGCTTCATCATGGTACATACTATAGGAAGATATTACAATGATCATTATGCACATATTAATATATTTATACATCACAGGTTTATGTTAAACATACGTTATGATGAATCCTTCAGCTCAATTGTATCTGTGCGCTTCTATCTTAGTGGCTACCTTATAAGAGAGTAAGCCTGTCATCAAGTTTGTGTAAAAGTATTTATTTTTTCACAAATTAATTTTAGCTAATAATACGTTGCGTTCATGTAAATGTATATTTTCATACATATTATGGAAGAAAAAAAACGTTGGAAAGATTATCAAAAATTTGGCGTACCCCATGTAGTAACTGAAAGAACCCCGTGTTGAAGACCCTACAAATACTGTTTTGCAACAGTCTGTAACACCACGGCTGTTGAACGCGCCCCTGTGGACAACGACGTGCTGACGTAAGACATGTGAACAACAAACAGTTGTTGGACTTCAACAAGCTAGCGAAGGTATCGACAGACAAAAACAGGTTCAACTGACTTCTCCCGGACAGAGGGGCACCTACGAATCTCTATTATAATCTCGTAATAATCCACACCTTTAGTACGGGCAGGTGTAGCTTATCCGGCTCTAATGTTATCCAACGGAACATGCTCATTGCTCCGAGTGTGACGCCTGTTTTTTTTCTTCTGGCTGCCGCTGGTCGAGGGTTGTGATGCGAGCCGAGTAGCACGACAGACGGTGAGACGAGAGGAGCTACAGCCGGAAAATATTGTTCTTGACACTGAAGAATGGACTTTGTCGAGGAGAAACAGACGACAGGCTCACGTAAAGAAGCTGGCGTGCGACCGTGCCCGGGCCTGGACGTCATTGTTGGGCAACAACTTTAGCAAGCCAGCTAACATTAGCTGAAATTCATGCAAATGAATCGGTTTGGTGTCGGGCAGTAAGCTCGCTCTGCTAACGTAATGGAGGCACCCTGAGTGACTTGTTCATTTCATTTGACTGTCCTGGTCCTCTTAAATACTGCTGGCAATGCGCTGACGTTGGCGCAGTTGGACACGGTTACCTGTTACCCGGGGGATAGTTTAGCAAAGTTGCCTGGTTTTGGCATTATAATTACGGAAACAGCATCTATTTCACATAGATATCACATATTTCTAATACTAATATTTGTGTGACACTGCACTTTAATTAGCTCTTTTTAAAGGCTGCACCAAAGTCACCTGTGAATTGTTGTTTTTTTTGAAAACTATAACTTAAATCAACCCAAGTACAAGCTAGTTAAAATATATAGGTATACTTTTCACTTAGCACTTGAATACAATTTGCTCGATTAAGGACCAGGGTAGGTGCACATTTACGTGTATTTTTGCGAGACAAAAGGCCAGAGACAGTCTTATCCATGTAAGTTGGTTCCTAGTTACTGTTTAACCCAATATCTAGGCTGTCTGGCACAGTTAAAACACTGAGTTTCACTGGCAATGAAAACATGAATATCGAAGAGCAGTGTCTAGATTTGTGCAATGTCAAGACGAAAAGCAATCTGGATGATGATCACAACACTACCAACAACACAGAAGGGCTCACCCCCCGGATCTCTGAACTGATGACGGACAGTAACACAGAAAAACAAAACATTGTTCCCACAGAGGCTGCTGAAACATACCTGATGCCTCAGCTCACTGACAACCTTCAGGCAGCTGAGGAGGACAACCACCAGGCACAAGACACACTGGAAATTGATGAAGTCAATGGAAATAGAAAAAGCAGTGCTCAAGATAGCCCTGCAGTTGTGAATCCCAATGACTTGATCTTTTCTAATGATGAGCAGCACAAGGACGATATTGCGGTGGAGAAAATGAAGGAAGAGAAGGACGCTGGTGCTGCAACGTTGGTTGCGGAAGAAGGGGATGACGGTGGGGACATGGACATAGGTGTGGATCTGAGCCTCGATGAGAGTGGGGTGTTGGAGGCTGAATCGACAGATGCCAGATCATTCTCAGACAATACTTTAGACTCAGAGTTCACTTCTCAGGATGTCCCAACTGGTAGCATGGCAGAGAGCCCGTCAGATGCAAGTCAGACAAGCAGCACAGAAGCTTCTGCCACAGACCCGGCTGGACTCTACCCTTTGGTGGAAGAGGGGGACGATAAACACAAACCAAGTGGCAAAAGGGTGACGTTCCCCTCAGATGAGGATATTATCTCTGGAGCAGTTGAGCCCAAGGACCCCTGGAGACATGGTAATACTTTGTGTTTGTTGCTGCCTGCCCGTATGTGTGAATGATTTTCTAATTCTATTCGTCTGTTGTGCCTGTGTGAACATGTCGATTCAGCTCCATATCAAAAAAGCGGTTCACTCTATTCACATTGGGTTTAAAATGTGCCCTTTCATGGCCCATATTCTATGTCTGGTTGGTATAAACACGATTGGTGGATATAAGTTGACATTGATGCATGAGAGGTGTGTCAGTGTGCCGTTTCTTGTGGAATGTTCTTTTGTGTGAGCCCGTCATCTCTTGCACGATCCCTACAGTGTCCTCAGGCGGCACCTGTACCCCCACCCTTTTTTCAAACACAAGTACGTTTCTTACTTTAAATAGTCAAATAAATAACATAATAGCTTAGTCTGGCTTTTTTCCCCAGCAGCGAGAGAGCATTCACATATCTAAATGTAGGCCCAGGCCTGTACTGTATGCAGTATTGAGACTGCATCCCACCGCTCCTTGAGGTGTGTCGTTTTACCACTGTAGGTTCCTGTTTGTTCAGTGAAAACATGGCAAAAGGAAGCTCATGCAGGATATGGCATGACCTTCACTGTGTTGATCTGAACCAATCTTTTAAAAATAGGTAACAAAATGAGAAGTTACTTTGTCTTCTTTTTCCACTAACATCCATGAGATTATATGCCTATACTTTACAGTAAATGCCATATATATATATAATGTTGAACATTTTGACCCCTAGGAGGTGACTTGAGCACGACAGCAGCACAAAGAAAATAGGAACAGGATTCAGATAAGTAGGGAAATAATATACAGACATATACCAATAAATGTGAATATTTATTCATTTATTGGTCGACTTGCTGTGTACCAGTTATCAAAGTAAAAACATTTTTAGAAATCTCCCAAATTACAGTTTTTTTTATACATTTATTTTTGGCCCCAGTCCTGATTCAAGTCTAATAATATTTCAATTAAGGGACTTATTTGTTTATTTTATTTTTGTCTATGATTTTGCTTTTCTAGTTCTTCTTCTGCAGAATCAGTATACAGAAGTTTCATGATTTAATTTGACTTTGTTTTTGTTTTTTTGGAGCAATCACATGATCTGACCATGACGCACACGCTCCTTCATCCAATGTGAACAATGGGCATCATTTAATAAACAGACCTGCAGTCATAGTGTGACAACTGTTGTGTGCTTACAGATCTGTGTCGGCAAGCAACATAGTTACACAGTTGACTTGATTGAGCAGTCTGAGAGGGTGCTAAATTTGTTTTAATTTGGGCTATACACTGTTGGCCTGAGAGTGTCGTTGTGACGTGTAGTTTTACAGGGTAAGACAATAAGAGCCCTGTAGTTCTTTTTCTTAGTGGATAAAACCAAAAATGTAGGCCAGGCCAAAGGAAGGGTCAGTGATGTGAGATGTCCAGAATATGGGCGAGGAGAAGTAGAAAGAAGCCAAATAGCCCCAAGGTTAAGATGCATGCCTCATGTTCAGCTGAATATAAATGGTTTTATTTACACCCCTGCGATTCTTAAGACAGCCACTCAGAAAGACGATTATGATTTCCCCTATTTATCCTCACACATTTACCGGCATGTTATTGTAATTTATATTCTACACACTCAAACAAATAACATGTTTGTTGCTGTTTGTATCATAAAGCTGTTGCTTTTCCAAATGTTTCTGTATCAGTTTACAGTGCACATGCCCGGCAGCCAGTCTGATGGTTAAATGGACATGAAATATCTTCAGCCAAACTCCACAGGAGCAAAGTCCAGACTAGTTAGCCAGGATTTCTGGGACCTTATGAAACACTTGGCGCTGTGAACAGTCAGGTATCTAGATGACTGTAATGATCTGTGGCTCACATTATTTATCATGTAGTTTATTTAAGTTCCAAAGGTCCAACTGATTGTGCCCTTGATATGGTGGGGAAGTTCATCACATGATACAGCGTTCTGTTGTTAATGTAGGCAAATATATAAGAGCATGGGACATTAATTAGAACTATTTTAAGTCCAATGGATCAGACAAATACAACCATTTGAATCCCCAAAAAATTGCTGATTTCAGTCCATTTATGGTTGTTTTGATGTCAGATTTAAGTGATTTTGTGGATCATCTGTAGGTGTTGAAACATTTCATACATGCCTACCATCTTCCTTCTCATTGTGTTCAGTGAATTGTGTTAGATTGCTTCCAGACCATTGGATTTTCACCAATTCAAATATGTCATTGGTTGTGTTCAATTATTGACAGCACGTTCCTGTTTTTGAAAAAGAACTGAGCCAGCTTTCTAGGTGGAATTAAGGGATGTTATGTTCCTGTTTGAGAGCCAGCGCAAATGGTAACAAGCTGGAAGAAAAAGCAAAGCTACAAAAGTCGATATAGAAAATTGCTTTAAAATCAGCATATTTCTTCGATTGACATGGTAAATATGAACTACTCCTAGCATCCAGTACTGTCTGTGTCAATTTAAAGTAATCATCAGGGAGTACATCGGATCCATCAGGACCCCCTTCTCCAGGGCATTCAGACTAACAACAGCCCAGCATGAAAACAAGGCAGAGACCTGCATTACTGGGGTTCTTCTACTGATCAACATATTGGGGAAAAAGCTAAACATCCTTAGTGATCTGTTTTGTGGACTCAATCTGCTTCCTGTTTATTTAGATGTATCAGCTTTTTATTAAGATCATTTTTGATAATTGCAGTTTGAATGTGCTACTGTGTCATTTAATATCTTACAGCATATACAAGTTAAATGTTAACAAGTCGGGAAAACATGTTCTCACCCACTTAAGATAGTTTTATAACATCGTTGCTTGCTTTCTGCAACTAACAAAGCCTATGTTATATGTCATGTAATTGTTACATTTAGAAATGCTTCTACTACTGAGTACTAGATTAGTCTACCAGTTGGTCAAAGCTAGGGGTGTGCTGAATATACTTTTTTGAGCTTCAGCACTAATCAACAGCAAATATTCAGATATTTGTTGTCAGGGTAGGGGGTAGGCATTATAGAATAGAATAGAAATACTTTACTGATCCCAAGCTGGGAAATTGCATTTGCATCAGGAAACTCAGTTTAATTGAAGGTATTATTTTTTAAGGATTCTATTTTACTACAGTTTGAAAATAAAAAACAAATATCCCAATCCAAAAATTAAAAAACCCAATACCTATCCAACAAACGAATATTCAAAGATTAGGGTCCAGCCCTAGTCGCTGGTGAACTCTGTGAACCTTTCCTTTCACCTGGAAATCTTTCCCTTTGTTCTGCTTCTCCCATCGTGTGTGTGCGTGTGCGTGTGTTTGTGCGTGTGCGTGCGTGTGTGTGCGTGCGTGTGTGTGCGTGTGTGTGTGTGTTTGTGTCAAAGTCCAGGAAATTAAATGTATCTGAACCTCCACTCTAAGGCTCTTCATACTTTGTGCCACAATAGCTCCATGATCCATCCAGACCCTTTATCTGCGGATCTGGTGTCAGGTTCTCTGGTTCCCTGTCTTATGTCATCTGTCAGAAACATAATCGTGAAGTGAGCCTCCTCTCACAGAGCCTGGAGCTTCATCCATGCACAGTATGAGTTAGTTCTCTGAGAGAAGACAGAAGAATTTGTTAGATGGGTATTGAATGTTTGCAAAGCAACATACAGTATATCTGGTTTAATAACTGTCACGAATGAGCCTGTGAACAGGATTAGAAAGCTGCCGTTCAAAAAAAAACACCCGATGTTCAGGAGTTAACAGAAGTGGCGTGACAGTAGTAGCCAGATGTGTGATATTTCAGCGTCTTCATGGCACTCACCTTTTTCCAGAATTGATGTCCAGTTTTGTGGCATCAGCTAAGAATGAAATGTGTGAGGCTGGAATACATACTTAAAAGACCAGTGGTGCTTCTGGGAACTACCTATGTGGTATTGCACTCAATAGTTTAATTTTGTGGTAAAATATGTCAGTCATTTTTGTTCTGAGTTAGAAAATAGCTTTCCTAAAGCTTTTTTCTTTCCCCTCTCCTTGTCGAGACTTGAGGGAGGCCTGTTCTTTCCCCTCCAGGCCTGGGCAAATACTGCATCATATCCTGAGATTCCTGAACTTCCCAACATACTGCGTTGCTTCCCCTTCTCCCTTCACTTCTCTTCCTCCGTTTCTCCTTCTCCCTGGCAGGCCGATTCAGTCTAGGTGCAGCTGAGGCTTACACTGGAGATCAAAATTAGAGAACATATTATCAATACTTGATATATTCTGAAATACTTATTCTGTGGCTATACCTCTGCTCTCCTAGCAAGGCACTTCAACAAAAACCTATATTTTGGGATAAAAAACAGTGAGCGAATTTAGAGAACAGTAACCATTGTGTCAGAAGAGAAGATCTAAACGATTTTTCATCGGGCTATAGGATTAAAAAAGAATAGGAAGTGTAGAGGCCACAGCTTTGAATGACTTCAGCACATCTGCGCCCACAGGACATCACTAGTTTCTCACACTGCTCAGGTTTGATCTTGATCCATTCTTCTTGCAGTCTCTTCCACAGTTCAGTAACTGTAGTGGGTTTCATTACTTTGTTGTTATAGGTCACTGCAAACACTCTTAGATGCAGAGAGATTATTGTTGAGTCATGATGCAACCATAGAAAATGATATAACATAATAGAGAACTATAATTTGTAATACAGCTTTGTACAAATAAGTTACAGCCTGCTACTTGCAGTGCAGACAATTTGTTCACATTAACGACTGTTTATCTTATAAGTGACCTGCCTCTTTGGCATATGAGTAAGCTCCATCTCATGTCATCAGAGCCAAGGCCCATTTGGCACCGGGTTATTAGAGGCTCTGTGACCCATGAAATGTTATGCGTTGTGGCTGTGAACCAAGTAACATACTGGTAATCAAAGCTTTCAGTGTACAGAATGGACAAAAGCTTTGAAGTTAGTTCAGAGGCAGACCAGTACTGGAACTTTTTGTGGGCCAAGGCCAATGGAAAGAAAGGCCTCATAAACGTTGTGAGTTTTCTATATTATCTGAAGCACCTTCTCATCCTGTGTGTGTTAAATTAGCTGAATTAACATCTTCAAATGTCAGCTGATAACACCAGCTGTCGTATAAGTGTTATAAACACCTCATTTTCCATAAAAACATGAAAAGATTCAAGTTCAAAATATCGCACGGAAAAAAGAAAACGAGACATTAACAAGGCAAAAAGTTTGTAATGAAAGTAAAGAATTATTCTGCATGTTATTCCTATGAATATTCTTTATCTCTTTAGAGCTGAATGACTTTGGCTTAGTTTTTCGAAATGAATGAAACCGTTGTAGGAACATTTAATTGCAGACCAATTAGTGCAGTTGTATAATTTATAACACTACAAATACTTGATCCCAACTTGGTATTTAAACACAGTAAACTTGAGGGTACTGTACATCCCTACCTGTCAGCAGACTGACTCAGTTCAGCTGCCAAACAGCTACTCAGTATTAGATTATTACAATATTAGTGTCTGCTTGATAAACCATATAATGATGACACTGCTGTTTCTAAATAGTTTTTCTGTGTTGGGATATTTTTCCTAACCAACAATACACAATGATGCCTGTGATACGATGATAATACTTGCTGATAATATGGGCTCTGTGGAACAGTTCTTGTTTGTACATCATCTATTATGCATCTCTGGCCGTCAATGCTACACGTGCGGCTTTGTTTATCTTTGAGAAAGAAATGTGAAGCCCTAAACCATGATCAGAGCTACAGCTGATAGAAAATAAATGAATGAATGAATGATATCTTTATTTTGAACAATTAAAAATGAATAAAAAACCAATGGAGAAAAAAAAATATAAGCCTATATCAGTATAATATACATTTGACTCATTCAAAAAGGGAAAGGAAGAAGCCTAGGTTTGTCCAGTCCTACCCCCATTCTTCACCATTAACAAATGCAAAATTCAATGAAATAAACTAGACAGACAATACAAAAAAACGACTCTAGCTATTAAGAAAAAACGGAACAAAGAAAGAAAAGAATACAATAAATAAATGGTAGAATTAGAAATGCACTGATCCGATACCCAGATCGGATATCGGCTCCCATGTTGACTAATTGGCTGAATTAGGCCGATCCAGCATTCTGATCCAGTCATTTCTTTTTTATTAATATCATACACAGCAATATAGTTACAGCGATCTAGTCACTTAAATTCAAATAATATTAAGTACATTTATTTCTGTGTCCATTTGTTACCCTTTTTTAACAAGGCTAAATGTTTACGTCAAGCCTGAAGCCTTCACTCACATGGCAGGGTATACGGTTCATTCATTCAACAGTAGGATGGGATCGGTATCGAGTAGAGGATTGGATCGGAAAGAACTGGATTGTGCATCTCTAGGTAGAATAGACATAGAACATTTCAGTCTCAGTGGAATTTATCATCTTGTGGCGGGCATCGAGTGATTTCTCATTCTTCTCACTCCATGGGAGGCTGGAAGTGACAAATATGACCTACACATTGCACAAAATGCCCCCTCATTTAAGAATAGAGCATACAACTGCTGTTTGCTCATGTCACTCTCCAACTGGTCTTGCAGATTTCTTTTTAATCATCATCATAGACATCATACAAAGAGAGGCTGCTGTTGTTGCACAGTTAGTCTTCCATCACTAAAGGCATGAAGTCATCATAGACCTGTTGGGATACTATTTACTGTCTAGCTTTAGTTGTTGTGTCTGCATGTCTGTGATTAGCCAATAGCAGCTGATAGGTCTAATAACTAGAATGTGAAGTCACATTTACTTTGATTTCTTGTGACCCACTGCCCTCGTGCAGACCTGTGCTGATACAGTGTTATTTAGGTTAAGTTAATGGGTTTAAGTGGCAGTTTTTAAGCTCAAGTTTTAAGCAAAAGGTTGCTCTCTTCTAAACTTTGAACTTTTCTCTCTGTGTGTTTACACACTGGTGCCATCTTGTCATCTAAACTGATGCTGGCTAGCTGCAGCAGTGGCACAATCCCTGCCTTTCTGCCCCACCTCTGACCAGCCAGGCAGCCAACTGTCATGTGTGAATGACGCTGCTGTCACCATCCACCGCACAGCAGTGTGAAATGGCAGGGAACGGGACTGGAGGCTGGGAGAGGGGGTCTATTTTGAACACTGGCACGTCCATGTTAAGTAGGAGCTGGCAGCACTTTGGTGTTCCACCCACAACATACTCACATCTATCTCTGGATATTTGCCCATAGGCTGGGCATGTTATTTCATACATTGTTGTCTTGTGAAAACCCAGTCACCTTAAAATTTGGGTGATTTTCATGTTTTCACTGTAGACTACGTCTAAGTCTAATGTTATTTAGATGTGTTCTAAGTAGTTGTCCAGCCACACAGAGCCGCATTAACAACAGGAAAACAACTAAACCTCTTTTCTGCCTTCTTCTCTCTGTGAATACCTGTAAGGAGTTTATTTAAATACAGTCTAACTGCAATAAATGTTGCTTTTGAATTGTATTACGTTATACAGACAAGTGTTACTACTCTTTTGTCCATCCTATTTATCAATTAGGATAGGCTCAATAACAGTAAAACCTCTTGGTGTGATTCAATACACATCACAGCACCACAAACTACGTCCTCCAAAATGACAGTTTATTCAAAAAACTGTACTATGTAACCTTCATTAAAGGTGGGATAGTAAGCAGGACTGTTGTTGTCATAATTGTATTTTCCCCTTCCAGTCTTAAAGCCCAGACTGTGTCTTCACACATTCAAAATGCACCAAAAGAAGGCCAAAACAGAGAGAAGATGTATTATATATATATATATATATATATATACCCTTCAAACCCTTTAGTCATTCAACTAAGTTTATTCATATCATGCATTCATATATATATATATATATATATATGAATATATATATATATATATATATATGAATATATATATATATATATATGAATATATATATATATATATATATATATGAATATATATATATATATATATATATATATATATATATATATATATATATATATATATATATATATATATATATATATATATATATATATATATATATATATATATATATATATGAATATATGATATGATATGAAAGCACTTAGTTGAATGACTAAATGGTTTGATTTTTTTAATGAAATGGTCACACTCTAGAAGTTTAATTGAGCTAATAATGGGTGTCAAACTAGTGAATAAGCATAATTGGAAATGTTAAATATACAAGATTTTCATCTGACAGCAACAATATACAAGTGGTACAATACCAAACCGCCTAACAGTGCAACCCACCCGCAGACTAGAATGGTTTAAGTCAACAGGATAACAAATCCCATCCGATGCTGAGTATGTTGGCCTTCAGCTGAAACTCAGTGGATTATTGGACACCTGGCCTCCATGTGTTGCTGAGTGGTCTGCGTCCAATCTTGTATAGAAGCACTTTTTTTGCTGGCTGGGAATAATTTCCTCTTGAAGCATGTAACTTGGTGGTTAATGGTTTCTCTGTCATAACCTTTTCATTACAGACATTTTAGCTTGATAAATGTTGTCAAAATGATCAATTCACCTCACACTTTCGATCGTTTAAGAATTCCCTCCTCTCAATGTGCTAAGATTGGACATCAGCTGGTGTAGGGTAGTTTTAGCTGCTACATATTGTAACAATTTGTCCAAGAATAAACTAGGTCACACTACAGGCTGACTACCTTTTGTTGTTATGTAACTTAACATGATTCTGTGCTGAGACCCCTGCTGTCCTTGAAGCTCCAGATGTGTGCAGACAGCAGGTCAGGTGTGTTTCTGCAGTAGCTTGACTGAGGCTGGTAGTCTTCACCACATTCCCAGTTACTGCCAACATTTTTCTAAAGCTCGGCACACACAGAGTGTACTATATCACTCCTAACTAGTGAAACCAGACTGTGCAGACTAGTGTAAATGGAATCAATTAAATTCAAGTCCTGTGCCAAGTTTTTTAGTTGATTGTCGGACTTTCGTCACAAATAGTTTCACCTCTTCCTCTGCACACATGCAAACTTTTCTTTGCTTGTTTCCTCCCTGTTGCTGGAGTGAGGGTAGAAAACGCATCACTTGTTGACTGTGTGCTTACACTTTGCTTCTTGTCAGCTAAACTAAGAACAAGAGTGAATGATGGATGCACAAAGATGGCAAGGCTGAGGAGGATAAACAGACTGACATGTAAAGAAATTGGGTCAGACTCAAATGCATTCCCAATAATTACTTATCCGTGAGTGCAGTAAATGGCATCTCTGAAAAGGATCATTTGTTGAACAAATGGGGTGCAAGTGCTGACATTGGATGATTTTGTGCTAAGATGATGGTTGTCTAGATTTATTCAGTGCCTTCATATCAAAGCAGCTTCTAGGTAGGTGAGTTGCTAGCTCTTTTTAGCACATGTTTATACAGGCCCTTAAAATTACCTTTAAACCTCAAGCGCAAAGAACGTCATAAGAAAACAGTTAGGGTCCTTACATGTTTCTTTTTGAAATGTTTAACCCCTTGGAGGAAATGTCCTCCAATGTGGCACAAAAGTCCATAAACTGATAAGATTTTGGAGGTCAAAGGTCAATATATATATATATATATATATATATATATATTTATATATATATATATATATATATCATAGACTGTATAAAAAATGGATGAAGCCTCTCCGTCAAGGTCCGTTCTCTCAACTTGATCCAATCATATTCGCCTCTGAGAGTTGCCATCTAGTCAGATTTTGACTCCAACTCCTTTCCTCTTACCAAAAAAGGGCATTTATGTGACGTTGGGGGGGAGGGAGATACGTTGAGTCCCTGGGTGCACCATGAATGAAGTGTGGACTGGTGGCTGGAGGGTTGCCAGTTCATCTCCTGGGCACTGCCTAGGTGCTATTGAGCAAGGCACCGAACCCCCAACTGCTCGGGGCACTGATCCATTGGCAGCCCCCTCGCTCTGACATCTCTCCATTAAATTGTATGTATATAGGTCCTGTTTGTGCATGTGTGTGTATTTTGGGCCTGTGTGTGTGTGTAACATGAGTAATATAATGACAGAGTGGAAAAATTGAATTTCCCCTTGCGGGACGAATAAAGGCATTCTTTCTTTCAAACCGTCTTGTCACTTATGGTAACACCACCACATGAATGACTGCAGTCCAGGTCGAGATGACGGAGTTAGCATGCTAATCCTGACAACAAGCCTTCGACGCGAAGTGATCCTGTTTAACATGGGGGTCAATGAGAAATTGCTCTGTTGTGCAAACTACTCCTAGACTACTCCGGAGAACTGCAGTTTTTGGCACTTCTGTATTGGATCAACCAGGAAGTCGCTGTTGTGGGGGCTTGATATATAAATAAACTTATGTCATATAAAGCCTTTTATGGTAAGAGTTTAGGGAACATTCATACACCAGTTCACTCATCTGTCCCAGTAAGACTAGCACAAACTGAGGTGCTAAAGCCCACTCTTCCACTGGGGGCAGTCTGCGGGTCAATCTGTTCTAGCCTTTAGGGGGCGGTGGCAGAGGCTTTGACTGCACCACTGTTATGATTGTGTGCATCTACAAAGGGAAGGAGAATTCTTATATTTTTAGCTGCTGCATTTCATCATGGTTGGATGGAAAAATGTGATCAGTTATGGTTGATTGTCATACTTCCATGGCAAGAAGCTTGCTATGCAGCATTTTATTAGCACATGAATTCACAGACGATTACTTCTCCTTTGTTTTACACTTGTGATGTAGATTTGTTTTCATGGGACACAAAGAATCACAGAAATTGATGACAGTCAAAATGTGAGAATATTGCAGTATTCCAATTGTCTTCAGGCTGAGATTAAGCCTTACTTTAGGTATGTTGTTTGAAGTTACAGCTCTGACACCTGCCTGCCTTTTGTTGAAGTAAAATGTTGTGTTAATTTTTCACTGAAGCCTTGACCTCACCTTGTGCTTTATAGTTTCAGTGTAATTAAGTTGCTGAAGTGAAGTAGCAGGTTTCAGGTGACTGAACATCAGCTCATATTTAATCCCCAACAGTGATTTTTTTTTTTTTTTTTAGAAAGCTTTGACATACTGTTAAGTACAGTTCTCTCCTCATGTGCCTCTACTTGTTGCAGCTCTGCCGGTTTTTCATCTTAAGTAATTGATCTATAATTTATGGCAGGTCCCTTGTTGCCTGCAGTTTTTTCCTCGCCCCAAGATACTAATCCAATGCCATGGATGTGTCCTGAAGCACAAATGCAACAGCACCTTAATTTGCTAGAGTTGAAATAGATGCAATATATGGAAGAATTAAGGAAAGGTAAATCAGTGTTTCTACATTTGGTATATTTACAAAGCACTAGACTAGGGCAAGGGAATATATATATATATATATATATATATCTAATCTGATATAGGTAATTTCATATCTCGATAAGGATTCAGATACCCTTAAATGTTTCACTCTTTGTGTATTATAATTTGCAGCCATTTGTTAAACTAATTGAAGTGGATTTTTTTTCCTCATTAATGTTCACACAGCACCCAATTTTGACAGAAAAACACAGAATGGTTGATTTTTTTGCAAATTTATTAAAGAACAAAAACTGAAATATCACATGGCACAAGTATCACAAGTATTCAGTCCCCCACCAGCTGTGTTTGATTAAATTGTTGGACTTGATTAGGAAAGGCACCTGTCTATATAAGACCTTACAGCTCACAGTGCATGTCAGAGGAAATGAGAATCATGAGGTCGAAGGAACTGCTCAAAGAGTTCAGAGACAGAATTGTGGCAAGGCACAGATCAGGCCACGGTTACAAAATAATTTCTGCTGCACTTAAGGTTCCTAAGAGCACAGTGGTCTCCATAATCCTTAAATGGAAGAAGTTTCGGCCCCACTGAGCAATCGGGGGAGAAGAGCCTTTGTGAGATAGGTAAAGAAGAATCTAAAGATCATCGTGGCTGAGCTCCAGAGATGCAGTGGGGAGATATCAGAAAGTTCTAGAAAGTCAACCATAACTGCAGACATCCATCAATCGGGGCTTTATGGCCAAGGGGCCCGACGGAAACCTCTTGGTCTCATCAGACCAGAGAATCTTATTTGTCGTAGTCTGGGAGTCCTTAAAGTGTTTTTTTGTTTTTTTGGCAAACTCTATGCAGGCTTTCATGTGTCAAGCACTGAGGGTAGGCCACTTCATGACGACACACACAGACAAACTCACAAGGTTGCCGTTGAGGCCGGTAATAATTGTAGTACAATATCATTTTGACATGTTAGTTAGGTGATTATCTCACTTAACGCCAGCCCACAGTTTATCCCAGTGTTCAAAATGTTTGCTTTTCACCACAAGACATTGGTCAAAAGCTCATTGCCATCATTCTTAACCAATTAAGTCCACAGTACTTAATTTACCTTGGTTGATCTGAGTCAGCAAGCTTGATGCTGCTTTTTTATATATTTTGCTCAGCAATGGCAGCAGCAAGTGATTAAGTGTGTGTTGTCGCACAGTGGACGGTGGCCAACAACAATAACAAGGGGAAAAGAGGCGTGCTGCTCGTTTGTGTCATTTAACAGATTAACTGAGTCAGAGCAGAGATGCACACGTTGCCTTCACTCATTTGTCTCTTTCTCCTCAATCCAAGGTGTTTTTAAAGCAGCTGCCCTTCCCTTTATGCTGTCTCTCTTCAGTGCAACATGAAGAGCAGGTTCTGTTTATTGAAGGGATGGTCAGGCCAAATTGGATTTATGAAGACTGTGAGGATTTGAAGTCTACTCCTAAACCTGTTGGCAGTGATATGTTCAGTGATCAGTGGTTTATCTTGGTAGTTAAATGTCTTGTCTCCTGTAACCTGATTTTCAAAGATGTTGTTTCGAGCTGTCGTTTCCCCTCCCTCTCTCCCCTTTCTGCGTACCTCCTCATCGCCACTCCCTCTGTACATGTACCAGCAGCACTGGAGGGAGTGCAATAAAACCAAGACAAAGCCAGCAGAAATGCAGGCAACAGCTGTAGCTCAGTGTCTAATGATCCTGCAGGGATCCTGAAGCTCACATCTTCTGTTTAACACCAAGCATTTGACTCCCGAAGCATTCACTGGCGCTAGTTTTCTCTTTGTCTCTTTTTTTTACTATTTCCTACTTTTACATACTCATAGTTTATTTTCGCTGACGTGTTTAATCTAAGCCTACTTACACCGCTTTCTGTGCTTTTCAACTTAGTAGTGATAGATTAGCCTATATAGAACATGTTCTTTTTTTATTCAGCCACCATGTCGCTTACCTCTCCTTCTCTTTCTTTAATTAATGAGCTATGTGTGAAAATACTGTGTAGAAAGCATGAGACCCTCCCAAACTCTACCCCTACCCTTCCCTCAGGAAGTGTTTACACACACACTTGCTCCACAGCAGCTCTGCACAATAACACTTCTCCAAGGACACAGTGTTCACTGGAACGTACACACTGTGCTGTACGGATTTAAAAGACTCCACTCTCACACAGCGACCGCAGAGGCATTTCCACAGTTCTGTGTTCACAAATACTTTTTATACTGATTAATTGAGTGGCACTTAATTACAACTGATTTTCTAAATATAATAACTGCGTCAGCTTCCAATTAAACCCTGGACGCTGGTATGAATGTTGTGGAGCCTCATCTTGAAACCACCACAGCTAGTTATTAACATGCTTTTTTAATTAAAGGACTAGTTGATACTGGGGATGCAGAGTAAAAGGAGATTGAGCAGATGGAGGAGGGGTAGAGCTCTACACCCCACATTTTGATCTCACATTCCATGAAATTCCACTTCTTTTTTCTGTTCTTTAACATGTCTTAAGACTTGTGGAGCAGTCAGACATTTATATGTAAACAGTTGATGTCGATAGCGCACCAATATGACTCTGCAAAGGTACCCAAGAGGCTGTATTGCTAAAGAAATTATGTTAAGAAAGAATAATTAACATTATTATAGGCTGCAATTTGACGTCCTGTCAATTTAAAACCAAGGAGTAATATTCCTCCTTTCCCAAAAGTTGGCTTTCTGGGATAGGCGCAAACATGAAGTGACGTGAAGCACAAAGTTCTGCATCTGATAATTCAAGGCTTTCTCTGCCGTGATGATCAGCATCTCACGGATTTCACAGGGTTTCCAGTTGCTCAGCAAAGCGGTCGGTATTTGGCTGTCTCTCGTTCCTGTGATCAGCTGTTTCCTTTTTAAACTTTTTAGCTTTTAAAACTCTGGCTGTGGGTCACAACAGTTCACCCCATCGCAACTCTGCCCAAGTCATGTCTGTGCGAAGCCGAACCAACTCTACTTACTTGGAAGTCGAGCCGCCAATATGTGTAGGGTCTGAAGCATCACATTAGGATGCTAAATCAGGCCAGCAATATACCTTGGTCGGTCTGAATTTGCGCACCAAATTAGGGTTGGCTCACTGTCCATCCGTACCATGCCCAAGCAAGCACGCTTTACGGATAAAGTCTAGTTCTTTTGACCAGTGTGAGTGCAATCTTGCTGGCCGCGGCCTGTTTGGGAGAGGTGGGCTTTTGTAAAACACGAATGGTTAGTGTGAGTGCACCCTTAGTCTTTCCAGTGTAAAAACACCTATTGTCAACCAATTCTAGAAATCATATAAATAAATGATAGAAGAAATTACCGTAATTTCCGGACTATAAGCAGCTACTTTTTTCCCTCGTTCTGGTCCCTGCGGCGTATACAACGGTGCGGCTTTTCTACGGCTTACGGTAACCAGGGGCGCGCACTACCGAGGATGCGCGAGACCGAGGCAGACATCTGGCGCCAGGTAACGAGAGCAAAACAAAGAGTAGGAGAGCGTCAGCGACAGTTTGCGCGAAGGAAGTGTTCTTGCAAACACCCTCAACATGGAAAACAAACAGAGAAGTGCATATGATGCTGCTTTTAAGTTAAAGGCAATCGATCTGGCTGTCAAAGAAGGAAATAGAGCTGCTGCACGTACCCTTGACATCAATGAATGGCTGGTTATTTTGATAACGTAAACGGCCGCGGGACTGCACTTTTACTGCCGTGTTACAGGCGAGCACTTTGTATTACTTTGCACCGTTGTATTATTTGTACTCTGCACGAATGCTGTTCGCCATGTCAAAGATGTGAACGTTTGATTGAATGATTGAAAGATTTATTGTTAATAAATGGGACGCTTTGCGTTCCCAAACAGTCATCTCTGTCCCGACAATCCCCTCCGTGGTAGCAGGAACCCCTATATACTACGGTAATTACACATCAAAACGCCTGCGGCTTTTAGTCGGGTGCGGCTTTTATATGGAGCAATCTGTATTTTCCCCTAAATTTAGCTGGTTAGGCTTATAGTCAGGTGCGCTTTATAGTCCGGAAATTACGGTATAAAGAATGAATAAAAATTGAATAAATGGCTGTATTACACTATATCTAAATCACCCCAAGCATTGTTTTCTGCATTAAATGTTCTCTGATAAAGGTTTTCATATTGGCGCATATTGAAAGATGTATACACTGATATCGATAGATACCAGTGTGCCTGTAATAGGCCAATATCAGTCTGGCTCCAGACTGACGTAGCAGTCATCATATCCTCATCTAACCAGTGTTTATGCGTGTACATGTGTTCAGCTCCTGCTGCAGGATTCAGCTGGTTTCCTTTCGAGTGGCTGTTTGGTCTGGGTCTCAAAACAAGCGAAAGATGTGTTGTGGCTGTTCTCTTCATCGTATTGAAGTGGCACTAACTCGCCCTTTAATTTAATCTGTCTCACGCACACCATTTCCTCAGACTCACCACATTAGCATTTCTTGTAGTTTTTTCATCCACAGTCTGACATTACATTTCATTGAGATGGTGAAAAACAAAGTTGTTCAGACATGCACAGCTGCCTCTTTGTCCCACCAGCAGCTTTTTCATTCTGACCCATGCTTATACACAGACATAGTCAACTGTCCAACTCTTTATGCTGAAACTAAAGGTATAAAAAGGTATAAAGGTAATAAAGGTTGTTATTATTATTATTATTATTATTATTATTATTATTATATTCTTTTGTATATTTTAGGGATGGTGGTTGACCCAGTCAGTTCTGCCACTTCCTTGTACAGATGGGTGGGTGATGAACTTGAGTCAAACCCATGGGGGACACTGTGGGAGACAAAGGGGAGAAACTGTCACCTTGGCTTGAGAAATCAAAATGCTGACTGCAGCACAAAGTGAGATTCACACACACTATCCCTATGTGTACAGTACTGTTAGTACAGTAGACGCAAAGGGACAGTTTCTGTTCATATCAACATGAACTGCTAATGTCTGAATAACTTAATGTATTTATCTGTCTGTATACACAGTCTAAAATAAGCCAGATAGAATGCATAGCATCCTGTTTGGGTTAATCTAATTTTGTCTGGATCTTGCGGAGTTCCTGCTTTTTTTTTAGTCCTTCTTTATTCTTTGATTGTCATTATCTCTGTCTTTCCCAAAGTGCCTCACTTCATCTCTCAACAGAGTCTCTCAGCCAGAACACTGGGTTTGAATGTTGCCCAGTCATCTGACTGAAGTTAGCTCCCGCAACAGTCTGGGAAGGCAGCAGCGGCTGACCCACACACACTCCAAGAACAATACGTCCTTTTTGCTCACTTAAGTAGGGGAGCCCTTAAAGGGGGCTACCATTTCTGATCCTCTCTGTCAAGAGAGTGCTCCCTTAGGAAGGAACAGGAACAGGTCACATAAAAAAGACTATTTCCAAGTGTGTCCCAGTCTTAGATTTCATTATGTTTATCATTTGCAGGAGTCAGGGTCGGCATCAGGACAGATCCAGCTGAAGTGCAATCCATTTCAGATACTTTATTTTTATGTCAGAACATCACCCTTTCACTTGTTTGCACTGTTCAAACAGGCACTTCGGCATCACAAGCGAGTACACAAAATAAAGCATCAGTTAACCTAATATTATAACAACGTGTGTAAGTAAGCGACGTGAGCCAAACCAGTATGGATTAAAAACATTATGCATGTGTGTTTAGGGTCGTATTGCAACTGTGGTGCGTTTGAACATTAGTGTTGCTAAAGAAAAGCTTTCTAAATCTTGTCCGAACCTTCCTGACTCATATGAAATATAATAGGAAACCATCAGAAGAAAACTGGCATGCACTTCAGCTGTCACACATTTACTTTTGATTACTAGCTTTACTGCTGGTAAGTGAGCGATGATTATAAACATATAAGATCATATTAAATGATACAGTGAAAAAACATGATCTTCTGGACACAAATTTGTATTTGTATTTTATTTCTCTTGTGTGTCTGAACATGTATTGTTTCCTCAAGCAATGAAAGCAATCCTAACTTTCTTCAATGTCTGTATTTTGCAGCTCAAAATGTGACGGTGGAGGAGATCCTCTCTTCCTACAAACAAGCCTGCCAGAAACTCAACTGTAAACCCATACCCAAAGTGCTCAAACAGATACAGGTGAGGTTTATCGAACATATCAGCGTAACCACACAAGCGCGCGCACACACACACGCACACGCACACGCACGGCTCTCTAGAACAGTACACAAACCACAAACTGAGCATTATAACTTTAAGATTTATTGCTGTTATTTTGTATTAGACTGCATTAGTTTTAGTGTTAGTTTTAGGTGCACTAAATAAACTGGAAACGGTTTAATGTAGTTAACTATTAAGTCTTAGTTTCGGTTGTTTTGTCGCTAACTCAACAGTCTGCTTTTGGGAATGAAAAATCTTCATTTCACCTAATGAGGAAGTGCTTAAATGCTGAAAACAATGTCAGAGAAAAGGTGAACGAGAAGGGACGTTTCTACTTGAAATTATTTTATTTGTCACCTCTAGTGGAACGTCATAATCTCCTCTTTAATCCCTTGCAGAGTGGTAAGCCATCACAACCCCTCAGCCTACTGAGCTCATTCTTTTAACCCCGTTTACACTTCACTTTGATGTGGCTTATCCCCCTGTACTGCAGTCCTTGTCCCTGCAAACATAGCTGTCATGGAGCTGCCAACCGCTGCTTTGCAACCGATGGCAAAAGCTTCAACAGGAGAGTGTAGTGCGCTCAAAAGTTTGTGCTAACCCCGCTGATACCCCAAAAGACCACTAGTGTGGTCACAAGGAGAGATCCCTCACCAGCTTCCCACCTATAAAGACAAAAACATATTGTTGAGCAAAAATGAAAACAATTCACAGGTTTTCCTCAGATGTTGGTGATTTTGTTCTATCATATGTAGGGTTGGTCATCGTTAAGATTTGATCCATACTACTACTCTTATAGATATGCCTTATTGGTTTGGTTGTTTATCAAAACTCTTATGTTAAGGTACCCATCCCTAATCATATGTTTTGTTTGTTATGGACTGGTGGTCAGAACAACGTGGGCGTCAGATAATTAATGGGCATTTTATAGACAAATCACTTGAACAGTGAAAAAAGAAAATAATCTGCAAATGAATCAATTATCATAATGATTGTTGGCTGTAGCTATAGATAAGTGTAGATATAATTATCTTTATTTTGCCTACAATACAGTTTTTATAAGAACCGCTCTAAATAGTCGGTGTAGTAATTTGAACACTAAAGTTAAAGTTTTAAGAACGTCTAGCCATTTTGTCTAAACAAAGAACTTAAGAATAAAACCTCAACTATCTACGCGGGGCCTAAATAGACTTCGAAACTGACAAGGAATAAGTCAGTGACTTTTTGGAGAGAGAGGGATGGAGAGGGAGGGAGGGAGAGAGAGAGAGGGAAAAAAGAGAGAGAATGATGAAAAGAGAACAGCAAACACTAACAAGATCAGAGAGCAGCACTGTCATTCCTGCTCACAGTGCCAAACTGTCCTCTGTGTCTGAGTTTATCACAAACACACACTCAGTCAGCAACAGTGAGAACCACCGTGTGAGAGAGAGTATGAAGTTGTGTAACTGACCAAAGCAGTGCAGTGTGTGCACGGTTTATCTTTTGGTAAATAAATGTGACAGCTCCTTAAGACCAAAGCCAAGTCCCTTTGTCTTTGCTTACTAATACTAATTAAAGTCAGCTATCGTTAGCCCCAAAGCTACCATCAGCTTTGGCTCAGGTTTACTAAGGTGGACCAGCTATTCTTATTTTAGCGACAAGCCGCTCCTCTATGTTTTGCACAGCACCACCTTTGTCCACCTTAAGGCTCAGTCAGGGGTATATTTATTAGTCCCCCGAGTTAAGTTGGACCAGCCATTCTCAGCATGGTGATGAATCACTCCTCACAAGCTTTGCTACTTTTTTGGGGAAAACCCTGTCTTGTATTGACAGAGATGGAGACACAGTAGTCTACCGATCACATCAAGTGCACAGACTGAGTACTTGCTGTTCAAATCCACTAGGGTACAAATAACTACGTTTACCACTTTAGACTTTACATAATGATAGAAAGTAGTACAGTTGAGGCAGCGCTGGGCTGCACTGTTCAACCAGGAGCTGGACAATCTGGCTGGGAACACTTAGGAGGTCCTGGTAGCTCCACCCAAAAGTTGTTTGTAATTGCGAAGTTTCCTGTTCGTGAGGTGGAACAAAATTTTGTTCCAAGAATTACATCCTAAACCTTTTCTTCTGTTGGTGTAAACACTTCAAAAGTCTGTTAATGTGGTTTGAGGGCACGGCATGATGCACCATGGCACGACTCTGGAAAAGTGTTATGATAGTATCCAGTAGAGGGCCTTTTTCCTTTTCCAGCAGTGGTGGTTGTTACTCCCAATGGCAGACGAGTGTTAGAAGTCTTCTTTTTTTCTGCTTTCTCTTGTGGGTTAGCCAACACAGTCATGTGTCTCGTAATCCCTCTGCATAAGCAGTTCTTCGAATCCAGTGGGGGAAGCCTCAGGGCTGTTTGTTGTTGTATATCTGCCTACCTTGTGCCTTTTGAATTGGTGCATGTGCTTCATCTGTATAGCAATAGTTGTTGTTTTCTTATGTGGAAGTTTTTTTACTGAATGTGAGGCGAGTTTTTGTCAGAGAGCAGAATGGAGAGGAAATATAAATGACTGGGCTAAGAAAACAAAATAGCCTTTTCTAACCTCCTTCTCAGGCAGACATTAATTGCTGTCCTCCTTGAAAAGTCATAGAATTTCATAAAATCGTACTAGAAATTTCATAAAATCCTGGAAATTTTAAGTATCACATTTTATTTAATCACATAAATCTTCTGTAGCAGAAGTAATGTAACATGACGTATTTATTTTCTGTTCATGCGAAGCAGTTCTCATATGCATCGGCACGTGACATCGATTTGTTTGCCGTCACATACAATTCTTAATTTTCTGCCTGAGTTCTGTCTCCCTCCATGTATCAATCAATACACTGAGAGAGCAATCAGTTATATTTCCCCTCATGCTTGAAAGTGCCAGATATACAGTTCTGCCACAACAGGGATTTTGCGATGCTGTCATTAGCTATGAACAGGGTGCCAGTACATGTACTTTGTTGTTGAGAACAAGACTATTTTATCAGAGTTAATCTACACATGATCATGTTTCACCAAGTACAGGAGGGGCGAGGGGAGATCGTCCACTAGTAAATCGATCGTGGACAGCGTCGTTCTCTCAGACTGATAATATACCATGGCGGTCCGTCCAATTAAAGTCTATGCGTGGAAAACAATGTTTTATTGCTTGGATGCAGGTTGCTCAGCAAAACAGTTCACTCCGAACTCAAAACAACAGCATGGCTGTAACTACTTACTCTGAGAATGGATCACATTACATTTACTAATTAACCCATAAATAACATTATTGGCTACTCCTCCCAACGCACATGTAGAACTATATTTTGATTTAGTTCCTATTTGGAGCCAATAAACGCTTCCTTTTTTCTTTCTCTTGTATGATACAGGGCCATTAGCTATTAAACATTTTCAATGTTTGTGTTCTGTAATCCAAAGCTGAATGGAGGTCTGGGCGAAATTTCTACCAGAATACATTTTTGGAAACTTAACAGTTAAACTGACCATTTTAAAGCATTTAAAGAAAGAAATCCTTGATGATTTAGATAAAGCTACATAAAGGATTTTGTTTTTATGTTTAGCATGACAAGGCCTACTCACATAATTCTTGATCAGGGTAAAAAAAACAAACAATTTAGGGCTTTGTGTGTTTTAATATTTATTTAAACTTTTTTTTTTTCATTTTTCAGAAATGGGGCTCCAGCCCCAAAAATAAATTTGATGATTTTGATGCTTAAAAACTGTGTATGCAAACATACATGTGCCTGTCACCGAACCATTTCCCCTCTAGTCAGACGGAGGAGTTGGCAGTGCTAGCGTTTGCAGCAGGGACACTTTAGCACTTTCTCCTGTTTTATTGTTGTACAGTCGCTGCAGCACGCACTCATAAAACCCTTAACTGGGCCTCTCCATTGGATCTTTGCACATTTGTACCTGCCGGTGTGTCTCTCCTATGTGTGAGTGATGATGTTGAAGCAAAGTGATCCCCAGATGGAAACACATTTGTGATTCAAGAGACTCTGCAAAGAAATCCCCACACACCAGGTCAGCTGAAAGAAAGAAGTTGGGTTAACATCTCAGCTACTTGTGGAAATGCACATCACTGTGCTAAGCTTTTGCTGTGAGCTTCATTTAGTCCTACAGTCTGAGTACATTTCCACTGGGACTTCACAGACCTGGGATGGTCATCACGGGGGTGTCCCGCCTTCTCCCCTCCTTCCCTCCATCATATTCTGCCTTTTTTGTGATTGCTCACTAGCTCATGACTGGCTTCTTTCCATCCCTTCCTGCCACTGTAGTCTTTTGGTCCACTACCGCCCCCTCTCATTTCTGCTTAGTCATCTTTGCAGTAACCACCCAAATAAACAAGCCAGTCAGACCAAACGGCTGACCAGTGAGAAGGGGTTTGCAAGAGGAGCGCAGCCTTTTTACAGTTTTTTTCTCCTTCCACTCTAAATGCTTTCTTTATTAAGTCCAACTGCACTGTACACGTGGGGCCCCCTACAGATTATGTACATTTCTGACTAGTTGTTTGTGTATCTGTGCGTTTTATGAGGGTCGCTATTTAGAAGCTGTATGTTGAATGCCTGCCCTGCAGTTACTCCTAGCAGAGTCTTAAGCCCTGGACACTTGGTAGCCTTGTGTCACATTTCTGCTGCAGCAATGCCCCCAGAAACAAGTGGTTTCCCTATTATGTAATTTATGTCTCATACCCAGCCAGTGTGCACACTTGATTTCGAAGAATATGCTCTCTCTAGACTGGTTCTGTATATCTAGGATTCGGTTGTTTAATTCTGCAGAGAATATACTTTAAATCTATGTTAAATTAAGGGTAAAATAAATGTCACATGTGCATTAACACTTTGAGACGTGACGCCTACTTCTATTATGCACAGTGTATCATTCTAATTAAGGATGGTATCAATTTAGGGGGCTGGTCCCTTTGAAGTCTTGTAGCGCAAATTTGTGAACAGACTGATAAAGCATTTCAAAGGCAGACAACAAAATGTGTGAAGCTGAAGTTAAACTTTTTTGGGAAATAAGATTTGCTCTCTGACTGAGAGTTAGATTAGAGGACCAATATGTCTGATCCAGCCCATGGATTTAGACTTAACTATATGGTCACAGGAAGGTTTTCTCTCATCTCCAACTGTCATTTTCTATATGACCTCCAGATGTCATACTCAGGCTAATAGGATTCATTCATTCATTCATTCATTCATTCATCTTCAACCCTGAATGGGGGGGGTGGAGCCGATCCCAGCTGACGTCGGGCGTGAGGAGGGATACACCCTGGACAGGACGCCAGTCTATCACAGGACACATAGAGACGAACAGAGACAGACAACCATTTACACCTACGGGCAATTTAGAGTCATCAATTAACCTAACACGTGCATGTTTTTGGACTGTGGGAGGAAACCGGAGTACCCGGAGAAAACCCACGCAGACACGGGGAGGACATGCAAACTCCGCACAGAAGGGCCCCAGCCGGGTTTCAAACCAGGAAAACACACACACACACACACACACACACACACACACACACACACACACACACACACACACACACACACACACACACACACACACACACACACACACACACACACACACACACACACACACACACACACACACACACACACCATCAATACCACCACTGGTGCAGAGGCACACTATGCGTCATGCACTATTTTGAGTTCTGGCAGCTGCCAGGGAGTTATTTACAATGATAAAGTCATTCTCACTGACAGGTGCCCCATTTTGTATTATGTGCTATTTGTAAGTGAAGATTTTCTTGCTGTTTAATTGCCCCAAATGTGTGTCTGGTTGTGTTTACATAATCAACACCATCTGGTTAGAACACCTAGAGGTTTTATATATACATATTATTTGTAGTATTATATATTTTTTTGTTGTTGTTTTGTTGGTTTTTTTTCACAAAACATAGAGAGAAAATACATTTTCCCTTTATAGTTCTTCATAAAATGCTCTCTAAAGTAATTATCTTTGTTACTACAGTGTGTTATTTAGTGTTTCCTGCTGATTGTATTATGACAGACAGCTTTAGATGTGGCATTTGTCACATAACATCATCCTGTGTTAGGGACCAGTTCAGTCAAGCAGGAGGCCATGAACCCTCTGTACAACTAAACCATCATCAGTATGTTCAGACACACATGGATAAGTGATGGCAGTGTTGCACAAGGGCAGAGGTTATTGAGTTCATGCTGAATGGGCTGGGCACTCAACTAGAGAGAGGGATTTGCTGGTACATAGTTTTGAGGGCACCACTCTGTATGTTTTCGTCCTGTTTGTTGGGGTGGTTGGATGTTTTACCAGGGCAAAATACCTTTCCACCTTTTGATCTGTGATGCCTTGGTGTCAGACTACATCACAGAATAAATGATATGGTCAGGTTGAACACAGACAGACAGGTAACATGCTCAGGTTTAAAGAATCAAGTGGATCATAAAATGGTTTAGGCTCGATGGTTTAGGCTCGATTTTCCTCAACATGGGTTATCCTGCTTAAATTGTGCTGAGCTGCAGAGAGTCGTGAATACATGTTGTTTCCACTGCTTGCTTAAAAAAATAAGTTTTTAAAGTGTAAAACTTTTATTGCATTCGTCTATTGGTACCTTTATACATTTTAATTAAATCTGTGGCTTGGAGTTTAGTTTCACTCTGACATGCCTGTTCATACTTAAGATATCAGCACTATTTTTCAATTTATTGAATGCTCTCAGTTGTGTCAGAGCTCTGTTAGATTACTGCTGATGCAAACCAACTATTTCCAAAACCAAATCCACCAGCGTGAGGTTTTTATTGTGATGCAGCTGTAGGGAATGCAATGTATTTGTAACCAAGTTAACAGCATTTTGTTAGCGGCACTATTCTCGATAATTGGTAAAAGTATTTGTGAGAACAGATATGGACATTTTCTGCACAATTTGGTCAGCGAATCTGTTTTAAATTAGTACAGGGAAGATTAGTACAGGTAGAAACGGCCACAATGTTAGATGAAAAGCTGCAGACAACAACAACAAACCAACGTCTTTTCCCTTGCTGGGCAGTCCTATATTATTGTTATCAGTCGGGACTTGCTAAGTATTCACATTCAGTACTTTGCAAAACTTACCAATGGTGCCAGAACTCAAAGGCACAGTGACACATTCATATAGCAAAACACAGCAGACGTGAGTTGAGCAAACATATCTTTCAGATGCTTTGCATTGTAGCAAAGGTTTATCTTAGTCAATACTCAATCTTTGTTTAAACTCCAGTACCATGGTATTGAATTGCCTGTATGATGGGGTAATACACAAACTCAACTCTGACTGACACTGCTTCTTTTTGTCTCTGTAGGAACTGAAAGACCTGACTCAGCGAAATGAGTGCTTCGATCTAAAAGGTAAGCAGCTTGACAGTTGTGTTATATATTCAACTTGAGGGTATCAGCAGATACCAAGAGTTTTTCATATTGGTGAATTCATTTTTTTTTTGTTATTTATTTTTTTTATTTTACTAATTTGATCAACCTAATGGCCGTATGTCTTCAGGTGAGAAGCTGGACTACAAAGCATGTGAGTCTCTGGAAGAGATTTTGAAGAGGGTCCAGTTTAAAGTCATAGACCTGGAGCAGACCAACCTGGATGAAGATGTAAGCTCCTGCCTTTAAAGGCTGTCTCCGTTCCTATCCTTCATTGCTCTTAGTGCATTTAGCATACTTCCATCTTTCACCCTAAATTCACGCCTGTCTCTCTCTCTCTTTCACTGTTGGTTTCTGCCCTCAGTGACACCTCAGTCACACGATCATTGTTTTTACTCTCACTGCACTGGCAGGATACGGAGTGTTTGTCATGGGTTTTCTGATTACTCCAGATGTCCACTCGTATAAACACCGTTAGGGACGTTTGGGCTCTAGACAGCATTGTGACACAGGCCTTGACCACTTCCTGTCACACACAGCTTCAAATTCACTGTATCACACACAGACACAAGCTCTGCTTTTAGCCAGAGCCACATAGGATACATTTATTTAGGTCACTTTAATTACTGCTCATTATTTTATTCCCATCTGGAAAAGTCTTGTCATTACTTTCGCTCTTTAACCACAGAATTGATTTAGGCACCAATCTCCTGCAGTTTTTCAGCAGACTTGTAGATGGTGTGATAATTGTAGTCCTGAGAAGCATGATGACTTCAGGATAATCTGAGCAACTGAAGTATTACTTCTGCTGGAATGCGAATTAAAGGTACCCTGTAGAGTATTTTGACCCCTAGTACCGCTAAGGAGCAATTTCTTTACGTCCCCATCATTTGTTTCATGTGAATGTGCACAAGAACACCCAGATACCCACTGCCGTTTGTCTTTTAGTATTCCATTGATCGACAGTTGGAGGTGGTTTTATGCTAAAATGTGTAGAAATTCATGAACAAAGCCAAGGAAGATGATGACCAAGTTAACATAAATGTAAACAATGTATGATATGAATTCTTCAAAAGATTTATGTTTCATCACATTTGTTAGTCCTTATAGACTTGAAGTATGACATGAAACATGAAGGTAAAACGTAACCTAAAAACTCCACTGGTAGCTTTTTAGGGTTTAGACTTTAAGGGTTACGAACAGCTTCAAACCCACATAAGCAAATAAAACTGAACTAAGCTAATAAAACTGAAGTTTAACAAATGCCTGAGCTTTAATTACTAACCATCAAATTGCATCATATAATTTACCAGCAGGCAGTAACAGTGTCTTAATGGAAAGCACTATTGTAAAGTGTAGCATGAGTAATTGAAGTAAGTGTCCCCAGCTAATTTGTTTAGAGAGTGCATCTTTTCCTTGTATTGGTGAGGCTTTCCTTTGTTTATTCCAAGTTTCTCCAACTTTCTAAATTAATGAACTCCACCCAACAACTTAAAAGATCGCTTAACTCTGTCGCTTACTGTTAGCTTAAGCAAGCATGGCAAAAGCTATAAGTAGTAGCTAACAAGTCTTCACTTTCAGAAGGTGATTTGAATAGGAATTATATGTGTTATTACCAGAATTTGATCCATTCAGTCTGATAGCATTTGAAGTAAATCATTTTATCCCCATTCAAGTCAGCCGGTGACCCTGACCCTAAACCAAAGGTAGCTGGCTCGCTTTTTTTCTTTCTTTCTTCATTCGCCACAAAGCAACTTTGATAGAAACGATGTATCCAGTTTTCTTTATACATCCATGGTCCAGCCCCACGTTTCCATGTCTAGATGAACTCTTTATCATTTAATGTGTAATTTTACTTCACCTGCAACCAAACACGAAAGAATTAAACTGTCACCGAACAATGGCAACTCTGTTTTGGTTTTATAGTATCATTCTCATTAATACACAGAACAAACTGTGAGGATTCACAGTAATATTCTACTCATACTTGAATCGTCATTTTAGAAACCACACACACAAACCAGAGCTTCATATAATCCAAACAAATGCAGAGTGATGTACGCACTTCTACACCCAACATGGAGCTCTGCCCCGGAAATATGAGTGAAGTGGTTGAATGAGTCAGTGACTGAGTCACCATAGAGCAGCATCTCAGTCTGAGACAAGTGTTTTGCCTTGGGCTCGGATGAAATGAAACGATAAAAGGAGAAAAGGAGGTCGAGGGGAGAATGAAGGAAGGCGTGATACAAAAGGAATCGAATGGGTCAGACAGAAGATGGGAGTGAGAGACATGCAGCTTGTTTTGGCAGAGCCCCAGTAGTGGCGTCTTGTTGGGAATGATATGGGGAGATGAAAAGAGAAAGAAAACATTTTTGGAGAGATGTTTTAAGAAGCGTGGGGCAGAGCAGGCATGGGGATCATTAACACAGGCTGGCTGTTATTGGACTGGATGTGACTCATCTTTCCCCACCCTGTAGATAAACACACTTGTGTACACTCGGTAATATCTCTCAGTATACACACACAAAGGGGAAAAGGTTGTGAGACGCTATGCAGCAAGCCTGTCTGATTTGTTACTTCTCATCAGTCTCAGTGAAGGATAAACTCACACTCACACTGGTTTTAATCTGCTGGTCACATCCTGGAATTGGCTGCACATAGGAGCAAATTCACCACTGGCTGTTGATTCTGGTGGCATCTAAGTTTACTTTTAACCAAAGTTGTCACAGTACTATCATTTTAAACTTCGGTACAACACTAGTATAAAAAATATACACTTATTTCGATACCACAGCAAAAAAAAAAATACCACACAAAATAAGATTTATTTTTAGTTTTTCTTAACCTTCACACAGTACAGTAAAAGTCCCTGAACACAACACTTCCCCATTGTTTCATTTGTGCAGCCTTGGGTAGAAAAACTGATTGCTGCAGGAATCTGCTTTTTTTTATATATTGTCAAATAAAAACCGAAAAGCAGATTAACCAGCCGTCCACCTCCACTGCAGTGTCATCAACACCTAGGCAGTATATCGGTGATAGAAGACAGAGATGCACCCCCACAGCACTACCAAAACCAAAATGGGATTAAAACTCTCATGACTCACTCTAACACGAGTGCTCTTTGGCTGCATCACCTGACATTTCACTTTAGTCCTTCATCTGTTCCTTTACCACACAGGGGTTCATGCTCATTTGCACAGTTTATATGCCTGAAATGAATACGGTTTTTCACCTCATCTGTAGATCATTGTGAAATGACAATTAACTGATGACTTGTTAAACATAAAATGAATCAGCAACTGTCTTTATTCAACTAACCTTATTTATTTTTTATTTACATTATTTCACGCCAAATTGTTGATAATTTCAGCATCTCAAATGTCTCTACTTGTACTATTGTAAAGTTGTTTTGACTGTTGGTTAGACAAACAACAAACTATTAATCAGCAGATTGTGAAAATAATCTGCAAATGAATTTACAGTCACAGTTATCTAGAACTGCAAGGATTGATTAGTCAATTCACAAAAAAATTAATGCCAAATATTTAGATAATCAATTAATGCATATTAAAGTCCTGTTTAAAGTTGTACTCCATAAGAATTGAGATATTTAGTTTCTAGAGGCCCCTTAAGATGTAATTGCAGGCGAGGCTGCTCTTTCAGAGCCCTTCATCTTGTCACGGTCACTGTGTTTACAATTTTTTTTTTGCTCTTATGTAAACCTTTTTTGAAACACATCCAGCCCATCCCCTATATGTTACCCTCTTAAATCCATACACACACACACACATTCCTATTGCACTTCTGCCCTTAGTACAAGCCTGACTCAGAAGTTTAAGTTTCCGATTTCCAAGTACAAGTGAAAGTAGCATAACAGTGAATGACGAGCTGGGCCACAGACCAACCGCTGTCAGCGGCGTCACTAACATGGCGGCTTATTTACATCTGGCCCGCGAATGTCGCCACTCAGACTATAATACTCAGCAAAAAGGCAAAAAGAAGGGCTTTCATTAGTGGGTGATATGATCAATGACCTTTGTTTTAACTCACTCTGTGATAGATAGCAACTTAAAAGACAATTAAATAGATTCAAATCTTACGGAGTACAACTTTTAAGTAAAAATGCCAAACCATTGCTGGTTCCAGCTTCTCAAATATGAGAATTTAAAGCTTTTATGTGTCATAAATGACAGTAAACTTTACTATAGAAATATTTTAGGATTTTGGACTGTTGATCTGACAAAGAACGAAATTATAACCACATTTTCAACTATTTTTCTGATATTTTAAAGACAAAATAATTAGCAGATTAATAGATAATGAAAATTATCTTCAGTTACAGCCTTACTTCAAAATCGAATTAATGCAGAAGTAAATCTAGAAGAAAGGAGCCCTTACACGTTTATTTTCACACGTTTGCTGTAGACAGTAGTCCAGACCCTTTAACACCTCAGCAGGTCTCACCTATTCTGAGAGGATGTTACTGTGGCAACTGCAGCTGCTCCCGACATACCCTGTAACAACCTCTTTCAGTGTTTTGACACTGAGACTTGTTTAAATAATCTGAAATGCCATAATGGTTAATACAGGTCTCCTATCTTTGTTGTCTGTGCTTCTCAGGGTGCATCCGCTCTGTTTGACATGATCGAATACTACGAGTCAGCCACACATCTCAACATCTCCTTCAACAAGCACATCGGCACACGGGGATGGCAGGCCGCTGCTCACATGATGAGAAAGGTGAGAGATCCTCCTCCCCTGCAGTGGAAAATGTGTGCAGAGAAATAGGACAGGTTGGGGATAGGAAAGTATTTGATTTATTCATGGTTCGACAAAACACTCCAAAGAATAACACGTTGTGGGAGCTTTTTTTTCCAAAAGCAAGAAAAAAAACAGACAGCAAGTAAAAAGACAGTAAAATGTGAGTAGTATTAAGTTGTTCTCAGAAACACCTCGAGGAAATTTCCTCAAATTTGGCACAAATCTCTACTGGGACTAAAGGATGAACTGATAAGGTCACCGTGACCTCCCAAAATGCAATTTTGAAGCAATATATGTGAGAAAACACACGTCTACGAACAGATGCTGGTGAGCTTTAGTCAGGAACCGTTGATTGTGTGTCAGAGAAATAGTGAGGGTGAAGCCACTCTACGAAAACAAATTGCATACCGTTGTTTTTGTATAATTCTTTACTGTATGAAAGATGAAGGTGTCAAATGAGGTATGAGATATTACATGCAAAATATATATTCTAAACCAAATTTAGTAAGTTAACAATTGGTATATTATAATACGTTGTGTACCACAGTGAACAACACTAATCTGTTTGCCAAACTTTTACTTTGCAGTCTTTTTTGTTTGTTCAGGCCTTTTTATTATATATTTTTTAAGATTCAGTTCATTATTTATCTGCCTAGAGGGAAAAACAAATTCTTAATCACAGTTACTAATGACACATGAACTGTGTTTACACAAATGTATGAGCACTGCAGTCGTGTTGACTGTGTGGGAAGCTAATTTTTCATCTGATAAGTGTTTGTAAAAGGCATTCCCTTGTCTACAAGCCTCGAGTGTCTGATGATTAATGAAGAATGTCTGGAGACACCAGCCTGTAGATGGTTTGTGTCGTAGCTCTTCAATAAAAAGTCGCAGTAGCTAATTTCAGCAAAGTCCAATAGACCTTAACGCACTAATGCTTTGAAGAGTGTGTCCGTGAACCCCTGAGGTGAGACCTGGGGTTAGGCAGTTGAAAACCAATATTGAAAAGCCTTTATGTGGGCAACAATGTGCGTACACACATCATCTTTGTCATTTACATTTGCTCATTTGAGGGTAATGTTTTATGTATGGCGTCTGACGAAGCTCTTAGCTGGTGTTCATCGGTTTATAATCACAGCTAATGAGAGGTTACAGGAGTAAGATTAAAGATCAAAGGAAACGTGTTTATGAGGGTTAGCCAGATGTTATGGGTCATCTACTGTCAACTCAAAAATATCCAAAGTTATCCTGTATAATTTCGCTCCCTTTACAAATGTGCACTTCAGAACCACACAAAGATAGTTTTCATCATAATAATGAGGATATAATTGTGTGTGCACTTTAATCTGTGCATACCAAATTAACCGTATCTCTGCTGGTGTTTGCCTCCAGACGAGCTCTCTGCAGTACCTCGATGCACGTAACACTCCTCTGCTGGACCACTCGGCTCCGTTTGTAGCACGAGCACTCAGGATCAGTGGCAGCCTGGCAGTCCTCCACCTGGAGAACGCCGGTCTGTCTGGCAGACCGCTCATGTTACTGGGTAAGATGGGCAGAGCAGTTTCTTCGTTTTCAGAGACTTCCAATTCAAGAATTAAGTCCTCTATTCCTGACATTTTGTTTCCCCCTCGCCTTCATTTATAATTTATTTTTCTGGAAAGCCACGGCTCTGAAGATGAATATGAACCTGCGGGAGTTGTACCTGGCAGACAACAAGCTCAACGGCCTGCAGGACTCAGCCCAACTTGGCAACTTGCTCAAGTTTAACTACAACATTCAGATCCTGGACCTGCGCAACAACCACATCCTAGACTCTGGTACACAGCATGATTGTTTTACACTCTTGTGTGTTTTCTCAAGGTTGGATCGTGTTAAAAACAATTTTTTTTATTGAGAAAATCAATAGCTTTTCTCAAACTCAGATGAGAGTTTACTGATCCTTGTGGGGACATTAGTTAATTGCTGTAGAACTAATGCAAAATAAAGCATTACGTAGAATTAAAGCAAATTCTCTAAACACTGTATGTGGCATGATGGCTAGTACAAACTATTAAAGCAACTGTGTGTTTCGTTATTTGTGTTCCACCAATAGACTCATTATATTTCATATCTATTTGATTAATATATGCACACACAACACTGAACTTGTCCCAGCACTGAGCAGATGCAAATACACACAATGTGATGTTGTTGTCATTACGCTCCTAGAGAGTGTAGCTGAGGCTTATTGATAATGTTTCTTAGGATAAATTCATCCACATATGTTGTTTTCCTCCTGTATAATAACACTTCCAAGTTTGCTTCTAGGACAGCTTAGAAAATGCTATGCAAACAAGCTGCTGCTAATGCACCAGACCAACTCAAATTAGACATCTTCATTCAGAATTTGTTAAAATTGTGACATTTTTTAAGTTAAATACAGACGTACCAACTCTGTCTGTTTGTCGTCACAGGTCTGGCCTATGTGTGCGAAGGACTTAAAGAGCAAAGGAAGGGCCTCGTCACTTTGGTGCTATGGAACAACCAGCTCACACACAATGGCATGGGCTACCTCGCTGCTGCACTGGTATACACACACACACACGCGCACACAGTGGGATAATAAATCTACTCACACACACTTATCAGTGATTTTACGAGTGGAACTCTGGCTGTGTGATTTTATAACAGCTTTGGCAAGGATAATTCAATTATCTCCTCATTACTCTATTAGAGAAGTTATCAAAATAAAGCTCTGCCGTTCGTTATTCCTTTTTTCTCCTCTTCTGCTCATTTTCAGCGAGAAAGTGAGGATTATCAGATAAAGACGAGATTTGAATGAATAATTTGATCATGCAGCTTTTTTAACCTCCTGAGGGTTTCAAGGATCTTGTTTAAAACAAATAAGATTAACAACTGTTACATTGTTAGATGAATGACTCATATTTGCATTTCACTACAGAAATCGCCTTAACGATCTCTTTGTGTAAACTTATGATTTACAGACGTGTAGGTGAGAGATTAATGTAATGTGTAAAGAGGTGTTATGACGTCTGATTTGAAAGGACATTTCCACGTAGGCTCCTCATTAATACAACTGGCATGTTGTGCAGTCATATCTCGCTCAGTGAACAGATGTGAGCTCGGGACTCATGCCGTACCATTTCTCTCAGTTTATCTTGGTTTGATTTCACAGCAGTCTGGCATGGATAATCCTTTACCAAAGTCACTGTTCTCATGTCTGTTTTTGAGTGATAGTGTCCTTATCTTCACACTCATTGTTTCAGTACTACAGTGTTTACATTTAGACACCACTGAGTCATGACTGCCTCCGTCTAGTCAGAGTAAGATAAACTTTCATTTTTTTTGTTTTTAATGCTAAAACGTTTTGTTACTGTTTCAGCATATTAATCAAACCAAAGATTTTTTTACAAACACGACATAAAATACCATAATTGAATCACTGTTCTTGCTCACTTTATTCCCAGTTTATCTATATAAAATAAGATGAATTTTGTTGACCCAATGCAGTGGCTACCACAACTTCCATTTATGAATGTTGCTCATGAAAGATGAGCTGTTAATCCCCTAATTTAGCTGCATATTTCATTACAATTATAGTTTTTCACAAACCAGAGTATTGTGAGTAAGTGAATATATAATATTACCGTATTTTTCGGATTATAAGTCGCAGTTTTTTTCATAGTTTGGCCGGGGGTGCGACTTATACTCTGGAGCGACTTATGTGTGAAATTATTAACACATTACCGTAAAATATCAAACAATAGAAAAAGTGCATTGGGAAAAAAAAGATGCTACCTGCTACTTGGAGTTGGCGGAGTTCATTGGATTTAGTGATTAGGAGTGACAGATTGTTTGGTAAACGTATAGCATGTTCTATATGTTATAGTTATTTGAATGACTCTTACCGTAATATGTTACGTTAACATACCAGGCACGTTCTCAGTTCATTGTTTATGCGTCATAACGTCACTTATTCAGCCTGTTGTTCTCTATTCTATTTTTTATTTTAAATTGCCTTTCAAGATGAAATGTCTATTCTTGGTGTTGGATTTTATCAAATACATTTCCCCCAAAAAATGCGACTTATACTCTAGTGCGACTTATATATGTTTTTTTCCATCTTTATTATGCATTTTCGGCCGGTGAGACTTATACTCCGGAGCGACTTTTAATCCGAAAAATACAGTAATTGAATAGTACATGTATCACTGATTGTGTATGTTTGTGTTTGAACAATAAGTGTCATATATGGAGTAGGATTTATCGTGAGCTGCAGGGTAAGCTTCTTTAATATCAGTTTTGGTAAAATTTGTATAAAAGTGATCATCAGGACTTTGAGTTAAGCGACTGGAAACTTTTTTATCGGATCAGGTAGAGCTTTAAAGACTTTCCCAAACAAAAACAAACAAATCCATCTAGCATCTCACGTGTTGTTATATTTAGAACATTTAGAGAACAGCAGTCTTGTTATTATTAGAAACACATGATGGTTGTGTTTTTCGATTATAAAGAACTGCATTTTCTCCTAAGAAATCTGTCTGGGGAGATCGTTTGAGATGTTGCAGAACAGACAAAAAAATACTGATAAAGAACATCCCATGACTGATTCATAACCACAGTGCACTCAACCATTATAAAGAGAAGCACATTGCCCATCTTTGTCTGTCCGTAGACTCTCTCATTGGCTAACTTTTATTTATAAATCTATTCTTGGAATTCTGCCCACATATTTGTGTTTACACATGTGTAGAAACCGCAGCCAATATGGCCCGCGTTCTCAGGACATCAGATGCAGGTCCCATGAGTCAGAACTGAACGAGGCAAAAAGGCTTTTAAATTTCCTGCCCCGTCTGCCTGGAACGATGTGAAGAAGGACTTTTGACACATCTCATAACTCTGGGGGAGTTCAAGACAATTCTAAGATCAATCGGATCTTTTCATCGCACTTTGTAATCTTAATTTATTTGTGTTTTGTGTGTAACCATACTTTTGTGCTGCCATCTTGGCCAGGTCACTCTTGGAAAAGAGGTTTTAATCTCAATGAGGTTTTTTTACCTGGTTAAACAAAGGATGTTGATTGATTGAAAAGGCCTATAGACTGACGAAATTAATAGAGATTTCTCACATAGTGAAAAATAATTAAAGTGCATGTCTCAAGATCTCAAACCAGCAGCACCACCACTTTGGCACTCACATTTTAGCTGTAGCTATCAGGGAAGATAATTGTTTTTTTGATAATTGATAATTTAGTTTTATTCAGCTCATTTAAATCATAAACTGTAGTCTGTAGTCTACAGTAATCTATCCAGAGTGACTCTCATTTATGTCAAAAAAGACACAGCAAAAAAATCCCAAATGCATACATTTTTTTATATAGAAAAGCTACTACATGAACATATACTGTATTTTACAGAACATCTATTATTTTACAGTCTATTAAAAATGTCTTGCTCATATCCTAATACACAAGTTTCATGGACACCATCAAACACATTCTGGACATTTTACACTTAATATCAGCATAGTCTCGGCTAATCATTCTATTGAAAAGTTTATTCAAGACTCTCTCGACAAACGCCAGCTCTTAAAACTTAACTGCACTCTCCCATTGCTGGAGAAACACTCAACTGTTTATATATTTTAAACATCAATATCTTTGTTGTTTCTCTGCCCTTCTCAGCCATGCACCCAGAGTTTGGAGACTCTGAACCTCGGCCATAACTCTGTCGGTAACGAAGGGGTCCACAAACTGAAAGACGGACTGATTTCCAACCGCTCTGTGCTCAGACTGGGCCTCGCTTCCACCAAACTGTCCTGCGAAGGTGGGAACTAGTGCCTTTCTGTTTTTTTGGAGGATTTTTGCTGTCTTTTGATTCCTCTTTCTTAAATCTGCATTACAGGAGCTGTGGCTGTGGCTGAATTCATTGCTGAGAGCCCCAGACTGCTGCGTCTTGACCTGCGAGAGAATGAGATCAAGACAGGCGGACTGATGGCACTGTCGCTCGCCCTAAAAGTCAACACCTCTCTGCTGCGTCTTGACCTTGACCGGGAGCCCAAGAAAGAAACTGTGAGCATGGGGAAGGGAAAAGAGGAGCGGAAGTAAAGGGCTGAATATAATCCAAAACGGACATGAAAATGCACATGTTTACCCTACATTGAAATATTTTTTGGCATGTACAGTTGATGCAGTCATAAATTCTGGGCTGGGCAGTTTACACAGACCCTCAAAGACATGTGAAGATTACTATTCACATTTTTCTATATGTGTGAGCCAGGTGTGACATAAACTGTTTAAACTGTTTTTATTATTATGTGCACAACAATTACAAGGAAACAGAAAATATTTAAATACATTGTTGCAACACACTGTTGCAGTGGGTTTTTCCTCAATGTTACTGACAAGACGCTATAGTTAAGATTGAGCTTTAGCTTTTTAAAGAAAATTTTGTTTTGAAATGAAGCTATACCCCACTAAAACGGCAGCCTGAAGGAAAGGACCGCCTCAAAAAAGGTTGTAAGAATTGCTTTTATTTAGTCATGTTTATTGTGATATTATTGTTGTGGTTTTCGTTCCATGTTTGAGACACATTTTTTTGTCTCTCAGGTAAAGAGCTTCATTGAGACCCAGCGTGCCCTGCTGGCTGAGATCCAGAATGGCTGCAAAAGGAACTTCATTCTGGCTAAGGAGAAGGAGGAAACAGAGCAGAATATGCGGCAGTCTGCATCCATGGCTGAAATCGCCACAGAGGATGGGACCAGGGAAGAAGAGGAAGAACCAGCCGCAGAGGTGAGAGGGGACAAAGAGGGGAAAGAAGAAGAGAAAGCAGAAAAAACAGGAAATGAAGGACAGACAAGCAGCCAGTCAGAAGAGAGCACTGAGACGAGCATTCCTCAAATGATCCTGGAGTCGGATTCAGACACTGAGGACGAGGAGGAAGAGGAGGTGGTAACAAAGTCCTCTTCCACAACAAACTCCTCCACTAGCTTAAACCCGACTGCTCCTCAAACGCAGAAAGCTGTTGCACAGCCCCTCCTCAGTGCCTCTTGTACGTCCTCACCCCCATCTGCCTCACCTGCTGGCGGGCCGAGTGTCATTTCCGGCATCACCGTCACAGAATCCACGGTTCCTCCCGGCACCCCTCCGTCTCCTGGTCGCTGTATATCTGTCTCTAGTCCAGGGAGGGGTCACAAGATCTTCATGGTAACTCGAGTGGAGAGCCCCCCTGAGCAACAGCAGCAGCTACAACTTCAGATGAGCGCACACGCTGCTCCCAACAAGGCTAAACAAGCCTTAAAGAAGCCTGTAGACGTGAACACGTCAAAGACACAGCAGACACCGCCCTCGTCTCAAACACAGCTGACACAGGAGGACGCGAAGGAGAGCTTACCTGCTCCATCAACAGACTGTAAATGCACAGAGCTGAGTCCTGTAGCACACTTGGAGCCCGCACTAAATACTACACAAGAGCCACAGTCTACAAGTCAACCCACAGAGGATGTGACAGCTAGCACTTTAGATCAAGAAGTGACAGATCCGAGTCAACAAGCACCAGCCCTGCCTTCAAATTCATCTTCAGTGCAGGCTTCCGCATTTCAGCCTACTGAGGAGGTAATAGAGGGCATCAAAGACCCCCAACCTGAGCCCACTTGTGTAGAAGGAAAGAAGGAGGGAGAGGAGGACGGAAGTCATTTAGAAGATGAGAGACGGGTGAGCACAGCAGAAGAGTGTACACTGTTAGATGAACTGAGTCAAACACAGATTAGTATCCCTGCAGAACAAGCACAACAGCCGTTCACTATTGGTCTGGAACAGCTACAGGATGAACTTGCATCTGCGTCAGAGGAGACCCAGTCAGCAAATCAAAAAGAGGAGGAAGAAGAAGAGGAGGCACTTCCACTACAGGAGATGCAGGAAGCACCAGCCGACTCGTCAGCAAATTTAACAGAGAAAGAGGACAGCCAGCCAGCCCAAGAGGAACCATGTCCAAAGCAGCCAATGGAGGCAGATGAACAGGCAGTAGAGCCTGTTCTCTCCGTCCAGACTGATCAACAGGAGCCATCTGTCACTCAAGGTGGAGCTCAGGAGTTAAATCCTCCAGCAGAAGAAGCCTCAAAGAGTCTCAAACCTGCCACGACTGAGTCTGTCTCCCCAGTCAATGATGAGGATTCACCCGATGAGAGCTCTGCAGACGAGGACGAGTTTTTTGCCGAGGCTTCAGAGGAGGAGATCGTCGGTTCAGCTCTACCCAACGGCCTGAAGCCCGAGTTCTCCCTCCATCTTCTCGACGCTGAAAGCCCCAAGCCCGGCAGCTGTGTGATGGAGCACGGTGAGTCGCTGTTATCACTGATCTCCGCTGGGTTTTTTAGAAAAATAAAGTCACATGTGCAGCTGGTTTTAGGTGTGAAAATCCTGTTTCTGTGTCACTTGTGTAGTGAGTGTCAGCTGTGGACAAGACCTGGAGGAGCTGCTGCTAGAAGCCAGTTTGGAGACGGGGAGGGAAGCACCATGAGGTTGTGAGTGAAACATTTATCTGTCTGTATGTACAATAGATCAAACTGTTGATAACTATAAAGTTTCCATGAAACACAAACACCACCTTGCAGAAGCTACTTCTTTAAAAGCATTTAAATAGATTTCTTTATCAATTTTATTCCAGGTCTGTGTCACGTCAGCGTGGGCATTGTGTTCAGATGAACTGTGTTTGTCCTCTAGGAACGGAGCATCGGTGGATTTCGGCACATCTCCGATGCTCCGTTCCTCAGGGACTTGTGCTGTTCTTATGTGTGCGCACAGTTTTTCTGTGCTATGGCTGATTATTTATTAGCTCCACTGTTGCTGCTCACTTGAGGTTTTTACCTCCAAATAAAGTGGTAGCCTAACGGGTTAAAGTGATGGCTTCTTCGGAACCTGATCAGCACGTTTTCTGCCGACTTGCATGTACAACTACGGTGATTTTATATTGACCTGAGGGAGTTGCCAAAACACTTGTGACAACACTGCAGTACTGTGGCTGAATACATCTATTATAGACACTGAAGCAGGGCTTCTGCTGCTGCTGCTGCTGCTGCTGCTGCTGCTGCTGCTGCTGCTGCTGCTGCTGCGGCTGCGGCTGCGGCTGCGGCTGCGGCTGCGGCCCTTGTCTGGGAGGTGTAAGGCTGGCAGGATCCTCAGTAGCATTTTTGTGCCACAATTGAGTGCCATAATGGCTTCCGACACTATAGTGTGCGCAGATTAATCAAAAGGCTTTTCCTCCAACAAGATTTTTATCAATCATGTCTAATTAGGTTTGCTGTTATTGAGTTTGGTTTCACAAATCCTCTCTGTTGCACTCGGGGCTAATTATTCTTCTCTCTTCCACAGAGACGGTGAGGACAGGAAAAAACAGCACTCAGATAGTTTCTCTGGCTCTACTTCATGACTGGTTGCCCTACAATGTTTTTGTCGTTTCTTTGACTTTACCGCCAACACAACCTTTTCCGTAAAGGACAGAAGACCTGGTGTTACAGTCGGAGCTCTATACATGAAAATACAAGCAAATTATGGAAAGACACAAAAGGACAAAAATCTACTTCTGGAGCTTTACCGTGACAAATAAGGAACCCTCTACATCCACACTACACCAACCACTTACACACACATACATATGCACATTATGAGGGGGGGGATGGGGGGGGAAATAAAATCACCCTGTTATCACTACATTTTGTCAATCTGCAATCTTTACACACAAGCAGCCGCCTGTGAGAGAGAAAGAAGAGAGCTGCGGGATGAAACACTAACCAAAGACAGAACACAGACCTTTCTCACAGCCCTCTTGTCGCTCTCTTGTGTAGATTTCCACTGTAGTTGGTGAAATAACTAGCAATTAAAGTTTTTTTTGTTTTTTTTTCATAACATACGTACACAAAGACATACCGGTGATAATGAGAAAAGTTGGTTTAATGGCGCAGTCACAAGACAAAAGAACAGTGACGAGCGCTGCTGAGCGAACCTTCTGGCTTTAAGCACTTGTTCTAGAGGTGGAAACTGTCCCTGTCAAAGGCTTTTATATCCGGAGAAGCTGAAGATGTTAACGTGTCTGTTTAAACGTTTTATGTCTGTGTCCCCACTTCTGACCGTAAAAAAAAAAAAAAAAAAAGAAAGAAACTCTTAAGGGACCTCTGCCAAAGTGATCTCCCTCTTTGTCTGTTGTCTCTGCTCACTTTGGCCCCTCAGGAATCAGCGTCCCCCGCCCCCTCCTGTCAGTCTCCTCAGATCTGATTTGGAGGAGCTGCAACTGTCTCTCCACTGCGACAAAGAAAAGCGCTTTTTGAAAGTCCGTCACACAGAACGTCTGCGAATGTCAGAAAGCAAGATGTCTCCATTAGGTTGAGTTCTTTTCATCCAATTCTCCCCTCGACTCTGCACCTTTCAGACACTATTATTCCTTTGTTCACCCAGTTATTGTTGTGTTAAACTTTTTTTAAGAAAAGCAGCTCGGTCTCTCTTCATCTCCCCTCTCACTTCCATCTCCCAACTCCTGTTCATCATCCATGTTGCCTTCAAAACTCACTACTTCAAATTCAGTCTTTGTTTTGTTTTTTGTCAGGGGGGGGGGGCTGCTTTGAGCAATCAGTTATTCTTTATTTACTTTATATCAGCATTTTCTGATTCACCCCCTCCTGCTTCAACCCCATCCTCACTTTATCCTTTCTTTTCCATTTAGGGGGGAAGCTTTTAACGATGAATCCCAATTTTGTCTGTATATTTCAGATTCAAACTAGAGCAAATATTTGGTTTTGTTTTTTGGTGGGAGGGTAATCTGTGTTGGAAGGAAAGGTAAATATGGTTGAATACGGTAGCAGCCGGGGTGCAGTAATGAAAGCAAACACAGGGAAGCAGTAAACATTAGTTTTCATCAAAGTCCTTGTTGTTTTAACACTACTCTGCTGGGTGAATCTGTGGCCACAAGGGGGCACTGGTGGTTGTGGTGTTTTCCCACAGAGAAGACGGAAGTCTAAGGACACCACAGTCTGAACAGGATCATGTACAACACACTGCAGGCGCTGAAGTCTCTGCTCAAGTCCAACTCCTTTACTGAATGTCCCAGAGCACTGCAGTAAACCTTTACATGAAATATCAACTTCATGTATGTATGTGGAGAAGGCTGCTTTGATTATTTCCTGAAGCAGACACAAGCAGGTGTGTTTGTGGGTTTTTTCTTTTCTTCTTTAAAAGGAGCATCATTCAACCCTCCTGCTCCTCTCGACCCAACAGATAGTTTGCCCCCACTGTTTGTTATGCTTTAATTTTTAGAAATTTTTAATAATAATTTGTTAACTTAATTGAAATGTGCTGGTAATCACAAAGATATGTATGGCGAAAATTGTTCCTCTCAAATAAATGCATGTAATGACTAAATGATGTGACTGAATGTTTCAATGTAAGAACTCTGCAGATGAAAACGTGTTCAGGTCAAGTCTGGTTGGGATTTTTGGATCCAGCTGGTGACTCTTCCAAACATGTGATCTTTGAAATACGAAAACGTTTGTGCAGGGAATGGAGTCGATACATAACTTCTGTAAAAAGGGGGTCTGTTATTTATTCGAGCTTTAAAAGTACAGTCCCTATAAAAGTGGGTTCTGCTTTCACTTTGTCTATCAGAACTAAAAAGACAACTGTTACAGCTGCTGTGATTTCAGGTTAAAGGGTTAAAGTACTTTACGGGCACATTAAAAATGACCACCGTGTTTTGTTATATTACACCTCAGACAGGTAGTTTGGCACAAATGAATAGCCCCTCACTGCAACCTGTGGTTAAAGAAAAAAGGCAGCATCTCAAAATTAAAATTTTCAGACATTCCTTCACTGTTTGCTTTGGTTTCACGTTATCATTTCGGAGGATTATACGAATAAAACAGTCTACAGTTTACTTCATATGGATGGATGGTAGAGAAGAGCAGGAAACTGACTTTCACATCATCAACATGCTTGCATGATAACATTATTGTATGAGGATTATAATACTGCACATCTCCATTTAATTTGGGTTTAACTACATTGGTTGGTTGATGTGAGACGTCCATATTTGTTTGGTTTCCAGGTACTTAGATATTTCACAACTCGACACTTTATAATACATGAGCTTTTGGGAAAATCTGATCAATTCTTTATTCAAATTAACGGCTTTGATGCTGATGCCAGCACTATGAGCTGGATACTCGTATAACGTATGACACGAACACGGCATTAGGACATTAAGACAATGAAATTAAAAATACATTTCCTAAATTTTAATCCCAGTGACATTGTTCATGTATCTCTTGTTCCATTGAAGAGTGTATGCGCAGTGACAGCTTAAAGAGTATGCTCAAATATTTGATAAAACATGATAATACTTAGTTCTCAACTAAGTACAACTGAGACTGTAGGGAATGTTATTGTTGTGGCATTCCCTCCAACAGTGATTGAGATATTTCAATCGAAATTGAGTCATTGCTAGCATAAAACTACATGTAAAATATTCAAAAGCAACATCTCTTTCCAGAAAGATTTGCAGGGTTTAAAAAAAACAAATAGAAAAGAGAAAATATGTTTCTGCTACCCAAAATAATGTTCAATTTTCAAAAGTTTCTCTAGCCTTTGCTTTTGTGTCTCGCGGTAATTTGGGATCATTTTTCTGTGTTTTAAGCCTTTGAAAATGAATTCCAACGAAACAAAGAAAACCCCTCGTGTCTCCTGGAGTGAGGGTGTGTAGCGTTGGCAGGGGGTCGAGCAAAGGGTGGGAGCGCTCTGTATGTGAGGAATTCCACACTGCACTAATCCACTACCGCCCAGTAACACTGCAATAATACAGGAGATCGTGAGACGGTCAGAAGTTATTAAAATGTGTTTTTAATTACCCTTCAACACTCTCAGGCAACCCCAGTCGGTCAAACGTCTCTGATATACAACACGGGGCCTTTTTGTGTTAGGACCCCTCGAAATGAAGCAGTCTACTCAGGCAGCCCTGTCCCTGGGAACAGCCTTTATGTGCTCACTTGTCTTGACAGTCATTTGGTACAGGGAAATGTAATACTGCTTGGGTTACGTTCACTGCCAGTGCATTTTTTTTGAGTTAACATTAGGTAAAGATTGGGGTTTTGGTTAAATGTTAAACTTTTCCAAAAGTACAGAAATAGTTCACCCAAAAACAATATAAACTGTACACCGGAGATCAAAATTAGAGATCAAACGATTAATTATTGATTTTTTATTGTTCAGAATTTGATAGAATATCAACTATGGCTATACCACTGCTGTACAGCATGTATTTTAAATAACCAAGGCACTTCAATAAAAACCTTTAATTTGTTGGGGGAAAAAACAGTTCAACGGCAAAATTAGAGAACAATAATCACTGTGTCAGAAGATTTAAACAATGTTTTCTTCGGGCTATAGGATTAAAAAAGAATAGGAAGTGTAGAGGCCCTTTCTTTGAGTGACTTCAGCACATCTGCGCCCACAGGACATCACTAGTTTCTCACACTGCTCTGGTTTGATCTCGGTCCATTCAGACTCAGTCTCTTCCACATTTCAGTAACTGTAGTGGGTTTCGTTACTTTGTTGCCAAGGACTTTCCAGAGGTTCTCTATGGGGTTTAGATCTGGACACTCACACTACCTCCTCCATGTTTAGCTGACTTCTTTATACACTTTGGGATTAGTCTTTCCCCAGTCTGTCAACGAACATAATGTTTCCCATCAGACCCAAATAAATTGAACTTTAGAAGTGTCACGTTTTTCGGGGATGTTTTCTGCAGCAGGAGTTGGGAACCTTTTACAGCTACATGGCAGGGTGAATGCAAATTTTTATGTGAACCTCCTTCAGCAACATGCAATACCTTCACTGCAACTGTCTCCCAATCAGCTGCAATTTTAATGCAAGGCAAGACATGCCCCCTGTCACACTGCCAAACAGGTTAAGAAGTTCCTTGAAGCTAAGAATATTGAAGCAATGAAATGGCCAGCCCATAGTCCAGATCTAAACCCCATAGAGAACCTCTGGAAAATCCTGGACAACAAAGTAATGAAACCCACTGCAGTTACCGAACTGTGGAAGAGACTGAAAGAAGAATGGACCAAGATCAAACCAGAGCAGTGTGAGAAACTAGTGATGTCCTGTGGGCGCAGATGTGCTGAAGTCATTCAAAGCAAGGGCCTCTACACTTCCTATTCATTTTTTAATCCTATAAAAGAAAACATTGTTGAAATCTTCCTTTCTGACACAATTGTTAATGTTCTCTAATTTGGCTCACTGCTTTTTTTTCACAAAATAAAGGTTTTTGTTATATATCTTTCATTCATCTTCAACCGCTTGTCCCTGTCAGGGTCGCGGGGGCTGGAGCCGATCCCAGCTGACATCGGGCGTGAGGCGGGGTACACCCTGGACAGGATGCCAGTCTATATATCTTGGTTATTTTAAAAATAATAATTAGTTGTCTTACTCTGATCCCTGGTGTATATAGTGCCTTGAGTGGCGAAAAATTGCAGTCAGACTAAGGAAAGATAGCAAAAAAGGTTATAAAATGTCTGAAAAACGTCCTGAAAGTCCTGTGCAGTATTATCCAAGTGTCTTATATTCATCCTTGGGCCCATGGAAATCCAAACATGTCTATTTTCACTGAACTATTGCTAAACAATCCCCACCACAGTAAATGTAATTCAAAGTGATCTTTATTTTCTCACCCTCTTTTTTCCTGCTGAGGTTGTTATTGTGAGTAGTTTTGAATTATTGATGCGCAACCCTGCAGTTATTTTTAAGAATGCACAATAACCAGTACTGTAAAAGATAAGTCTCATATCATAATGGCTGTATTCACACACACAAACCTTACATACAGTGTCTGTAGTTTTCTGTTGCTCTCTGTGGCTTTCTGTAGATTTTCTGTCCAGTGTACACAGAAACATTGTGACACCGATGAGCGATCAAGGTCTGGCTTCTTGAAACTCCATATGGAGCACCATAAAGCTTTGCTTTTATTGCATCTACAGTTGCATCTGTGCAATTCTGGTTAAAATATAATGTTCTGTTGGCCTCCTGTTGTCTGTTTTTCAGGCTCGTCATATGGCAGAGAAAGTCCTGAGGCGCTGTCGGTCCACATCAGTATGAAACATGTGATTGAGCACCTCAGGGTGACCGGCTGGAGAGTTTTCTTCCTGTGAAATTGCTTTGTTAAATCCACAGACGGCTTCATTTCCTCAGTCTAAGGTAAGAAGACGCTGGACTTTATTTGAGACTGATTCTCAGCGGGTCAGGTCGACCTGGAGCAGCATCAGGTATGTTGTTTCATAAACATTGACTGGTTATACACAACACGTGTTCTGGTTTTGAGGGTTAAAAAGGAATATATGTTTTATCTGCACAGGAACTTGGCAAAGGAAATTCTTGGAAACAAGAGAACACCAGCAACTAATAACAAGAGACAAAACAGTAAGGAAGGAATTCATGTTTGAAGTGTGAACAAGAGCACATGAAAAGATTACAAAATATCAAACAGGCGGTCAGGAGAAGAAACTGAAAATTACAGGTGGCTAAAGCTAAAAATGATTAGTCAATTAATCAATTAGTCAATCAATAGAAAAATGAACAGCAACAATTTTGATGATCAATTAAATGTACTTTTCAAGCAATAATACCAACATTTGTTGAGTTTATGGTCAATTCTAGTTTGACAAGTCTTATCACAGCATACTTCCTTTGTTCTTCTGGAGCTTTCAGTCACGTCGCTTGGCCTTCATCAGCAGATGGAGTCAGTATTTAGCATATTTATCAGAAGTGGAGCCGAGTTCTGTGCTTGAGTCTTTTGATGCTACTTTTTAGTTCTACTCCACAATTCAAATTGTGCTTTTTTACTTCACTACATTTATTTGTCACCTAGTTACCATGGTTACTGTGCAGACTAAGTCATTTTATGTATTGTTTATTAAGTATAAAGTCATTTGCTCCACTTCAAACGGTCACATTAACATACTTAAAATGATAATGAACCAATTATAATTCAATGATAGTAAACATTTGATGATAAAAGACAGCATGAGAAGAATTGAATTTAAATTGAATTTATTTCAGACACTTCAAAAAAAGAAGACAAAAGTATACAACATTAAATTAGTTTAACAATTAAGAGAGAAAAAAACAATACAAAAAACTTGTAACAACATCTATACAATGTTGATGCTCCATTATGTCTGTTGAGAGCGAAAATGCAAGTGTTTGCTGACATGTTTGACATGACAGCTTTATAAGGTGATGAGATGTCAGTCCAAGAAGAGTCAGTCATAACTGTAAAGAAATTCTCCAGAGATAAATGAGCAGGCGGAGCTTCATAACTACAAAGAGCTTTTAGGTGTTGGAGGTTTATCCAGGCTGCTGGGTCTGTGGCCTCTCTCACTGTGTCTGTCTGTCGGGGGACAGTGGCAAGTGATCAAATGCTTCCTCGCCGGGTCTTTCCTTGGGCGTGGGCGTGCCTCAGGAATGTGCTGGCACGCTGTTAGAACAGTGAGGATTTATCCCAGGTGTCAGCCCCGATCTGGCCTGTTGGTTCGCAGTCCAGTGGACTGCAACAGACCCCTGCACACTGGTGCACAGGACGGGGATCGCAGCATCATCAGTGGGGTCACGAGTGCTTTATACGCATTCTCGCTGAGAGTCAGATGAGAAGATTGACACCACTCTTTGTTTTTACGTTAAATGTGAAGCTACAGCTGAACAAAAACGCTGGAGATGGGGAGAGACTTCCCCTTCCAGCTCCTCTAAGCTCACTAAACAAACTAGATTGATTGTGTTAATTAAGAGCAAGTAAAAGGTCTTTGTTTGCTTTTTTTATACCAAAGTGAGCTTTATTCTACTGTAGTGTTGTCCCCATTTGTTTTAAACCATAGGAATAACAAGTATGAGTTTTGAAAATGGGCGTGGTTCCCCTTCAAGGAATTCATTGTAGATTGGTGCATTTTGACCTTTGGAAATATTAAGGTTTGATGAATTCAGTCCAGAATCAAGGCTTCTTTAAAGTACCAGAGTTAAAAAGTCTTTTTAATACTATGCAGTACGTAGGCCTGCTGTTCTGTGATTAAACTTACTCTAACACGTACATTATTTGCATCAGTAGCACCTGTTTTATTCCTTTGTTCGTGTTTCTTTTTTTATGGCATATTCTGAATAACACATGTTTAAGGGAACATCAGAGGTTCCTGATCTATTTTACAGCTTTACTGAGAAATATGTGACAGCCTGGACTTCATGGTAGGCTGTACCTCTCATGTTTTCACTCAGAACTTTTTTTTTTACATTTTTTATACATTAAGCTGCCTGATCTTTCCACTATATCAAGTATTTTTAAGGCATAACCGTATGATGTGCTTATATAATCCTGACAGCACAATGGGAATTTAATTAGTACAAAGTGGCTTTACCAGCTCTGCTCTGAGAGTGTGTGAAGGGTGGGTGGGATGTGTGGTGGGCCCACTGGATGTATTTTCTCCCACCAATGAGCTGAGGCGGGAAAGCAAACAGGGATGACTGAGGAGAGGACGATACCACCCACCTCCACCTCCTCCTCCTCCTCCGCCTCAGCTCACATGACTGCGATTACAGCAGAGGAGGAGTGTGGTGGGACACAGAGAGGGACAGATGGGGAGCACGATGAGTGACATTTTTCTGATTTCAGCGCACAGATCACAACCAAGAACTTGTCTTTGATTGCAGGCCGAGGGTCGTCAACTTTTCTGGGGTAATTCAACTTTAGACTGAAAAGAAAAAGTGTGGATTGTCAACATTTGTTGCATTTGTCTATTTGTTGCTTGTGCGGGTAGTCTGTGGTGTGTATACTCTGATTTATGCATGACTTAGAATACTGTCACTGGTGGAAGAAGTACTCAGATCTTTAGCTTGAGTAAAAGTAGCAGCTAATACCCCAGTGTACAAATACAAATACAAGCACCTTAATACACTTTAAGTACCAAAAGTAAAAGTATTCATTATGCAGAATGGTCCATTTCAGAATTATGTAGATTATACTGTATCATTGCATATTAACTATTGATGGATTATTGTGTTCATTACTTTGATGTTACAGCTAGAACAAGTGGAGCTCATTTTTATAATTTTATATATATACTGCTGGGCAGCTTGTGCAAGTTTTATCTTCACCTAAAGTAATACATGGTGATTTATTTGTTGGTTCTATTTTGCATTATAATCTTAATATTAATCTGCACCTCTACACTATCGAATCAATGTAGGGGTAGTAAAAAGTACAATGTTTTCCTCTGGATTAATGTGGACTAGATGTGTAAAGTTGCAGGAATGGAAATACTTATTAGGTCAAGTACAAGTACTTCAAAATTCTGAAATGAAAATCCAGTATAGTTGATTTTAAATGAATGTTAAAAGCTGAGATGGGAAGCATCTGAGTGCATTTACCCAAGCAGTGTACTTAGGAAGTACAGTTTTAGTTTGCAGAGGAGGATTTTACACATTAAGCACATGATCAATGATTTCTCAGTCAAGGTCGGAATGTTTCCTTCTTCAGGAAGATCCGGACCACTGCGCATCTGGGGCAAGGATTTTAGAAATAGACAGTGACAAGAAACAATGAAAATAATAAAGGTTATAAGAACGTGTTTGTGTTTTTGAATATATGAAGTATGTTCGTGTGCTCTTTATGCTCTCAGTTGCAGGTATGAGGGTGCTACACTGGTGCATGCTGGGAGTGACCATTGTGCTGCTGGTGTGCGAGGTCACCGTCAGTCAGCTGTGCAAGTCCCTCATCACCTTAGTGGATGGTTTCCACACGCTCTTCATCCTCTTGCGCATGACTCTTCCTCCTCCTCCTCCTCCTCAAACAGCATCCATTACAACACCTCTGCTCTCCCCTTTGGACTCCTCTGCATCTCCTCCACATGCTTCCTCCTCCTCCTCCTCCTCCTCAGCAGCACTGCCCTCCACCCTGCCAGCAGACTCCTCCACTGAATCTCTACCTGGGGCCCGGTCTGACGGGTCTCTGGACTGCGGTGTGTCCTTCACCGCTAGCAGGATTCAGCCTGTGGGAGCTTTCATCTCTGCTCTCCTCCTGACCTTTCTGTGTCTCTCTTACTTCATGGAGATCATCAGCTTTTCCTTGGAACCACACCCGGTGCTGCGCCCCCTGCTGCTCGTGGTGGTCGGAGCTGTCAGTCTGCTGCATAAGATGCTGGTGGTCTGGTGGAACTGGGATCAGCTGCAGGATGAGAGGGCCGGGGTCGGCAGGAAGCCACAGACCGAATCTCACCTTGAAGTGAACCACAGAGGTACATAATCACAAATATACAGTATGAACACATGTGCTATAATTTTCTGATAAGGCAGATGAAGGCATTAAGTACTAGCTTTTATGAAAGGTGAATAAATCACTAAGAAGTGCTTTTTGAATAAGTGATAAGGCATTCATAAGAACACTTGGGTTGCCAGGTTGTGACTGGTGTTTTCCCCCAAGTTATCCATCTTGACGCTAAGCTAACAGAATGCTAGCTGTAGCTTCACATTTCCCATACAGGCATGAGAAAGGTATAATGTGATTTTTATAGTTGGAGTCTGGACATGTGGCACTCGGTTTCAGCTAATTCACAACAGAAATCTGTGATAGTAAGTTGTTTCATGTGTGATGATGACCACACTCTTTACTGCACTTAAGGATTTTAAAGTGTTGCAAATGTCGTGTAAGACACGTTCTGGCATTTATTTTGGGAATATGGAATTTGTGGCAGCTCAAAATGATGCATGGATCTGGTTAAATACTGCAGCAGAGCCCCTCTCACGTCCTGTCATGTGAAAGCACATACTTATACTGCCGTTATGTAACAATGATCTTTTACTACAGAAGAATTAGTGTGCCTGTCCAGGTGATACTATGGCTCTGACAGAGTTCCCTTTGAAAGCATCTGCCAAGTGTATATTCAGCTGTAAGATTAACATCAAACAATGTCCATGTTTGTTTTTCATTCCTCTGTTTGACTCCCACAGTCTTGGCTGCAGAGGAAACCAAAGGCCAGGCTGAGCCCGGAGGAGTCCAGGATGACGTTAGCTACGTCCAATCTGCCATCGAAGACTCGCTCCACAATGGGGCGCTCGTCCTCTGTAACCGGGGAACCTCCAGCGTCCCTGACACCGACTCTCAAACCCCACAACGGCAGCCAGAAGTCCACCTGCATGCAGCAGCAGCAGCAGCAGCAGCCAGCGATGGTGCAGAGATGAAGGTTCGCAGGTGTGAGAGACGATCAGAAGACATCACAGAGATGTCTAAAGACAACACCTGCATGGGACAGCTCGGTGAGAGAGTTTTGCTCCTTGGAAGACTTCCTCACTTAGAGAAAGAGTCACACGGAAAATAAAACACTTGAATTCAAGGCACATGTGAAAATATTTGGTTTTCATATGTATTCAGTCATTTTGAGATTTGTTATGGGTGATTCGCGTTTTCGCAGGTGCAACTGCAATTTTTACATGGAACAAAGGTTGTTGGTTTCATTTATCAACGTTCAATAATTGCCATTAAAACCTTATTCAAATGACTTACTACCTATTACTCATTTTTAGGGGGATCTATTGTCAGAAACTGAATATAATATTCATAATTATGTTTCTATTTGTGTTTTTGTAAGCTTAGAATGAGCCCTTCATATCAACATAGGGAGCTGGGTCGTCTTCTACAGAGACCGCCATGAAGGCTGCGATTTTCGTACAGTAGCCCAGAACAGAACCAAACACTGGCCCTAGAGAGGGCCTTTTGTGTATTTCCGTTACCTGAAGGCCGCCATAGATTCTACTACACGCTTAGAACGTGAGGAGGGAGCAGAGGAGTATTTAGGTTGTTTGCCACTAAACCCTACAGGCTGCTCCATTTAAATTCATACTTTTGTTTTTTACGTATATGAAGATGATTTTTTACTGTTTCTCCCCCTTCAGACGGTCAAAATACATCTAATACCTCCTTCGTCTGCAAGTCATCACATCATGATGAGAGGACCGTACCAAGCAGCCAGGGGCCGGTCAGTCTCCTGTCTTTTGTCCTTGTCGCTCAGGGCCTCTGTACCTCCCTTCTGGCTCTGATCAACGGCCTGGTGATGCTGCTGATCGGCCCACAGTGCCTGCACAGCTCTGGACCCTGTGTCCTCCTGGTTTACCTGGACCCTGTTCTCTCCCTGCTGGCTCTGATGACACTGATTGCCACAGCTGCGCCACAGGTCAGGCTTTGTGTGTTTATCAATCAATCAATCGATCAATACTTTATTACAGACTCGGGGTCCGCACAAAAGACAAAGACACATAATAAATTACACAAAAGCACAAGACATGGCTTAAAAACAAAAAATAAAAAATCAGTGTTGTACATAAGATATATTAGAAAGGTTTTAAAAGTATTGCCTCCTGCAGCCACAAACATTTCACTTGCACTACACCATCTTTTTTAAGTAATATTCTCATAGCATCATTATAAGCTACCTGAAGTCGCTGTAAGCTTTTTTAAGTGTAAAGTAAAGAGAGGTGTGCAATATGCATTGAACAGAGACATCTGTAATTGTTTTGTAAATTTCTGCAGGTGCACAGGTATGGACTGCTGCTGATACAGGCCACACCTCCGCACATTTGTGTGTCTGATCTTGGACGGAGGATTACGAGCGTCCCTGGGGTGCAGGCAGTGCACGACCTCCACGTCTGGCAGTTGACTGAATCGTTCACGGTGGCCTCTGTCCATGTACACTGCCATGCTGGGTTTCCAGTGCACAGGTGAAGTGGAAAAGTTTGACGTTTGCACCATTGGATTTGTCAATGCTGAATGGCTGGAGGGTTCAGATTATTTTTTTTGTAACTTAATTGTATAACCGGACACCTTTAATACGTGTCTGTTTGCCTTTCTAAACCAAACTGTAGGTAAAGGCATGCAACAGTGAGGCTTAACGTTATCTAAAGCTCATTTGTATCAGTTGAGAAAAATGACAATGACGGGTTTATACAGTTTGATTAAGTTTTATTTCATTCTTGGGATGCATCCATTACTGCATATATATCCTCTTATCCTGTGCAGCATCATCAGCCAGTCCCAGCTGACTTTGGGCTGCAGGTGTGGTCCACGCTAATCATACTGACATTCATTTTTTAGATTGTAGGGGATGTTACTGGCTGGTTATCATAACTATGTTTTTGTACAGATGAAAAACCATATATTTCATTAATGCAGTACAATTTCACACATGTCTAGGTGTGGTGATCTGATGTCTGGGGTCACTAAGGTGCTGCAGAGTGTAGGAGTGAGCTGCTGCACCGTACAGCCAGAGTTTGCCTCCTGCTCTGCGTCCTCTGCAGGCAGTCAGGGGGATGCCTCGCCCGTCGTTCACAGAGCGGACCCCTCCCTGCCTCCTCTTCTGACCTGCAGCCTCGCCTGTGGAAAGGCCTGCGCTGGGAATATGTGCTGCTCTCTGTTAGAGGAGGAGACCAGGAGCCTGCGGGCACCAGCAGCTGAGGAAACAAAGGAAGAGCCGCAGACATTGGTCATTGAGAACACCTTCCTCTGACTGAAAGAGCTGCACTGAGAATAAATGAATTAATGTCAAAGTAAAGATGATGGCTCTTGAGGGGAATAAACCGATTTGAAAGTGTAAAACACTTACTGCACATTATATGTAAAAGTAAAAGTTTGGGACATTAACATGGTGCTATACCAAAGATTTTTATGCAATATCAAGTTCAATTCTGTGAAAATGGAGGCCGTGTTGCTTCATTTGTACCTGGAACCTCAGTATTTCTCCCATGTATGTACTGAAATAAAACAAATAAAAATGTCTCTCTTTTCATTTTAAGATCATATAAAGTGTATTGATACCAGTGTCACAGCAACACAAGTGCAAGAACAGATTCATATTGAATACTGTATGCATGATAAATGAAACCCACTTAATACTATGGAGACTACACCCAGTGGTAGAGAGTAACAAAACATATTCATGCAAGTTAATGCAATTTATCTTTTACTCCACTTATATAGTACTTTTTACTCCACTACAGTTATCTGACAGCTATAGTTACTGGATACTTTACAGGTTAAGCTTTTAAATGCAAAAACATGTGATCAGAAATGAAATGCGTTGAGCTACACAACTGTATGAATCTCTATGTACGAAGTAGTTCAAATTAAGTCCACCTCGACCAACTTCAACATCAAAGTACAGATTATAATATAGTACATATTAATACACCAATAATAACCATGCAATCATATAATAATATTAAAACTGATAGGGCACAGAGAGTAGGCCTACCTTTGCTTTTAATATGTTAAAATGCAGGACTCTTTCTTGTAATGGAGTAGTTTTAGATTATTGTATTGCTACTTTTACTTAATACTTGTTACACGACTGTATCTGCTAAACATGAATACTAATTATTTATTACTAATGAAATACTAATATTCAGGCTAAATAGTCGCAGATCAAATGAGTAAATACCTGGACCTGGCGGACCTGGAGGACTTTTTCGAGGTTTGACAGATGCAATTAAGGAGAGATGTTAGAGCGAGGGGGCTGCCAGTGACCGGGCTTCAGGTGCGTGTACCTGTACCAGCCCAGTCACCTTCCGCCGAATGGTAAATGGACTTGTACTTATATAGCGCCTTTCTAGTCATCTGACTACTGTGTCAGTGTCTGTCACATTCACCCATTTAAATACCATGTAATCTAACCATTCACACCATATTTACACACCCATGCGCAGTACTGGTTCAGTGTCTTGCCCAAGGACACTTCGACATGTGGACCGGGGGGAGATGAGGATCGAACCACCAATCTCTCGAACAGAGGACGACCCACTCTGTCACCAAGCCACAGCCGAACCATAAAGAAGTGTCGGAATAACGACCGGCACTTAAATGCAATGCAGCCATTGTTATTATGTTATGAATTTCCTCTCTAATATATCCCTTAGTTCCTGTGACGATGCCGCGAGGCTCCACCTCTTTATTTCCCGACAGCCAATCAAAATGCGTCTGCTTAGCATAACACAGCACGAACCAGACTCCGTTTCCCCCTTTTTTATGTTTATTTCATAAAATTATGTTTTAAAACATCCAGTACGTGATTATACGTAGTGTAGAGCTTTGAGGTGTGCAACTGAAGGTAGTAATTAGAGTAACACCCTGACTCAGAAGACTCTGGCCGGTGTGAGGTTTATATCCACCTCACAGAGGACAGTTAAACGCCCGGATGAGCCTCGGTGGTCCGGGGTGCAGGCTTCAAACCTGTAGCTGCTTAGCGGCAGAGTGGTTCAATTCCACCTTTCGGGCGAGATCTCTCAACCATGTGTAATTATGAGTTCAATAGGCAAATTGTTATACTTTCCACTACGGATTTGATTTTATTGACACTTTCTACAGCCTTGAAAATACCCTGACCACTTCGCTCCACTGACTTAATCTACTATCTGTCAGCTCTCCACAATACAACTACATAAAGCCTGTTTTATTCGCTCTTTTTCTTCCTTTAATAAAGTGAATGGACAGATGATGAGAAATGTAAGAGGCCCCCACTCTGTCGATGTAGGAACAAGACAAATAAAAGTCTACTTTTAGTCGTTTTGTACTAATTTTGGGTCTCTTTGTGATCATTTTAGGTCGATATTAGTTGTTTTTTTATCTCTGTGATTGTTTTGCATCTATTCTTAGTCATTCTGCACCTTTGTGAGGTGTTTTGCATCTATCTTTTTTATTTTGATGTTGTTGTTGTGTTTCACTGGTCATTCTACACCTATTTTAACCATTTAAAGTCATTTTTTGTGTATTTGTGGTGGTTTTGCATCTATTTTTTTTATATTTTCCGTTCTATGTTGTTGTTTTGTTTCTCTCTGTGTTTTTACGCCTATTTTTAATCATTTTGTATCTTTGTCGTAATTTTTGGTCTCAATGTGCTGTTGTTTTGTTTCTATTTTAAATCATTTATTGTGTCTTTGTGGTGGTTTTGCATCCCTACAGTATTTTTTTTTTGATCTCTTTGTGGTCATTTTTGGTCGTTTTGCATTAACTTGTGGTCATTAAGCATCTCTTTGTGATCATTTTGGGTTGTTTTTTTCAGTGACATTTCATGAGCCAGGGCCCCTGACCTTATGGCCCCTGGGCCTGTGCCGTTAGCCTCATCCATGACTATGCCTTAGTACATTTGCTCGTATATGGTACTTTTACCTCTTATATAACAAGTACCATTTCTTTGTAGATTTTATACCCAAAACATATGAGCATCTTATAAAATATACATTATTGCAGGTTAAACTACCCAACAGAATCAGGGGCGCCGCCAGGGATTTTGGGCCGAGGGAAGAGATGTCCCACTGGGCCCCCAACCAGGCCCCAGCCACGCCAACAAAGTACCATTTCTGTAACAGGACGTCAAGAACCAGACCAACCCAATAAACCTTTAAGTACCTTTAAATATCAACATCACTTTATTCTTTTGTGACTCATTCATGATTAGTACATCTGCGTCAAGCTGTGTTTGCTAAATTACTCTAGGGTTCAAGAGTTAAAATATTACCCAAGAAAAGGTGAGTAAGTAAACCTTCAAGTAAACCTTTACTACAGGTAGCAAACAGAAACTATTGGCAACATTTTCTGTTTCACAATAAAGCTTTATTTTTGAGATATCACAAAAAATATACAATATGTACAGGATATTGAAAGGATGTTAGAAAATCAGCAGCTCTGAACAATCAGCAGCTCTGAACAAGAAAATAAGTTTAGAACAGTAAAAAGTGACCGTTGTGTGATTCAGGATGAACTTAATCCCTGAAAAGTTGTTGGCATGGGGGCAAGTGACCAACTGACATCTTCTTTGACTTTTCCAGAATAATTTGGACACAGTCACGTGAACTAGGACACACAGATGTTAATAATCATCTACAACAGAACTAGCTGTAACACATAATTTATCAATCAAAATGTATAATGAATAATATAATGCATGACTGGTATCGAAGACAAGACGGTTCAAAGTTATATTAATAAAATATATATTTAAAGGCAAGTGATATTAATGAGAAATTAAATAAATAAACATCAAATACATTTGTCTTTATATCTTGATTTGAATCCTCTTATAGAACATAGGGACATTTTATTATTTTTTAAGAAGAGAAAGTTAATGTGTACATCTAGTTAATATGAATGGATAATAGATTTATATTTTTATGAAGACAACTTATGTTTACGTAAACAAAGCAGTCGTGAAAATTAATGAATTTTTTTTTTTTAAAAAGAGCATTTTGTATATTTTTTAAATAAGGTTCATACATAACACATGCATTTGATTATTGGTCTGTATGAACGAGAATCTGCTGTGAAACCACTTCCGCTTTGAACGGAAAACGGTGATTGACGGCTTGTGAAAGCCAATCATCTGCGAGAAGTTCCGGTCCGCCATCCAATCATGTTCCCGCTCGGTGTGGGCGGAGCCGATGAACGCGGAAGCTTGCTTGTAGCGGAGCTCTGCGTGATGCCCTTGCCTGCTTCATGTTGAGCTAACCTGATTCATAAACTCACCTTCTTCTTGGTGGAGGTCACTATTTCCGTATTACGCGGTAAGACCGTCTTTTGAACTTGCTCTCAACGGTGTATTGTTGTCGTAGAGGCCGTGTTTCGACGTGTAACTGTGTTGTTTTTCTGTGTCAGTTAGCCTCCTGCTAACTAACGATAGCAATGTTATGAAAGTTAACACGCGCTTGTGCGTTAAATTGATATTTATCGATTAATAGAGACAGACTCCACTAAGCAACCAGCATCAGTGAACTGGTTGTGTTTGAAGGTAACTTCATAACTGTCACGAAACATGTCAGAGACTCAGAGGCGAGTCAAGAGTCTGTTGGGGCCGTGGGCAAAAATTCACAGGGGGCCCCTCGAACCAGTGTTCATCACTCGGCCTCTGCCCCAATATGGCATTTCATTAAGTTTGTAAACAACAGGAGTAGGATACTTCCAGGTGGCAGAACGTGAGCAGCTTCCACTGACCTGAAGCGATCCAGCTGCTACTGTAAACAGTGTTACTTAGTTAAAAATAAAAACATGTTGTGTTCAGGGTTGTGCCTCCTGATATACAGCAAAAGGTGCGGGGCAGACTGGGCACAGACCTCCTTCATCGTGCTTTTGGAGAGAGTGTCACCAGACGGACATTTTTTGTCTAAATTCTATCAAACCTTCTGTTGAACCTACAAATATAAATGATGGTGTAATGTTTTTGATTTATTTAATGGTGTTAAACTTGAGTCTAACTTCGTATCTTTGTAACCATAAACCTAGTTTAGCTTTGTGTTTACAAGAGTGGTCAAAAGGACGCTACCACCTGTGAATTAGCCGCATGCTCCTCTCGGCCCTAGTTGGACACCTCGATCTCCTCGCCGTAAACACTGGGAGCTGCTGGTCGTCCAAATTAACATCAATGTATTGGATGCAATGGAACATATTTCAGTCCTTCACAATTAAATGACATACTTTTAACATTTTTAATGTAAACAACCACAGTGTCGTTCTTACTGTTTTCTCTCATCAAGGTCACTTGTAATTTGACGTGTAAATGTTCATGTTGAGATTCTGAGGTATGAAAACAAAGATGTAACTGGTTTCAAAGCCTAACGCCACAGCGGCCGTATGGGAGCTCTTCGGGTTCAAACCGCAGACCCAGGTGAACCACTTGACCTGAGCGACCCGGTTTGTCCTGTTTGTTATAAAACAGTAGCAACTAAACGCGCCAGTGTGTTTAAATGAGATTTCATTTTATTTATTGTTTGTTTTGTTTATGTCTATTGGATATTTGAAATGTCTTTGAGTTCTAGTGTTAAATATTCTTTAGAAATAAATGTTTATTGATCTTTGAACTTGCATTATTATGCCGTTATCATTGTATCAGTTGAAAATGGTCTCAAAACATCAATATTATCCCTTCTCGCAATAATTTCTAGGACAGTTTATCGCCCAACAAAATGTGTTATTGTGACAGGTGCACATTTGATTTGTTTAAACTGAATCATACAAGTCATTTGCAACGGGAGTTTTAAAAAAGCAAGTAGTTGCCTGCTGGCAAGCGGCGCCTAGACTTTTTTGGCATTGTAGGTTTTAATTGTCCTAAAATAGATATGTGATATGGCTGCAATAACTATCGTTTCCATTCACAAGTTAGTCCAGAGTGATGCTCTTTTTTAATAAGATTAAATATTCCTTTATTTGTCCCACAAAGGGGAATTTTCCATATTACAGCAGCAAAGTGGATAGCAAACAGAAGAAACAATAAATTCTAGATAAATAATAAATATGAACAATATAAACATAGGGAAGTATAAAATATAAGAATAACAGGAACAATATATAATATATTTTTAATATTTTAAATTCACACTAAGGCACAGAGGAAAAATATTACTATTGCACATTGTGATTGAAATTCACCTGAGCTAAGTATTTCACAATGAAGTGAACCCAGTTGGTGAACATTATAGTGTAGTTATTGTCATTATTTATATTTTTTGTTTTTTGTGTGTGTGGTCTATCTGGAGCAGTAATGGTTGTACAGTCTGACGGCTGCAGGAAGGAAAGACCTGCGATAACGCTCCGTCACACACTCATTTTCAGTGTTTTATGAACAAAACTGAGAAAATCGGAAAATCGTTGCTATTTGTGACAATCAATCATACCTTGAAATGAATTGTTTTGTCAACAAAGTCAGTTAATCACTTGCAGCAAGCAGTTGCTTTATGTTTTGCAGGGAACTGTTGATCGATTTCACTAAGTAACAACGATTCAACCTGACTTTTTCCTTGTTCTGTCTTGCAGGTTTGATTTTAACAGAAAGTCCGTTATGCCATTACATAAATACCCCCCCAAAATCTGGGAGGCCCTGAAACTGAAGCAGGGCATCTACGCTCGTCTCCCCAAACACTACCTCCAGTCCCTTGAGCAGAAAGAGCCCACCCCTGTCCACTGGAGGCCCCTGGGAGTCCAGAACCGAGCTAACCCCAAAACAGGGCAGAAAGAACGGGTGCAGGATGTCCCGATACCCGTCTACTACCCTCCACAGTCCCAGTACGGCCTGTGGGGCGGAGAGGGCTGGGTATCAGGCTACAGATACGCCAATGGTGACAAAGTGAGTCTCCAGGAAGACGTGACATGATTATACCACAGTGACGTATAACAATCTAGCTGTGGACATAACATATTTCTGAATTGTCTCTTGCCGTAGATGTCGAATCGTCTGAAGAAGACCTGGAAGCCGCAGCTGTTCAAGAGGGAGCTGTACAGCGAGATCCTCGACCACAAGTTCACCATCGAAGTCACAGCACGCACTCTGAACCTCATCGACGCTGCCTATGGATTAGACCTCTATATTCTCAAAGTAAGAGATCCCTACCTCTTTGGCAAAATTAAATTTTCCTTCTGGCCTTTTTACATGACTGTAATTGTCCAACTCCCATCAGACACCAAAGGAAGATCTGAACTCCAAGCTGGGGATGGACCTGAAGAGGGCCATGTTGCTTCGTCTGGCGCGCAGAAACACAGAGCTTTACCCCTCTGACCCCGTCAAGAGAGAGAAGGTCTATGAGAAATTCAAGGTAGGTGGGATGTGTTTGTGTCCTAAATGTGTTGGGGGAGGAGTGATGTTTACCGGCTAATGTACAAGTGAACGTTGTAATTAAAAAAAAACAAGTGACATGTTTCTTTTTATGCTTCCTTCTGTCTGAGCAGCAGTTTGAGATCCCAGAGGAGGAGGCAGAGTGGTTGGGTCTGAGTCTAGAGGAGGCCGTTGAGAAACAGAGGCAGCTGGAGCACAAGGTAACATCCTCAAACACAACTGCCCGAAGCTCACTTACTTACTTAGTTCACAACAGCTAGAAACCGAACAGAATGCCCTAGAGATAATGCTCCTCTATTGAAGGCTGCATGATTTATAAAAAAACACAACCTTGCGGATATCTTCTTCTAATTTTCATAAGGAAGACATTCATTACAAATCATAAAGGCAGGGACGCACCAAGCCGGAGGCCTACTGTTACTCCCTTGTGTCTCGCCCAAAAAAGTTACACTTGAACGCACCGCAAACACTACAGCCGACGGCCATCTATCAGGTACATTCTGCACCTGCGTGAGAGGAATCACCTCTCCAGTGTTAGCCTGTATTAGTCCCTAAAAAGGGAAAGGACAGCTCAAGACTTTCAACAACTTGATATTTACCGTTGCAAGTGAACAATAACACAAACATTTATGAACTGTTTTAGCTAAAAAAGCTCAATGGCTAAAAAGAAAATGAAGCGATGGCCGACCTTGCCTTTAGTGTATCATTGGGTTCAGCCTCAGTTTGGTTCTTCTTGTCTCTCAGGAGCCGGAGCCTTTGTTTAAGATCTGTGTGGAGAAGCTGGTGGAGGAGCTGCGCATACAAAAACTCTCAGAGCCACACCTCATAGAGAAGAAGTGACTTTCTGAATCGTCTGAACGGGACAGAGGTAGCGTTACAGACTGAGAAAAAGCAGAAGGCTGGACTGTCGAGATTCTCCAGATGGTGGTGGGATTCACAGAGTTTCTGAAACTTTTTCACCCAGGAGAACGTCCATCTGGGTGAGACAGAAAGAGACACATAGGTCGACGTTGGAGTAACGCTTATTTATTTCCCCTTGCATTTAAGATCAATACATGAGACATTTTATGGATGAAGGTAAAAGCCTCAGTTAAATACTCTCCGACCAGCTGTGATATCAGGCCCTTGTACAAGATCAAAATAAAAGATTCCCTTTTTTTCTTAAACCTTGTTTCTGCTCATCTGTGCAATAATTATTAAACCACTTCACTAATTATGTCATTCACTACATGATTTTAGAAGGCATAACTCCAGTCTAGTAGACAAAACAAGCATGTTTGCTTGCTTGCTGAGAGATGTCGCTCATGTATGAGCAGTAATATGAAGCTGGAGCTCTAAAAATGAGATTTGCCGTGTTTTCTGTCTGTTTCCAGTCTTAATGCAAAACTAATGAACAAGTATTCAATTTCCTTTTATTTATAAGGACAGAACACAGTCTGTGTCTGGTTTATGCTGTCCAATGCAACAAGGAATGCAAAGATCTTTACATTGGAGAAACAAAACAACCACTGCATAAACACATGGCCCAACACAGGAGAGCTAACTCCTCAGACCTGGACTCCGCTGTCCACTTACACCTCAAGGAGAAGCCCACTCCTTTGATGACAACAACGTCCAAATCTTGGACAGAGAGGACAGATGGTTTGAAAGAGGAGTAAAAGAAGGGTTTCAGTGACATCATCGGCCTTGTGAGAGGTTAAATACCTGGATCTCACACTAGATAGTTGGACCAGTCCCAGCCTGGTCAGATGCGTACATGAACTGATGAAGCCTCTTGGATGAGAGGTGAAACGTCTTCCTAGACAAATAACCAAGTCCAGTTGCTTTTGACTGAAATTGCTTTGAGTACAAGCTAAATATGTTTTATTGCTTTTGAGGATGTACAGTAAACCTGTTATGTCTGTGATTCCCCAGTAGATGGAGCCAAAATACTCTTAAGTGAGTAAAATTGCCATTTAATAGAGTGAGAGTGAGACACTGGCTTATTTATGTGAGCCTACTTTGTTTTATTAAAATCAAATTACAACTTAACAACTCCAGAAATGAATTAATAAAGTCTATAATGTTACAGTTAAATGTGATTCAGCATCAAAAACAATGATAAGATGGTAAGTAGTGCTACCATCAGAAACAAACAAGTGTCGTAATTAACCACACATCTGCCCGCAAAGACACACTCGATGCAGCCGCCGTCCGTATAAGGTGCTGTACAATACAGCCGTTTCTCGCCTGGTTTTGCTTTCAACACTTCTGGTTGTATATGGTGTTGTGAGACTTTGTGGTTGCAGCGTGCTATTATGGTATGATGGGGAGTCCCTGCTGGTGCGGGGACTCCCGTGGGTGTTGTAACCTGGCAACAGTTGGAAAAAAACATACTTAGCACCTGTAAAAAGAAAGCTTCACTCCTTATATAGATACAACCTCAGTGTGGAATTACCCCGTTCATGTAGTGCACATGAGGAGCAAATCCTCCAAATGAACACAAACGAAGTGGCGTATCTGGTGATTTTAGAGGGACATCTGACTACTTATCTCAGGGGAGTGAGGCTTAAAACGTCACTAAATATATTTCATTTTAAATCAGATCAGTTTGTGTGAAAGTGCCATCCGTGACCATGACCCATGTATCATGTGTCTGTGTCACATATTTCCAGCTGATCATTAGCCAATAACTTCAGTCTGTATTCTCCTTTTGCAGATCATTTCTCTCTCATCACTATCTGTCTTTACATGTGTACATATTTATCATTGTATTTTGCATTGGTTTAACAGTCAGGTGTATCACACTAAGTTCGCTTTTAACTTTAGGGATGCTAATGGAGGTCATTCTGCCACTTGAAATATCTCAACCACTACTGGATGGATATCCATATAATTTGGTGCAGACAGTCATGGTTCCCATATGATGAATCCTAATGAATTTGATTATTCCCTGAATTTTCCTCCAGTACAGGGGTCTTCAACATTTTTTAGGCCAAGGGCCCCTTAGCTGAAAAAGCGATGGAGCATGGACCCCCTACTACAGAAATTGTATTTTAAATTGCATATCAAACTTGGTAGGGCACCTTAAATGGATACAATACAATAGAAAACTGTGACAATAATAATTATTGGCATATTCATATATGTATACATCATGTTTTAATGTTAAACATACAGGCACAGTGAATATGTATATGTGGACGGTTACTTTAGTGGCTTCACCTCGAGGCCAGTCAGACTTCAAGTCTTCACTCATCACTCGCTAACCTGTTAACATTTAGCGCTAACATGTCGTCTGAGCGATCCAAACACAAGTAGACACACTAAGTTCAGGTAAAAACACTCTCAGGACGCTTTGAGATCGGATGAACCACTTTAACCCTTCTCGTTCTCACGGTCATGACCATAGGTTAGGAACAAAGATTGAGCGGAAAATCGAGAGCAAAGTCGCTGAAGGCAAGTCTTCAGTGTTCTGTAAATGAAATGAGTTTTCACATAAAGGCCATTTTGTCTTTGCTTATAATACACTTGATTCACATTAATGTATATTTTCAGACATGTTGTTATTTTAAATTAAAGAAAAAATGTTAAAAAAGACATCCAATACATTGAGATTGAGATGAATAGACAAAGAAATGATGATATATTTTTAAAGATTAAGATAATGTAGATGATTAACCAGTAAGTGCCTGGTAAACAGTTGTGGTCACCTGAGTGAGAGTGGGTGTGATTCTGTGTGGAAATCTCCTGTTTTAATGACTTCATCTCCACCCTCCAACTTTTGAGGTCAAAAAACAAAGAAGATCTCTTCGCATGCATCATTATTTCCATATTTGATATTTTCCACTACACATGACTCACCCTGTCAGCTCAGATTCCCCAGAGTCTCGAAAGACCAACAGACACCTCCGAACATCAGAACTGAAAGCTGAGATTAAAGCCTGCAGTGTAAAAGGGTTTCGTGATCAGTGTTATACTATTATATATTACTGTATTAGAGTATTACAACTCGTGCATTCATGTAAAAAGCTCCATTTTGTTAAACTGTAATTGGTTGAGGTGCTGCAAACTAATGACTGTTTTCATTGTGTATTCATCTGATGATTACTTTCATGATCAGTCGATCGCCTGTTTGGTTTGTAAAATATCTGATGACAGGGAGAAACTCACACACGATTACCCAGAGATTCCCACGGTGATGTCTTCACAATGCTTGTTTTGTCCAACCAATAGTCCAAAACTCAGAGTCATTCAAAATAAACTGAAATCATTTTAAATAGTTAAAGAAGGAAACAAATCACAAGTACACTATATATATATATATATATATATATATATATAAAGAAGACCTTTCAGTGGTTACGACTGGGTTAACCACAGCTGCCAGAACAGTACTTACTTGCTGTAAATCAACCAAACCCCCAGAAAGGAGGGAATATATATATATATATATAACTTTATGATACAAACGGCCTCATACGAACCCACATTGATCAGGAGGAATGATGGAAACCACACTCGGGCACCAACATGGGGGACTTTTAGGAAACATGTATCTCTGGCTGAAGACCCGGACTCATATCTGTGGCTCTGTATCTCTTCCTAAATATTACCCTCTTTATTTATTTAAATATTTAATTTTACATATCTGCATATTCTTCAGGTTATTATTTTCACTATTACTGCGGTTGTAGCTCACTCTGTTATTGTTTGTTTTTCTTACTATTAGTAATATTCTAACTTTTTTTTATAGTTTGTTTATTGAATAACGTTTTGGGAGTGATTGCTAACTGTGCTTTACCTTCTCTGGGGCGGATTTCCTTGTTCTACAGTTATGGACACAGTTATGGACAGTTATTGATTTCATGGTAGTGGCTGTTGAAATGTCTCATCTGAAGGGTTTGTTCCAGCCCTTTTAAATTCAATAAAAACTTGAATTTCAAAAAAAAAGGAAACAAATCTTCACATTTGTGAAGCTGTAACCGTGATAAAGTGTGGATTCATGGTGTGCTATGTGCCAGATTATCTCTTGGCATATACAGACGGAGCCAAACTAACTGCTCCACCTGTTTCCAGTCGCTCAGCTGACTTCAGATTCATATCTACTGTACAGACATGATAATCACATTCATCTTCTCAGATAATGCTCAGCAAGAAAGCAAATATGTCGGTACTTTTCCTTAAAATATGTGTGGGTAAAACTAAAACCTCAGATCAAAAACTAGACATTTATACAAATAAACCTGAAAGTAAATCCTGAAGTATAATATATATATATATATATATATATATATATATATATATATATCTTTATTTGTATAGATGCTTTACTTTACAAAGTGCTTTGACGTATACAAATCAAAATACACTCATATATACAGTAAAACAAAAAAATAATAAGTTCAATGTTTACTTATTTAATTTAAGGTGCTTCTAAAGAAAGAAGAGAAAAGAAAGAGATAAAAAGATAAAGAGACAGCATCACATGAAGGTTTATAAAAGTAAAAATTAGCCTGTGAATGTTCTCATTCGTCCAGGTCATCGTTATCCTCAAAGCAATTTCAGTCAAAAGCAACTGGACTGGTTAATAAAAATTAAAATTAGTTTTAAGAAGTTATCTAAATAGGACACTGATTCAGCAAGCCTCATCTCCGTGGACAGGGCATATATATATATATATATACTGTATATATATATATATATGTATGTATAAATATACACGGCGTATTAAGTAGACTTCCTGTATCCATTACAGCTGTGCAGCTGAATTTAAATCTTGATCTAACCACCACTCTTCGGATGACCACATGTTATCTGATAGTGTCCTGCGGTCATGTCCAGACAAGTCTTAGCAGTATTGGTTGGTACCAGTTTACAGGAAATACTGTGTTTCCCTGTCTTCCCACTCGATCAGAGGCCTTGGAAACCAGCCCAGTGTGGAGTTTCCCAGCTGCTGTGAGCCGTGTGTGTGTGTGTGTGCGCGCACTCGCGTGTGTACGTGTGTGTGCGTGCGTGCTGGTAAAATCAACACGGCAGAGCCAGAAAAGCACACCTGCTCTCACCAGCACACACCCAACAGCAACACACAAGGTAACCGGGCACACAGGTGGACGACTGTTAACTATAGAAGCTCCTCTTCTGCCACTGTGTGTTTGCTGCTCAGTGAAAACAGGTTTGTGGGTGTGATGAGTGCTGAAACAATTAGTCCACTTACAGTATTGACAAACATTAATAATAATAGTTTTAAAGTTGTACTCCGTAAGAGTTTTGTCTATTTAATTGTCTTTTAAGTTCTTATGAATCAAAGAGTGAGTTAAAACAATGGTGATTGATCATATGACCCACTAATAAAAACACTTCTTGCCTTTTTGTTGATTATTATTTGTTGATTATTTTAATATCCCTGTCTGTGGAGATGTTCCCGGGCCAGATGTAAATAGGTCAGCGGTTGTTTTAGTGGCCCAACCCTGGACATACTATACGATTAGTATTTCTCTTCCCATTATCTCACGAAGGTCAGACTTGCTCTCGCATTTTTAATCCAACCTCTGTCACCATGTCCTGCCAAGAATTTGCCTCCTGATTCCCAGATTTGTTCATTGATGAGAACCTTTTTCATAAAGCAGAACGAAATGGAAGACTACCCAATGAACTGTTCATCTTGTGAAAAACTTCATGAAACTAAAAGTTAACTTAGTTGAACTTTTTGTAGAAAGTAATTTAATAAAATCTGAACAAACAACTGTTTTCAACTATACAACCAACTGTACTGTGACTTTTCTTGACTTTCTTGAACAGAATTTGCTATGACTGTTGTATGACATATTTTATATTTCAACATTTTTGTCATACTATACTGTAACTTGACTTTTTCAACAAACTATGCTATGGCTGTTTAACACACACTATCCTATGACTGAAATAAGCATTTTTTTGGGACATATTTTATATTTCAACATTTTTTGACTTTTTTCAACATACTTTTTGGCTAATTTTTTGAAACACTATACTGTGACTTTTCTTGACTTGATTGACTTTTTTTCCCACAAACTGTACTATGACTTTTGGACATGACTTCTTTTCTTTCTTTTCTTTTTCAATATATTATACTATGGATTTTTTAACCCCTTTTTCAATGTACTATGACTTTTTTACCTCTAACAGGTCAAAGAGGAAGGTTTAGATCATTGTGGTGTTAATTTCCCAATCTGGGTCAATCTATCAAAATTTCCTCAAGTGGCGTAGCACGTTTCCCATAAGCATGTGGCTTTACAGAAGACTCAGCAGAAACCACTGACTGAAAGCAGAAATAGATTTGATCCTGGATTACTGTAGAACCTGATGGCCAAGTGGTTGGGAAGAAAATGCATTGTGTAACTTCAGACGCTGCGACTAAACGGACGACTAAGTGTCTGATAACCACAAACAACAAAGGACAGCTTTCGCCTGAGCGTTTCCCTCTCATTTCTTGGACAAAACACTCGTTCAACATAGTCTTGTGACATTGCTGGCATTAAAAGCTCAGACTTGAAAAGAATAATTGTTGTTTTTGTTGTTGCCAAGGTGATCATGTCAGGAATGTGTGTAGGCAGACAGGGAGCTAAAGGTCACAATAAAGTGCTTTGATCCTTTTTATCACTGCAATTGTTTCTTTTTCTTTTGACGAGTCATCACAAAGGCAGTTGTCAGTTTCAGAGGAAGTAACGACAGGACAGAAATAACACAGACTGACATTTTTATTGTTTCTTTCCTGCAATATTGACAATACGACAGTGCGGGGGCGGAGTTGGACTTTTGAATGTTTGTGTAAATTTGAATGTTCAGCACGAGAGTGAAACAGCAGAACGATAAGAACTGACACAGACCGGACTATGAGTAAGAGGAGGATGGGTGTGTATTGCGTTTAAGTTGATTAAATATCGAACAAGGCAGCTGGTGCGACGATCACATCAACAGAGAGTGATAACAGACAAGAACAATGTGAAGAGAAAATCTGAAACTACTGTGTTTTAAAACTAAAACATACATCAACTTCATGTAAGTCTTTTGAGTCAGGTCGTTTTTTTTCAAAAGCACATTGGCGCAAACAAAACAAACATTACATGACTCACCAATCATTTACGACACAGCAATTCATGAGAGGGTTTCTATTGTTCCCAGGTCAAATACAGATGTTCATGAGTTCTCTTTTTAAGCTGCACGCTGACTGTGAGAATTACCTTCTGATGATAAATGTTGGCAGCGTTTACCGGCGGCACATAATTAGGAATGTTAACCTGCTCCTGGTTGCTAAAGCCTTGACCAGCAAGGTTTTCAGACACAGACATGGTGTTAGTGAGAGGGCAAACACGTTTCACAGTGCGAGCCGTCGGAGCAGCATAATCTTGTTTGGCTCTAAATCCAGAGGAGTTACGGGAAAAGTTCAGCAACATGGGAAATATTCAGATGAGAAGATTTGTAACAATATAGTATTGAGCGTTTCCCAAAATGATTCTCAGCTTCATAATCCTGACTATCCCGTCCTTATAGCTCCTCTTCTGTCTTCACCTGAACCATGTTGGAGGAGCTGTCCTGCGCCTCTACCTGCGGCGTCTGGTTCTCATTGACCAGCATGTTGAACTGCAAGTCGCTGTACTGGGAAAAGTCCTGAGGGTAGGAGCCAAAGTTCTGGTTTAAGTTCGTGTCCATGTTTGCAAACGTGGGGTTGGCGTCGGGCCCCGGCTCAAAGCATGAAGGCATGGACAAGTTGAAGCCCGGGTCGAGTTGAATCATGTCCCATAGTACAGGATTTTCTAGCAGCTGATTAAGGATGGCCGTCGCATCTGTACCATTGTTTAAGTCCTGGGGCTCGTTGTAACATATTTCCCCTACGGCGGAGGCCCCAGGCTGGGCAGCACAGAGCCTCTCGTCCGGAGACATCATGGTCTGAGGCTGCGGGAAGTGGAAGGGCTGCTCCGCTGCAGGCGTACTTTCTGCTGCGGGAGAGGAAATGGATTATGTTACAAAAAAATACTAATACCTGGTCTGTTATTAGGTAGATCATGTACATTTGAGCCTCAGTATTATTTCAATCTTGTGTGTGTGTATTGATAACAAAGACCACTTAACATACAATATGTTCATATATTATTATAAGAACATACACTGAGTTGCCAGTTTATTAGGTACACCTACCTAAAACTAATGCAGTCCACTAAAGCAGTCTGGCAATAAATCTTTCCTCTGTGAAGGTTGTAATGTTTAGTTTTTAGATAAGTGTTGATTTTAACTTCATGATCATTTTGCAGGATGTAGCTTGTGGTGCTGTTGAATTGTACTTTTATCAATGCTTTATTTTATTCTACTTCAGTATTTATGTATATCTGATTTTACTTTGTATTTTGCATATGTTCATATGTATTTATATAGTCTAGTTATACTACTTTATATTTATTTCACTATGTTTATCACCTCTCTTGGGCACAGAAATTTCCTGAGATGCATAAATTCCTTTTTTTTTTACATTTCTGCATCTTACAACTATTTTTCCTTCCATTTATAGTAGAATTGCACAAAGAAATGCTGTCTTTCTTTTGTCAACATTGTTGGAATTAGGAATGGACAAAAGAGATCTGGGGTTGCGTGCCTACGTTCAGTCTGAGCAGGTTCTGGCAGTGCAGAAAAGACACTAAGTTGTGTAAGTTAACACAATGTAGAAGATTAATAAAAAATAAAGTGGGCCAATTACAAACACAGCAGTCTTACAAACACAAAGGCTACTTGCTACATTGAATCTGTCTACCTGCTAACTGCCTCGATACACAAGAAAAAGAAAACATCAAATGGAAACAAAGAAAAGACGACCGAGCCTCACCTGACACACACGGTTTCTCTCTGAAGCTGATGTCTGACTTTATCTTTCTCTTCCGCTTCACCTCGTACGGATCTATAAAAGAGTCAGAAATACTCAGCTGTTCATGTTTTGGCTGCATTTGTCTTAAAACAAGCACATTTCAGACATTCAAGCTGGTGTTGCCATCGATAAGCAGACAGTTCAGTGCTAACTGACCTGGGTTGTGCGGCAGGTACGTGAAGGTAACACACTCGCTCTCCATCTGGTCTGAGAGGCGACGCAGGACCACGCTGACTTCAACCTCCTCTGTGATGTCCTGGTCCTGGTAGGGCGGGGTCTTAAACACGATGGCGATCTGCCGGTGCACATCTGTCTGGGCGAACTCCCCGCTCGCCTTCCATGACCCTCGCCTGAAGATGATCTCTATGTCATCTGTGGATCAGGGACAGCACGCAGAGCCATGTCAATAAAAATTTAAAAACTTCCTCTGAATATTTAATCCTAATTTCAGACAAATGTTGTCCAATGTGCCTGCTATTTATATCCTCTTTGCAGTTCTTTCTTCGTACATTCGCAAAAATCCTGCAGTAAATACAGATTTCTTTGTTAGCAATTCAGTCATTATGGCATCTACTCTCATCGATCACAGGTTCTGCTGTATGACACTCGTTTGACACACATTCTAGGCACCGAATGAGTTTCAAAGGCACCTTAGAGAGGTATAAAGACTGCAAAATAAAAAAACATACCTCTAAATATTAGATTGATAATAATATGATTAATCAAGAGGAAATGTCTCAAAATGGGTGATTTTCATTACTATCTTATGTTTCCTTGCATCCTCTCTCTCCTCCCATGACCCAAAGTTTTTCTTCTTGGCCCATCATGGAAGATCTTCCAATCCTTTAAATGTACCTGCAGGAGACCGTTGGAGCAGCTCAGAGCGAGGAAACACAGGGGTGTCCTACGCAGAAGTCTTATCAAGTGGCGTGACGTATAAAAGCGGCACCTCTACATGACAGACACAGCTGTGCAGCACGTCATGAGTACCTACGCTATGGTATCAATGGTTTCTCATTTAGCAGCTTCCATCCCTCCGACCTCACATCTCTTTCTCGCATGTCTCTCTCACACCCTAGCTGAGAGAAGCTAAGATGCGAGGAAGGGTTGTGAGTGAGGGAAGCGAGAAAGAGACCATTGGGTCCAAAACACAGAAAAATGCTATAATAAAAGAATAACCGTGGTCAAAAGACCGTCAGAAGACGACCCTCTTCAACACTGAATGAAAGACAACTGAAACTAAACATGAGCTTTACAAAATGTGTCCTTGCCTTAAAAAACACAAATCACAGAAGTATGTCTCACTTCATATCAACAGTACCTTGTTTTATTAGCAGTTTACTCAAGTTTGGGAGCTTAAGAGAGTCTCATCATCATCATCATACTCTAAATGTCTCCCTTCGGTCTGATGTGTACTGACCCAGCAGAGGACGTTTCATGCACTTAACTCATGCGGTGAAAGCTGAGCTTGTCCCATGTGATCTCTGCTGTGTGAGCCTAATTTTGTCCACCCTCTGTATATTTTTGGACATACGAAAACGCACCTTTCTGCACTTTGTCACACAGCATGTAGATCTCTGTCTTGCCGGTGCAGGAACCTCTGTACTGGTTAAAACGGCCGATCTTCAGCTGTGATGTAGTCGTGGCCTCTGTGAAAAAAACAAAACATTGGAACAAAGTGTAAGACTCAGGAAACCCATTAACATATTGTTAGTACAGTGGGTTATAAGAGGCGTTTCTTTCTTACTCTTGTCATAGATGGGGTTGGACACCACTGGACTGATGCAGTCTTTTCTGCCGTCCTCCGACTCAAACTCGCACTGAAAACACAGACGCACAGCATTCATGTCCATGTCCTCGATGCCCTTTGTGTGACCAGCTGAGGGATGAAAAGAAAGTCACGATGAATTAAAACAGCGGAGAAAAGGAAACTGTATCATCCTCTGATATTGTTAGCTAACTTCTGATGAGAGGTTTGTGTGTGTGTGTGTGTGTGTGTGTGTGTGTGTGTGTGTGTGTGTATGTGTGTGTGTGCATTGGGATCCATCTTACTTTGAAAGGGGTCGATATTTTGGCTTCTTCTCTTCTGAAGGGAAAAGTCCAGCTCTTTCCTCCTCACACACTGGATACCAAGGTTAGCGAAGCTGCAGGTGCAAAAAACACATTTTGCACGTTAGAAAATGCAAGAAAGATATTGTGATGTTTCAGGAGAAGGGAAAACATATTAATAAAAAATGTAATTGTTGGGAGAGGCGATAAATGAGGGATGGTATTGGCACCTGTGACGTCGATTGCTGTGAGGATTGAGCGTGACCACGCAGATCCCTGAACCATTCGGGCAGTCTTTACCCACGAGACAGTGGGGGTGAGGCCGGTGCGGGGGGTCTTTGGTCACCAAGGAAACGGTCACCGTGACCCTCTTTAAGTGGTCGATGGGACCTTGAATCTGAAAGAGACGACAGCAGAGAAATATGAAATAGAGAAGTAGGGAGGAGACAGAGAAGTACAAGGCCTAAACATATAATAAACACATTAATATATGGGAAACCAAAACGTGTTTCCGCATGGTGATATAATCACTTCTAACAGAATAAAAGAAGGGGAGCCACCAAATTGAGAATATTTGACAAACTTAAATTGGAAAATATGTAGCCTGAGGAAGCTATTCAGAGCAGCTGCCATTTGTGCATTTGTTTAGCATACTAAATGTTTTTTTATTTATTTGATGGCTCCCCCTTCTTTTTGCGGCGTATGATAACTGAGTGATCACCGAGAAGAATTAAAAAACGGCAAAAATAAAATGTTAATGAAGGGTTTTGCTTAAATAACTACATTTCATTTCCACAGATTGCAGAAATCCACAGATTTCTTTCACCGTTAAAACCACCACATGCCTCAAGTGTTGTGATGGTTTGGAGATGACAAGTAGAAGTGTTTGTTAGAAAGCGGGCTGGGGATAAACCGCCTGTCTTTGACCACACTTGAGCTTGGATTTGTGGGGACTTTCTAATTGACTTTAACCACCCACATCCTTCAAGCTCCACCCGTCTGCACCGGTCGACACAGGGTTCAAGTGTACACACCAAACAGAATCAACTGTGGTTATAGCCTCTCTAACTGTCACTGAGAGCAAGTAAACCCCCTTTAAGGTCCAACAAACACCCACACGCGCACACACACACACACACAAATGTAAGGGTAATTGTCTACCTCTATCGCAGGCTGACTCTTGTTGGTTTCAGTGCTGGACTCCCCCAGGATGCTGCCGGCTGAGCGTCCCTCACATTCATACCGAAACCTCATGCCTCTCTCCTTTGGCTCCTCCACCACCACCAGCTTGGGCTTATTCAGAAGCATCTCCAGCATCTCGGTGCCTCCGTGGTTCTGAGAGGGAACGTAGCCAGAGCTCTTAGAGGCCAGCGAACACGAGGAACCTCGACCGCGCCGAGAGGAACCGGCTGCCCGGGGAGGATGAGCCATCTCTCTGGAAGTGCACAACGGCAGCTGGGGCTGAGGGAAGGTGCAGGTTGGCTGTGGTGTAAAAACAAAAACATTATTAACAACATTATGTAACCTTTATTTAGCCAAAACGACAATACAAATGTCCCAAATGGCAGGAGCGGAAAAACTCTTTGTGCCATCTTTGTCCTCACTTTAGGGACAGACAGCAGATATACGTGTTGTGATCTGACATAATGATTGCAGGACGAACAAAATTTGCAGAGATATATGATATATGAACGGCACAGAATGGCTTTAAAACACATTCACTTCTCCTGGCTTCAAAAGAGAACCGTCTTCTGAAATAAAAAACAAACTCAGGTGTCTGTTTCTTAACAAGGTTTTCAAAATCAGACAAGGTACAATTCTCGGTTGAACGGCGCTGTCGGTCGCCCCAGGATCCAGCCAAGTCTCAACAAAAGGACACCACACAGCTTCCACCACACATATTTGTAACAGGCAACAACCCCTATTATCTGCTCCCGAGCTGTAGCAACATCCATCTGAAGTCAGTGATGGAAAATGTAATTATCTGCTACTTAACATGTTAAAGCCACGACATTTATCTGAAGATTTCACATCAACCCCTTTAAAAAAGGGTTGAGGGTTCAATGTCATGTTTCAGTAGTTTCACCAAAGAAACATTTCTTTTTGAGGCCCAAAGAGGTAAAATGATCCAATGTTTACACCAAAAAAGGTAAAAATCCAGAAATATAATAAAGACATTTGTTACAGAACTGTGTTTTGTATTCTTTCCTCCCCCATCAACCATCTCATGACACTATAGGCTTCATTATAGCATCAGAAAACACACCAGTCTTTTTGAAAGGATAAAACAAAGACCCGGACCTCTGTCATCCATTACAGCAGATGACACAGTAGGTGAAGCATTCTGCATTGAGGCTGCAGTGAAACCAAGCAGCAAAACTGAGTCACTGCATGTTTTTTTTCCTTCATACATGTGCTTTCCATCAGTGCATAGAGTTAACCGTGTGCTCATTTGACTCCTCCCCTTGCAAGATAACTTATTTCCCCATCAGACCACCGAGCTTTTCCGTTCCCACTCAGATTCTTGTTGTTGAATCTCACTCTGTGCCGCTTTTACTTTCTCTGTCTATCTTCAATTTCTGTTCGGCTAGGCCTCTGATTGCTTTCCATGTGATGTAAAAAGCCAGAGACAAAGAAAACACACTCAAGTTTTAAGTCTATCTGAAGCATCGCTGTAATGACAGATGAATAACCAAACCTGCAGGGAACAAAGAAGCGAAGATGTTGACCTCTTTGTCACCTGTGAAGGAGTAAATCTAGGCTCATTAAACCGTTGCTCCAGAGATTTGGGTGATGTCTCTGCAGGAGATCATGTTCCACGATATCCTGTCGAGACACAGGCTGCCCGTTGTCAAGAACGTCTTAGCCTTACAACTCTGGAGCTAAACAAAAAAACCTAGCAGTGTGATCCAACGAACAGGAAATAGGAAGTCAGCTCAACCAGACGAGGATCGACCAATTGGAGAAGCGGTGCGAGGCGAGGAATGTGACCTTTCACCCCTCAGCGGGTTTGGCTAGTAAACAGAATGACGGCAAACTGAAAGTAGGAGTCAGATTACAGTTTCTCCAACGAGACGACTCCTCCTCCTCCTCCTCTTCTCTCTCTCTCTCTCTCCCTCTCAGCCTCCTCCCACAGAAAAGCATGCTGGGTGAGGAGGTGTGTCATCCTCTATCACAGGCTGCGAACACTTTTTTAATAAACTGTATTAACACACAACCCCCCCCCCCCCCCCCCCCCCCAAATGTATCATCTAACATGCAGTTAATTTGCTAATAAAGAGTTCCAGCAGTTTTCCGATGCCCTACATTATTATGGGTCTGTGCAGGCTACAGCGTCACTGCAGTCTTATCAGATCAAATCCCTTCTGATCTGTAAATCACGTGCTTTATGGTAAGAGCCCGACCTGCCTGGCTGCCTGAATACTACAGTACAACAACACAACATTTGACTGTCACACGTGTACTACACTGCAGTCTCTTTCATCAACATTAGATCCTTAAAAGAAAAACTCTTCACTAAAGCTGCAAGCTCCTCTTTTTAGATCCTGACGGAGAAGAAGCCCGACTGATGTTGTGGAGTTTATTATTGATAAGCTTTCAGAGGTAACATTAGGGCAGTGTGGACACATAACTGATTCACACTGACTGCACCTCTAAGGATCAAGATTTGTGTATAGATCTTGTTGATATATACATCTTATATTTACAGAGTATGCTAAGCTCTATAATGTTAATATGTATATTTACTGTTCCTATGCAATAGTACGTCTATCTATGCATCCATCTATGCATCTATCTATCTAAATATCCATCTCCCTATCTATCTATCTATGTATCTATCTATCTATCTATCTATGTATCTATCTATCTATCTATCTATGTATCTATCTATCTATCTATCCACCTACCTATCTATCTATCTATCTAATAAATATTAATGCCCCACCAGCCGCCCCAGATGCAGCATCTTTAACACTTTAGTAATTTAGAGAATCATTTATCTCTCCAATTAAACTTTATCTGTGTTTGTCAGCTGTCACGTCTCACCTGGGTGTTGACAACTCTCATTCTGGAAACCTCTAGGAGTTAAACCAAAGCAACACAAATGACTACATTGGTACAAGTCACACTGTATGAACACACCCAAAGATGTCTGCGTACCAACTCACCTGACATGCAGTGCCTCTCGCCACCAGCACGGGCTGAGATGGTGGTGAGGTGCTTTGTCGGAGCATCCTGTGGTTCTGGCTGAGCGGCTGGCAGAGGAGGTCGGCAGGAGGGGCGGGAGGTCCAGGGAGGGAGGCACACGAGCGTTCTCCGTCCTCTGTGATGATTTCCTCGATGAGGTCTGTGAACAAAATATTCATGGTGTCTCAGATGGCCAGTGTAACTGAAATAATGTCTGTGTCAAACGCTTATTTATCAATAATCAGTACTAAGCTGTGAAAGCTAAAGATAACACTGCTCTATTAACAAAATGTCAGCTTTTGTCAGAGACGTGGGGATGCAACTTATGTGAAATTATCTTGACAAGAAGGATACAAAATGATAATACCTCCAGGATAAACAAGGAGCTGCGCTGACGTATCAGTATGAACAGACATGGTAGATTTTATAAATGGTGTCTCTCAAGACAGCTTATTCTAACCGCATAAAAACGTTATACATTTTTATGGAATATAACATTAACCTGCACGTAAAGAGGTAATATCTTCCATTGACGGTGTCATATAATAACTAAACTAATCACAAGACAAGAAAACTATTTCCTGGGAGAGACCCTGCGTTTTTGTATTTGATGTTTGTATTTATTTCTGTATTTATATTAGGTCTGTTTAGGGCTTTGGGACTGTTTGATTTATATACGATGCACCTAAAAGTGTTGTTTATTCCACACTGTCCATTATTTATTATAGCAGGACATCAAAAAGTCCATTATTGTTTTATACCAAGACATATATGTGTCGTGTCATAAGAGTTTGTCACCAGAGACAGTTGCTTCAGTACTCTTGCTACGGTTACCAGCATTTGAATAAATGTCTGTGGTTGAGGTCTAACATGTCCGACACTTTTCAGACAAACAAACCAGACTTTCCTGCAGCTGTGATGTATAAAAGATTAACAAAGCAGAGACGATTCATCTATAAGGAAATGGACGGATAATTAATCAGCAACCATCTTATCACCTGATCATTTAGGTATTTTTTTTACAACAACTCTCTCAGATGTGAATATTTGTCGGTTTAAACTCAATATCTCTTGGTTCTGAACTGCAATTGCAATCAGTCATTTTGAATATGCAAACTCGTTTTTTGGAATTATAATTTTAACAATTTTCTGACATTTTATAGACTTGTAATTCAAGTTCACTTTTATTTATACAGCACAGTTAAAACGACCTGTAACAGTCATCCACAGTGCTTTACAGAGCAATGTACATAGTAGGTAGGTTCATGTATAATGGAAATAAGTCACAGCCTTAAATGTAATACATCTATTAAAATGCATAATAAAGGTGTTATATATTTTTTTGTCTTATGATAAGGTCTAGTTTTGCACCTCGGGGTCACCTCACTAACCAGAGGCTTTGTGACAAACATCACAACACTAGATGAGGAAGCAGCACTTCTGCTTGAGGTCGCCTCAGGTCACACTCAAACTGCATGAAAGACCTCACACCCCACACATGCATGACTTTATCTTTTGGGGAGGACAAAAAAAGAGTTTGCGCTTACCAAAGTCTGACGGCCCCCGCGGCTCTGCAGGACAAACAGAAAGCATTAGAATAATAATAATAAAAAGAAATCAGCTGTTAAATGATAAACCTGCACTAAGTGTTGCAGCAACATGGGAGAGAGAGCCGGGTAGGAGTGATCTGTTCCCGGGAATGGGTGTTGGCTGCTCTGCTCTGACAAATCACATGCCTGGTGATGTCAGCCCTCTCTCTCGCGCACACACGCGAAAAGTTGTGTGCGCACACACACACACACACACACGCGCGCGCACACACACACACCCTACCAGAGGTCCCGTTGAAGATGTCCATGTCTTTCATCGCATGTGAGGAGTCCTTGGAGACCACCAACTCCGCTGTCGCGTCCTTGGATTCGGTCCAAACCGGATTATTTCCGGTATTAAGTCCTCTGTTCTGGGTCAAAATGGGTCTCTTTTATTTTGTTTTGGAAAAACCAGCTCCGGTAAACACTTGTCAGGCTACAGTACCGACCCTGTGAGGGTGTTGAACGGACTTGAAGCCATGTGTTGACTGGCGTCTGAAGTGCAGCTTGCTTCAGTTGTTTCCGCAGCAGCCTCGCTCTGATTGGCTGGTTCAGGGTGGAAATCCCCCTCAGCGTCACGTCACCTCCCAGAGGGAATTACCCCCACGGGGACAGCAGGTACCCTACTGAGCCCTCAGTAGGATCAATGCTTTGCATATACTGAATATTCAACAACTCCCTTGCTCTTTTTTCCATTAGGTAATTGTGTTTTGTTTGTACCGCGCTCCACTGCATATGCAAAACAACTTGCAGCTAGGCTTTCTAAATACTCTCTCTGTCTCACACACTTAATACACTTTTAATCCAAGCTAGTCAAAACCAGTTTTTCCCCTGAGAATGACATTGATGACGCCCTGGGTATTTATCCTGGTTGCATCATGCCACTGGTGCATCAGCTCCTGTTTCCGACAAACTGAGGAAAAGTGGGAATTCCTATTTCTATCATGAATAATTATATCTGTCAAACCGCGCCAATAGGATCTATGCACGTCTAGTAACTGCCCTGAAAAACAGTGACGTGAATCATAGGATGTGATGCAGTTGTTTTTTACCATTAACTTTTCTATTTGCTCAAAAGTTGTGAAGCGCAACAGCGACACCTGCTGGAGACACTGAAGACGGGCGGTTTAAAGGAAACTGAAAGCGAAAGTTGAGGCGTTCAGGGGAAGCAGTGACTCAGCAACAAGACAATGAATATTTAAAAAAGAACTAATCTCAGCTGCAGTCGTGTTGAAGTAGTAAAGTAGTGTTTCCCAACCTGGGACAGGATTCACAGGAGGAAAAACCTTTAAAGATTTCAAATGCTGTTGCGTTTAGCTCTTTAGGACTCCTAAAAGTAAAAACACTCCCATCTCTCTTTGGTGAAAATGCTCAGAGCCCAAAGTCACAAACAACCTGCCATTTTGTGCCATCATTACTGCACACAAACTGGACTGTGGTATTAAACGGGTTTGTCAAATTCTGCAAACTTCAACAATCAAACTCAAGCACAACTGAAATTTAGTGCAACTATTTTCATAATTCATTGTTTGGAGTCAATTTCCAAGCAAAAAAAACAAAACATTTGCTGGTTTCAGCATCTTGAATGTGAATATTCTCTGCTTTTCTCATTTGTATTTCTTTGTAAATTGAATTTATTTGAGTTGTGGATTTTTAGTTTTGACAAAATGAGCAATCTGAAGTCCTCGTATTGAGCCCTGGAAATACGATCATCATTCACAGTTGTCTGTCAAAGCGAGAACTTTTCAACAGGGAAAAAGATTTAAATAATTAAAATAGTAATTTTTCGCATTAATAGAAATACTGAAAGTTTTCATGCAAAAATATTGTTCTTGAACCGGGAGCGGTATGTAAAAACTAGAAAAGGGTAAATCAAAAAAAGCTTTGCATAAGACATTTTAAATCACACTTGAATTTTACTATAAACATGAATGAATCAAAATTTAATATGTACCAACATGGAACCCTCCTTTTTCCAGGATTAACAGCCCAAATTAAAACGAGACACTTTAATTCTCCCAGCACACATCTGACCGTTTCCACCGTGTCCGTCAGGGCGAGCAGGTGTGGAGTGTGAACATGGAAATATATGAAAATCAGATCTGTGGCTGAGGGGGTAAAATTAAAATTAGACTTGCAAATTAGCTATTGATAGACAGATTTGACAGTATTATTAACATGACAAGCTGAGATTCTGTACAGTTTGAGGACATACAAAAAGAATGTTTCAGTGACTGAAAAACAAAAAGTCATTGACAATATTAATATATTTATATTAATACCAACAAGGCTGTTATTTTTTTTATGTTCAACTTTAGAACATTAACCGTTTGTTTAAAATTAAGGGTAGTAGTCACTGTCTTGTGGGTAGTGTCGTCCATCTTGTCTCCAGTCACCACCGATCTTTTTCAACCTCCTTCGTTGCTCAGGATCTTTCCAGTTTCCTCCAGCACTACTCACAGGTTTCCAGGCAATCCGAAACACGGTGCTCACATGGAATGAAAAGAAAAATTCACAAGGAATCTTCACAAAGAAAAAACAAAAAAACTGCACTTGGCCTCTTTTTTCCCCCCTGTATAAAAAAAGTAGTATATTTGCGACCAGTTCCCCTCCCAACTTCTACTCCGAGACATTGTTACCCTCTGAAAAATCATACAGAATACAGTACATCACGTTTTGTTTTACTTCACTTGAACTTCAAAACGAGAGGGCGGGGAACAGAAATGAGAATTTACCAAGTCTACACTGAATACGATTCTCTGTGGATCCACACAGAAATCAGAGGGAACAGTTGAACTGCATTTTTTTTTGTAGTGGAGTCCATCACAGCTAAAGGACGACTGCCCTCCCTGCCTGGATTTCCACAAGTCCTCTTCGCCCCAGTAGTGAGGGCCAGGGAGGCAGTTAAGGGCGGGGTCTTGCTTAATCGTTCTTCTTGTTTTCCTCTGGTTTGTCTGTGATGGCGGCAGCTGTGTCCGGCGCAGCATCTCCTGCTGCTGTGTTGTCCGGGGTGGGGGCCACTCCGCTGGTGCCAAACTCGTTGACCCTGTTGGGATCAACCCGATAGATCCAGCGCTGGTACAGGTAGATGAAGAACACCACATCTGCAGGACAGGACACAGTCCAGTGAGACGAAGATGTGAAATGCATTGTTCCTTGAATAAATAAATGTAGCACTGCTGACTATGCCACCACAAAGACGTGCATCTGAATGCACCATGAATTTACAAAGGGCGTATGAATGCACCATAAAGTCTCATCAGAGGCGACACACTTAACCGTTCATTGTTTGTTTACATATCTCATAGAAAAGGCAAAAGGTTGCCACACTGGTGACCTCAGGGAAGCAGGAAAATTTAACAGTTGGATTTTTCATCTCCTACTGTGGCCATGGTGTCTGTAAAAGTACAGCTGCAGGCTACTGGTAAACTTAGTGCACCCTGTGTCTTTAGCTGCATGCTAGCGGCTGGTAAGCTAAGCTGTGTTGTTTTTTGTGATTGGACAACAAAATTATAATAAGAATCATTGTTACTGCTTTAATTTTGGTAACTGAAAGCTCACTTTTCAATTTAAAAATGAAAAACACCCCTACTTCACTTCACCATATGGGAAGAATGGGAAAAATTACCCTGTTCATAACTTGAGCGATCACATCACTGGATAACTTGTTTGCATCAGGGTTAAAATGTACTGACAATATATCCATTTAATTTGAGTGTATATATGATTTTGGTTGTGATGAGGTATCCATGTTGGTTAGGTTAGAGCTCAGAACATGTGTTTCCAGTTACTAATTTACAAATAGGGAACTATCACTTACAGTTACAATATGACATGAGGCCACTAGACCTATCCAGCTCAAGAGCTGGGCTGACTGAGATAATGACCTACAAATGAAAAAAAATATTTCCACAACTGATCCAAAATGCCATTTACCTTTTGTTAAAAACATTTAAAAAGTGTTACTTTCCACCAGCGTACCATCAACGGCACACTTCACACACTCAAGTAAAGTGAACTTTTATACACATGATTGCCTGTGAGCCTCTCTGAGAGGATGAGGAGAAATTCAACCATAATTAATTGCGGAAAACAGCCTCCTAAGCGGGATCTAGCAAACTGACACTAGGTGGCGTTGGGGGATAAATTATAACAGATGCTGTGACAGGCATCGAAGGCTCCTGGTGATTTTGAAAGTTGCTCTGCTTAACATGGAATAAAAAAAACAGAATGCTATTACAGACAGAAAGGAGGAACATATTTCCTGATCTGTCTGGATTAACTGCCACCAAGTTGAGCAATAATTCGAACCTGAAACCACTAACAGCAAAACACTGCACATCTGATCTTCATAACATGGCAAACTCAAAATGGCTTCTTTAAAAAGGACGTTAAATGGCTTTAACACCCACAAAGAGTGTCAGATGATTATTTGACTCCCCAGATTCTGGTAAATTCATAAAAAATACAAAATCTAGATCAGGAAAGGCGTACCATCTCTGAGGCATCCTATCCTGTACATCATGGGCATCTTGATGACAAAGGCAAACAGGTCATCAATAAAGGTATTGAGAGCCTTGTAGGTGAGCATCCTCCACGGGAGGTGAGCCACAGACTTCATTTTGTAGTTGATGAACAGCTGAGGCGTCATCGTAATGAAACCTATAAAACAAAAACAGAGATAGAAAGGAAGGCACCTGTTAGGAAATGTAAACAATTTCACACCAGAGGCAGTAAATTAGACAACAGGCAGCATGACTGGGGAAGTCTATTAATATGCAGCACATTAGCAGAGGCCAGTGGGAATTGGATATGTAACCATGATGCAAGTGTGAAAACATTATCTGTATGTACATCCACTTAGAGACAGGATAATTAAGAGAGACAGTTATAGTAATCAGTTGAATCTCTGGCCTTTAAAATAGATTTCTTGTTCAACAGGAACAAAACCTGTTGGACACAATGTGTCAGCAAAGAGTAAAATCAATAATACATTAAGAGAATAAATACAAAAAAGGTTCCGGGGGGACAGATGAGAATGAGTTTACAAGAAAAGATGTTGAATATTAACAAAGGCATGAAACAAGTGTCTGTGTGCTGCAAAATCTCTTAGGATATAAATGACACTTTTTTTTTCTTTACATTTATTTATTTTGTTTCATATTTTTTAAATATATTTTCCTGACATCCTTGTGCAATCATTTATTTTAAACTTCTGTATTTGTGGGATTTACTATACTTCTAAATATTCCAATAAAAAGGCTTATACAGAGTTTAAAATCTTTAAATTTAAAAGTAATAAAATGCTGGATACCAAGTGTTCCCTGCATCAGCCATTTACATTAGATAATACATGGGCAGTCATGAATTTTGGGAAAATCATCAAGATAATTTGTTTATGGTTAACATTCTCCTTTTCACATTTACACTACACGTTTGTTTTACCAGTACATTAGATCCCTTTTATGTGCAATCAGCCTATGCATAAACTTTCATTTCCTGACATTGAGTATAAACAAACAACAAAAAGGACACATAAGACTAAATGATAAGTAGTGGAGTATATAAATGCTTCAGACATACTCACCAAAGGTTAACAAGAAGCCATAGAGCATGCTGAGAACCCATGAGTACCAGCCTTTGTGCTCTACGTACAATAAACTGTAGACCGCATAGCATCCAAACAGAGGGTAGAGCAGCCACGACAGGTACTTGAAGGCCATCTGTTCACAGTACAAAAGGCTTTATTAGAAACAGTAATAAGAAAATTACTTATATAAAACATATTACTAATTGGTTTGCTTTAATGACATGCTCGTGGTAGTTTTCATTAATCCCAACAGAGAAATGTGAATTAAAGTTTGCTCTTCTCCACAGAGAGACACTCAGCTACAGTCCAGAGCTTAAGGAACAATCAGAAGTGAGAGTCTGTCAAGAAATATATATTGTATTGAAATAATGTGTGAAGAGTGTGAAGAGTGCTGCAGTTGAGGATTGGTTTGACTCACATCGTCGTAGATTTTGGTTGAAGACTGCACATATGTTGACTTGTCGTTAAATACCAATCTTGGAAACACTCCTAGGATTTTGTTCTCTCTGTCCAACTAGAGGAAGACAAACATAAGTTGAATATGGTAATGGCATCACAACAGGAAGTAGAAATGCATGTTATACACAGATACAAAAGGTTAGCATTGGATTAAGAAAGTTGGAAAAACATGAGACTTGTTATCATCAAATGCATTTTCTAAAGCCCATCTAGTAAAGGAAACTTCCATCATCACTACCACACAGTCACTGCGTGACTCCTACTTTTCTGACTGAAGATGAACTCTTCAGGGAAATAGGCATGAAGGTTGGTCTGACAATTTTAATATATTTTTAAGGATGGTGGACAGGTGCTTAGAGTTGAATTAAATACTGTTAAACAATAATGCGCATGAAAAAAACAAGTCTTGCTGTGACTTACTTTGACGTCCATGACCTTGGTGATTTTCCACAGATCAATAAGAAGGCCGATGAAGACGCTGACCTGCACCACAAAGTTAGTTTCGTTGTCCAGGATGTACAGCAGCACCACCAGGGACTGAAAGACTCCAAAAATGATGGAGCGCACGGAGAGGCCTTCGAGAGACTGTCTGCTGTTCCAGAACTGGATATCTGAGGAGGAGACGGTGGCAAGTTGAAGCTGAAGGGCCAATAAACACAATATTATTGTCAAGTCCTCGACACGGACCGGCTGTTGTGACCTTACCATTCTTGAAGGCAAGAAACTCAAAGATGCTGTGCACGATGGAGACAACAATGGTGAGACCCAGCAGGTATGGGTTGGTTTCCAAAAGGGCCACCTGTACAAAGAGAGTGTTTTTAATTTAAAGTTACAGATGTAGCCATGGCTGGACTGAAAATATTCGGGTATTCGGTTCTGAATTTTGGGATTCGGCTTTTTTTAATTTTCAAAACTGTAGAATAACAGAATCCTTAAAACATGTCTTTAATAAACCAAACCAAAGTGTGTTGCAGCACGGGGTTTCCATTTCAGCTCAGTGTGAGAATTTTAACAGTGTTTTGCTGTCATTTACGGACGCTTTTCCAGGAAGCTACAGGAGCAGCTTAGCAGTCTGCTAACTTGCTGCCCTCTCTACCAGTATTACCTGCAATTTCAACAATGTTAGGCTTAAAAAAAACGTGCATTTAGGCTGAAATTCACCGTGATATTCTGAGCAAAGGAAGTTGGCTAACTGAAACACTGCAGTGCTGTGCAGTCCATCTCAGCCAAGCACAGAGAGATGTCTGGCTGAGTCTTGTAACTGAGCTGTCTGATGTGTGTAGAGGTGTGTGTGGTTATACTGTAACAGCCTGGTGTCGTGGGGATTTAAGGAAGAAAAACCCAGTGACCGGTCGCACATTAAAACATTTCTTTTTTTTTTTTTTAAATCACTTCCATCTCATCCCATCTACTAGTTCCTATTTCTTAGCTTACCATCTCTGTGACCCTTGATGTACCTTACCTTGACAGAGTCTTGGTCTTCATCGGACTGCTCGTAGGTGTCCTCGGGTAAGAAGTTCCAAGGTGAGCGTGCATTTTGGGCTGCGTACAGCTGCCAACGCCATAAGGACAGCGGGCAGTACGCGAGGCGCAAAGGGAGTGTTTTCAGGGTATCATTAATGGGAAAGTAGTCCTTCTGAAGGTTCCAGTAGTCATTGAAGTACACAATGGGATAGTAGTCGCCACTTACTGCATCAAACTTAACATCTAGAGATAGAAGAGTGGAAATGTCAAAGATGGGTTGACACAAAAAGAACAAGACTCATTTAACAGCTGTTGTAGTTGGGACCTTTTAAAATGTACAGCAATGTGCAGTAGATGGCAAAGAGGTGAGAGGTCAACTTACGTTGGTCTAGAGGGGGAGGGACAGCGCCTTTGACCCAGGCAGTGTGGTCATCCACCATGTTGATGGTGAGGTTAGGGTGCCAATGAGAGATAATCTCCACTGGACCGTGGCTCTCTGCTCGCTGAGGAAACATTTGATTTGACATGAGCTGCAACTCTAGCTGCTATAACAACTATTATTTCTATTAATGTAAGGACCAACAGAAAGTCAAATCCAATGAGGGCAACTCTTTTTTTCTGATGATTTTAATTAATTTAATTTTGTAAAATGTATTTATATTCTTTGCTCACTACAGACAGTGTACTACAGCCTGACTGACACTGGATTTCTGAGACTGATACAGCAAACTAGATAAAACAAACTGTAGTTATTTATTTTTAAATGAACAAATAATTTTGATTTCCCGTAATTGTGCCAAGAATGCAAAAATAAGCTTATCAATGATGTCCAGTGGACAAACTATGTAGTGGTAACCCACACCTCATGCCTATTTTCTTATTCATATGCCGACACATACATGATACATCTCCAATAAGCTAATATATGTACTATACTGGCCCTCTACAGTGTACAAAATAATAAGTAAAACAAAAATATACCAACCTTGATCATTTCGGGATCTGCTTCTGTCTCTCCTGTCAGCAGATTCTTGGTCTTCATAAACTTTCTTCGCTTGAATTTATTCAGCACTGAAAGAGTAAACAAGAAAGGTTAACACTTAGAAATGATTAAATATAATATTCTATTATTACAACTTTTGTTTGAAGTTTACAATCTTTGCGCCCCCCACATGCACTTACTTCGTGTTGCATGAACTGTTGCAAGTCTGCGATACTGCCCCTTGCGTTTGGGGTCTGGGTGAAATCCACTTTTAGTGAAATAGACATGCATGTAAAGGGAACCGTTCTGCTGCACAGTCTGGAAGTACACGACAAACAGGAAGTGTTAGCGTCAGACAAATACACATCTACATTAGAAATCTGTCAAATTCACAACAAACTTGTCGTTCCTGTGCTTCAACAAAGTAAAAACTGCTACTTGTTCCCCCTCATCATCCATTTGTAACCTCTCTCTCCAACTGCATATCTCACACATTGCACTTCCCCTCCATCCTAACCTCTGGGATGTCCATCTCCTTATACTGCTCGTAACAGCCGTCCCCGTTCTTCCCGATGGTCCAGTCTCCGTAGACCAGGTCCCTGTGGTACCAGAACAGGGCTTCTGTGTTGTTGAAGTCTGAGAACACCTCCTCCTGGGACACGTAGACATACAAGTCCTGCAGGCATGGTGAGAAAATAAAGATGTTTATGATATGACAGAGTCAGGGGAGAGCGAGCGAGTTAGTCGGTAATGTAGCGATAATGTTGGTTTGCTGTCTAAATACTTCAGGGAATCAGAGAGTGAGGGGTGTTTAAGAACGAACAGCTTCAATGTAATTAAAAACAGCTGACCGTGGAGATAAAGGCAATGGACAGAGGGGACAGTTGTAATACCATGAGGGTGTCCTTGGGAAACAGGTTCCTGCTCGGTACTCTGGGCGCCCCGGCCGGTGTGTTGGGGTCTGGAGTGGACGGCCCTCGGCGGAACCAGCTACTGATGGCCCAGATTATGAAGATTCTGGAGAAAAGGGTGACAACAGAGTAAGCAAAAATTAGGTAGGAAATAAGGAATTAAAGTCAAAGATAAGAGGGAGAACATAAAACAAATACATAATGCAATAATGCAGTAGGGGTGATGAGTTGGATTAACACATTTCTAAATGGACAAATACCAGTTATATTAGCATTAAACAACTCTGGGACAAAGTATTTAGTTTGACCTTTTTTCTTGAGATCTGAAGAGCTGCATCAGGAGAGTGAAACCACAAGGAGGCTAATCTGATCAAACGGTATCCAGTCAAACTGCATTACATTCATGTTTCAAGAAAAGTGCTTTGTTCTTCATCATAAATCAGTGACAGTGCACAAGAGACAAACTTAGAAGTGAAAGAAGAAGACAGTACCCTGTGGCAATCAAAGAAAATATTGCAAAATGTTCAAATATATCAAGCATAACTGATAGGTTAGATTTTCATAACGCTCAATCTCCCTTTGTAAGCTTGTGGTTTTGGTCATTGTTTATAGTTTCTTCTTTGGTGGCAGATATGGGTTGAACAGACATGCAAATAATGCATTTTCTGTCAGATAACCTAGCATTATTTAATATTTATCTTGTTTGTCTTGGACAGAAAAAGATGAGGAAAGCTGTGGCTCTGCATACATCTTTAATATAGATTTTGACACCACCGTAATAATAAATCAAATTATGCATTTTGTAAGTTTTTAGAACTGCAGTAGTATCAGAGTAAGCCTTTATCTATGGGCCGGCTCTCCGCTTGTGAAGAAAGGGCAAACGTGCCAGACTAAAAGACAAAAAGATGAACTCACCTGAAGAGGACTCCTTTAATGACCTGCCATGCATTAGGTGGTGGTTGCGGCTGCTGCTGGGGCTCTGCATTTTCAGCTGTCTCCACAGCCTGGCCATCTGTTGTTGCAGCAGTCCCATTGCTGTTCACCTACGACACGTGGTCAGTGAAGCCAAAGAAAGTCACAATGATGGTGCAGTAATGGCAGCATGTAATAATAACAGCTTATCAAATAAATAATAACAGCTTCACTGGCATTAAAAATGTTCTGCTCGTATTCTCATTGTACTCTACTGAAAGCACAAAGTGGTGATATAATGGTACAGCATAATCTAAGGGGGACTGATTCACTCCCAGACTACAGTCAAAACGGGGCTATATAGTCCATCTTTAAGGACTGAAGGTTTACCTAAGGTGTCAAAAATACAATTAATCCCAGACTTTTATTATGTGTTGACCTCACATAATTGATTAACTGCCCCATGACCATTAAGCAGCTTATCCACACAAATTTCAGACTTTCAGACTCCACTCATTTGCTGAAGTGAGGTAACGCAGGCAAATTTTACATTCTTTTAAAAATCAAAGCAGGAAATTATAAGGGACATAAGTATCTCATATGGCAGATTTGCAAATTACTTGGCAAAAATTTTAATTACCAAATAAAAGTTATAATGCCAAACATTCTCTCACTCCGGCTTTTTAAATATGAGTATTTGCTGTTTTCCCTCCGTTTATAGATATGGGAAAGGAATAAATTGGAGTTAAAACTGCTCTGGTCAGACAAAACAAGCTATTTGAAGACAAAACATAGGGCTCTGGAGAACTATGACAGGCATTTTATTTACTATTTTCTCTCGATGCGTGAAAGAGAATCTCGGACTATGTCTGGACTTGATTCTCGTTCATCTGTGAAAATGGCCCAGGATTTCTTTAGTAACTCAATCAATTTTTATGCTTTTTTTTCTGATGAATGACTTATTTCCAAGACACTTATGACCACATCTCTGGTAATAAACACAATATGTAAAGTGGTACTTTAGCATGATTTTGTTGATTAAATCAAGTAATCATCGAAAATCGTATGAGTTCCTCAATTGAGGACAGCACTCCATTTTTAAGGACTGGGACTACCATGACCATTAGATCTAATATAGCCTTCATATGTGAGTATCAGCATACAGATGAGCATATTAAAGATCAGTAAACTAAACTATAAAGTAAGCTATCATTATTTTTGCTTGAGCGTGTCCATCGAGCCCCTCATCCATCCAGCAAGGCCACATTGTATTCAAGTGACACAATACATGAGCGCATGCCAAGTCACAAGACTCATTCACTATCTAAACATCTAATCTCCCCCATTGTCACCAACACAAGGGAGACTAGAGGCTGGCCTCTATTAACAAACAACACTCGAAGGTAAAAAGCATTTTTTGCTCAACAGGTTATTGAGGTGCCAAGAAACGACTGAGTGAACATCGCAAATGTTGAGGTTTGTGATAAGCCACCGGCCTAGCACCATCACAACCTGAATTTCAAGGCCATATGTTGGCTCAAAATACAGCTTTACATCTTGCTGCCTTCTCCTGTTGTGTTAAAATGGAAGCAATACCATTATCAGAGACATGGATCTCTGTCTCCTGGAGGGATCAGCGTAATAACCATAACACAGACGGTAGGCTCATCAATATGCTCAACAAGAGAAACAGGGTTATCTGTTCCAGCTGAGGATAATAATTTACACACACTGACTGAGGATTAACAATTAACCACCGACTCAGGGTGCAGAGTAAACACTTCACACTGGAGATGCGTGTGTCTGAATGGAAAAGGGCCCAGATAAGTCAGTCGTTCATAGAGAAGTGAAGATCGCTCTGGTAATGTTTATCATATATGGTGATAACCAGAGGAAGCAGGCTAATCTCAAATATTAGGTATATAAATAAGGAAAGTCTGTTGAATGTGTGTTGGTTGCTAATGGTTAAAAAAACGCTTTCTATCTGTGTTACAACGCTTGTTTTCCAACATTAAAAGATAGTGTTTTGACAGTAAGAGTACATTTAATACAATAAAAATTCAAGTGGGTGTGCTGGGGCCAATACAGTTACACCTGTACCCAGCAGAATTATCTAAAACAAACTGAGACAATACAAAGCACTAGTAGTATCATAGCGTTTTCCCTAGATTAATACCAGAGAAATTTCACTCAACTGAATCACAAGCAGTAGGCCTCAAGAGAAACATGACTGCCTCATCTAAAACTAATAACACATTCATCCTGACAGACCAATTTTATTACAGAAAGAGACACTATGCGCCTGTTGTACCCTTGACCTAGTTTCTGCTACTTGTGTATTATTATAATTTGATTTTAATCACAGAGCTGACATCTGTTATTCTGGAAGATGGCCTGATTGATTAGGAACATGTAACTGCTGTTTTGAAGGCATTTCCAACATACTAAAAGAGACATATACATATTTTTTAATCTGAATGAGAATAAAAGATTTGTAACCTGATTGCTCAAATTGCTATTAGTATTGTCTTATGCAGATGCTTGTCTGAAAATGCCTTTAAAAAGTACATGTGTTTCAACCTTTTTTCTGTGATTCTCAGATTTATCTTTGCTATATCTATGCTCAGATCTGGGACTTCAATGTTGTGATAATTCACTTAAATTTTTATATATAGTACCAAAACATAACAAAAGTTCAAGACATTTTACATATAGAGTAGGTCTAGACCACACTCTTACTTATTCATGATTTACAGAGACCCAACAATTCCCCTGTGAGCAGCAGCAAGTCACAATAACGATATTATCTATCGTATACAGTAAACAGGCAGGAACCTCGAACAGACCCAGCTCTATGGAGAAGGTCAGCCACCTGTCTTGACGTGTTGGGTTTGTAATGATAATGACATGATAGGTGTGAACTTGGGCTAAGATCACTGATCCATCATAACTCCCATGATAAAATGAATGGTCTGTCTTGGTCGTTACATTTGCTACAGCTTTACAATACGCTTGTTTGATCCTATCCATATTATGCATCAAAAATGTTTGTTTGGCCAAAGACAAACTCTGAAGGGGGACCAGTGGTTTGCCTCTGGAGAGATGATTCACTCTGTTAACTTGTGACCTCTGGTAACTTGTGACATTTGTCACTCTGGAAATAATTGCTAGTTGCCTAGAGACCGTCCTAATTGCCTCCAGTAACGGGTATTATGGCAATTTAAAGAGGATTTTACGGGGTTAGCCGAATATGACTCATCCAACTGGACAATGTTACCTAAATGAGCCAGATACAAAATGTACATTGTGCCTAAAGTTTCCCATGCAATGACTGTAGCTAAAGGCAGATAACCGCGTTTAACTTTAAATATGACGTGTGTGTGCGTGTGTGTGTGTGTGTGTGTGTGTGTGTGTGTGTGTGTGTGTGTGTGTGTGTGTGTGTGTGTGTTTCTTCAGAGTGGCCTGGTGAGCACCGCTCAGCTGCGTTGTTCAGGTTCAGGCCTTCTGGTAGCTCGCTGTCACACTGCAGCAGTCTGCTGTCTCACACCGACACACATGGAGGAAATTCTTTATCTGGTCACTTTTGTGTCCTTTCATGTCTCCAGGGTGTAATTTCACAATAAAACACCGCTCTCGCTCCTCTCACTCATCTGCTCGCTAATAACAGTCATCGTTAACGGCAGAGAGGGGGTCGTTTTAAAAACCAACCGGCACTGACAACGTCACTGAGGCTCGTGTGACCAACGGTAACACGTTTAAAGGTTAACGGCCCCACACTAAACGCTCAAACAGACATAACGGCCCCTTTCCCCTGGACGTGTGAAGTACATAAGCCAACAAGAGTGTCATACATGTTTTACCTCGCCGTTGCTCACGGTAGCTTTGGCCGCTTCGCTCTCCTGCGTCGCCATCTTTCCTTGTCTCTATCGCGCACACACCACACCACACTGCTGCTGCCTGGGAAACTGCGCTCCGCCTCGCGAGAGGACAGTTGAAGCGTCATCGCAGTGACGTGAGGCTTAAGGCGGAGTGATGATGAGGCTGATACATATATAAGATTCAAATTTAAAACCATTTAATTGAAAAACTAACCAAAACTATTAATTTATGCATAGCTTATAATTTCATAACAAATTCGGCAAATGTGTGTTCATGATTGTGATCAAATAATGTTTATATATTAAATGTCTTATTTTATAATTTTGTATTATTGTACTAATGTCCTGTATCGGGGACAGCGAAGACCTGGACGCATGAGAGCATTCACAGGCTTAATTTCTTGTTCTTTTTTGCTTGTGAATCCTGTTGTTTCATATGCCAACATTTTGACAATGTGAATGTAATTGACAAGTGAATGCACATTTAAAAACCGTTAATAAATACATATATAGATATATTACAAGGTGCTTTTTGACAAGGTAAAACTGCATGAAAACACTGTGCTTAGTCATGAATCTTCGCATGTGTCACTTAAAGTAAAACTTTCTAAAAACCAAAAATGGAACTGCTACTACTTCAGCTCTGCCTCAACAACAGATGACAACATTAAATGCTGCCCAAATGTAAATCCATCAGTAATATTAATCCAACAAGATAATCACATCAGAAAGGGCCATTTTGCATAAGGAGTTTAACTTTTGACATTTAAGTATACTCTGCTGATAATGCTTGTGTTCTGCTTACTGTATTCTGTACAGCAGCTTCTCATTGTCTTGAAGGCACTGTGTCCAGTATATTTTTCTAGTTTTTGTCACTGTGGATTTAAACTTGTTCTCATTGATTTTGCTGCAAAACAAGTAATATATGTAAAATCATTAATTAAGGTTGTTTTTCCCCCTTCAAGATGTGTTGCATGCTCAAACTATACCTCTGTGGCATAACGTTCCTTCTTTATTAGTAAAGACAGTTCTATCAACAGAGGGCAAAATTACAAAACACAAATTTGCCTCATGTGGCTTGAAAATGTGTTAAAACACAGAAAGACTATTGCGAATCAATTGCAGAAATATATATTTTAAGTCAATATTAAGGGTAATGAAGTTTGTGGCAGAGAGCAAAATGGTCTGTGTCACATTACATGTGCAGATACATCAAATCAATCTGATACACTCATGTACTGGCAAATCATTTTTATTAATAAGCATTACCCTTTGGCACATAGTTCCACCAGCACCTTAGAGACGAACAGAGGTTTTTATAAAGAAAAAAAAAAGAGAAGACTACATTTGTATTGGTGCGGTGTTGACATTACACTGGAAAGAAACCACACGAATAATTAATTAACAATTCTTCTGTGAACTTTAGATCAAAAGAACACACTGACAGTATCGGACAAGTAACATAAAACAAAGCATAAATAAGGCATATCAGTCATTTTCAAAAGCTGAGTGTCGTAATTATAACACAGAGAGGCCGGTAACTGGAGAGTGAACATTAGTTTTGCTGTTCCTTGTGTTTTCAAAGATTACTTTGATGACCAACCTGCTAGCTTATCACAAATATCCATAGAATGGTAAATTGTAAGTACAGTTCCCAACGCTAGAGATGGGAAACAAACAGGTATGTTTCAGAATTTAGTATTTCCACTAAATTAATTACTTAAGCTGCCCACCAGAACAAAACACTAGTACTATAAGATTAATGAAGGACTTAAATGGAAAGTGCGAATTAAATTCAATGTGCTTATATTGAGCTGCAGGTCAAAACAAACAAAAATGCGCAGGAAAAAAAGTCCCATTTAGTTCGACTTAAAAGCTAATATTGTTTTAAATAGGGAGTACAATTTTAATATTGATTCCACAGTTCAGACTGAGTTATCTGAGACACCTCTAAGGACAATTTTTTGAAGTACCAGCACTACAAACCTTTACTGGTCGTGTTCCAGTAAACACTCTCCACAATTATTGGATGTATTCTATTAACACATAACTTTGATTTGACCAAACAAATTTAAATCTAAAAAATAGTCAAATTAAGCTTTACTATTTCAAATGTGAAGCTTGAAACATTTTTTTTTATTTAATTGGTTGAAAATAAGAACACATTCAAGTGCACACAAGAGGAATTCAATCACAGAGAAGTAAAGGGGAATTACGTATTATGTCCACTTGGAAACCTAACAATTGAGTCTTACACATTACAAACAAACACAAAATGAAATGCAATGCCTTTAAAGTTGTTAAGAGAGGAAATATCTACCCTTGCATACTTTCACACCCTTATTCCAGACATTGTACCCCTACGATGCTCAAACCAGATTTGTGGGACTACTGTTGGTGGAGATGTATTGTTGAATAGTCGAATGAGTTTGACCATTAAAGCATGGATTTTAATTGATTGGAAAGCATTTCTCCATCTTATCTCACAAATGCATGTGAGGCCATGTTAGTCTGGAATACAAGGTACAATGCTACTTTTGAATCCAGCATTTAGGGGGGGGGGGGGGTCCTTCTCTAAACACTCATCAATTTACAGTATTCAAAAAGACTAAGACTACAGTTAACTATACATAGTTATATACAGTCATCTTTGTACAAACTGATACAAACTAAATGAGGAGAAATTAAGTTATCTTAACTCTCAATATAGACTTTTAGATCACATAGAACATTTCCATGTTGAGAAAGCCTGGAAGCAACAAGTACTACTAAAGCAAATGAAGTGAAGGGACCACATACAGACCTTCATTGCTCTGCCTTACATGCAACAAAACCCTCTCCTTTATCAAACCTTGTGATTATCCTCAACTATTATTATAATATTTAACGCACCGAGAGATGTACTACCTGAACTTCACCTCTATCAGGTTGACGTTTGTGAGCGAGAACTTGAACTTAAAAGACCTTTAGACACCGCTCTTTGGATCATGCCCTCCAGAGAAGCACAAAACAAAAAACTTGATTTCCATTTGATGCAATGACACTGACTTTCCATCATCTCTGGTTAGTGAGTGATAACAGCTTGAGGTCCACGCTCAAATTTCAGGGTGGAAAATCTCTAACCTCCACCCTTTTGTCACATCGCAGTCCTACATCTCATCTAAACCGTAATCCTCCTCAGGAAAGTCTCCCACGGTCACACTCAAGGGCTTCACAAACACACCATATTTGTTCTCACATTCAAAGTACTGCCTCCCGTTAACACTGTGGAAACACAATTCAATAAAAGACAGGGTCAAAGGCAAAATCAAGAATGTGATCACCATTGTGCATGACTATAAAATAAAAAAAATGAGTGCTCTTACGTTCCGTTGTTCTTTCCAAGGGGCTCATCGTACTTCACACCCACCCAGGAACCTGGCTTGAAATCTACTGTACCTGCGTTGAACATAACATTCTTTAAATTCTCAGTCTTCACTAACTGCTTTTAAAAACACACTTTCTTTGTTAAAGTTGTACTCAGTAGGATTTCCATCTATTTAATTGTCTTTTAAGTTACTATGACCCACTAATGAAAGCACTTCTACCTGCCTCTTTGCAGAGAATTACAATCTGAATGTCTGTGGTTACATTCCCTCGCTAGATGTAAATGCGCCACCATGTTAGTGGCGCTGCTGACAGCGGTTAGTCTGTCAGCCAAGATCGGTCATGTTGCGTTCACGTGTAATCGGAAATAGGGAACTTCCAACTTCTGAGTCAGGCTTGTATTGGAACATGTGTGTGTATGGATTTAAAAGGTAACATATATAGGGGACCGGAAGTACAGAGGTGAATGTGTTTAAATAAAGTCAGCACACAGTGACGTGACAAGATAGAGGGCTCTGAAAACACAATCTCGCCTGCAATTACAATTACATCTTACCGCCAAAGAGGCCGCTAGACACATCCTATCTCAATTAAGTAAGGTCAAATTTTAAGTCAATGTGCCATGACTTTGCTTGCATAGATTGCGTAATAGGTCACCATAAATAACAACAAAGGCTGCTCTGTAGGAAAGAAAGTAAACCAGCCAACCCTATCCACACTTACCAACATACATGACTGTGCCAAGCTTCGCGGGTTGCCCAGTGACCTGCACTTGGCATCTGCTGCCCACAGAAATGGCATCAGCAGCTGCTTTCTGTTCCTCCTCCTGAGCAGCATTCTGAGCTTTCTTTCTGGCCACTTCTTCTTCATTGAACTGACCAACACGATGTTTCTTCATGAAATACCTTGCAGAATCTGAGGGAAAGAAAGCTGCATTGTACTAAATGCATCTTCTTTTAAATAAGTTTGGATGATTCCTTAACATGTGTCAAAAGTTAGCATACAAATATTGTTTTCCAAATAATAGCTCAGGTGTTGTATGATGGAGGTATTGTCATTTTTTAGTCTATGACTGAGATTGTTTTACTAATTAGTCTCTGTATCCCTTTTTAGAAGTCAGTAGTTAATTTTCAGTGGATTCATTTATCAACTATTCATTTCAGCTTCAGTAACAAGTCGTATTTATTGTTCAACTAATGTAATCCCTTTCTGCTGCAGTAGCCACATTAGGTCATGAAATTTGGGAAATAGTGTTTTTCTTTAATACCAAAAGCATAGGAATAATTTTTAATGCTGTAAAAATTATGAATTTGAGAGTCGGACTGTACCTGTTTTCTTATCATAGGCTTCATCGGAGAGTTCAAACTTCTCCACTTTGGAAACATCAGTGAACTCGTTCATCTGACCACTCCTATCAGTGACCTGTGATTCAGGATGAGATGCAAGGCAATTATGACCTTTTATTGTCAACATCACATTATCGTTGAATAGTAATGCAGTTGCAAGCTGCAAAGAAACTCACACTTGTTGGTGACCTTAAATACTCACCCATATACCCAAATGAAAAGGATCATTAATTTATCAACCCTTAACCACTGCACTGCCTACATAGCAATGTTCTCATTTTAAAACCACTGAATGTTTTACTGCAAACTTTGAAAAGTTTCCAGGCACGTCTCAAGGAAACATGCAACTTAGATAGATAGAGACTTAAAAATGCATGTTATTATTCTGTTAAGCAAGTTTGTTTTTGGCTGCAGGAAGACAGAATTGGATTTGGAATCAAAGACCAATCTTAAAACCTGTTTCTACCTGTATTTCACTACAGCAGGACAGTTGTCTGAGCACTATATTAAAGAGCTTCCGAACCGAGCAGCCACTTACATGTATTCTGCAGTCATCATCCACAGGATAAGAACCCAGCAAAGCTTCATTGTCGTCCATCTTCTGCAGGAACTTGTCAGAGACACTGAACAACTCCAGATCCATACTGGAGGGAGATGCACCCAAAACCATCTCCAGTTTTCCCTAATGGCAAAACAAACATAATAGTACATGTAAGAGTATGACATTTTTGAGGTATTCATTGTTTCTAATAACATGAGGAATGCAGACATTTTACCAAAAATGTCACTACAAAGTGTATTATGCAGGTCTCGGAAAAATCAACAGTAGAGCCAATGTGTGCATATTTTGACGTGTAATGTGTAATGTATGACTACGTCTCACCTTCAGTTCTGCTATACTAATCCCTCTGTTGAACCTGCGCTGCACCTCAAAGGCGGAGATGGTGCTTGTCAGGCGCACATTAACAGTGGGATTGGTCACTATTGTCACTCCACCGTCCATGATGCTGGTTGTAGTGTAAAACACTAAAAACAATGGACAAACAATGTGCCATATTAGCAGACAGGTCTGAAATGGATACACCTCACAGCTGCACACAAGCAATGAAAATATGTAACAACCTGGTGTCAAGTTGCAATGCTCCGAAATATTTATCTGACTTATCTCTTATTTGATTGAATGAAATGTTCAATTTGAATATTATGTAAATAAAATTAAAGCAGAAAACTAATAATGATCAAGCAAAATGAAAAACACATACAAAAATAATTTAAGCAAAGATATTAAATCCCTACCCTTCTCCATGATTAGTATTATATAAATATATAATAAATATATAAATAAATTATATAATTTATAAGATATTTATAATTTATAATATTTTAATCACCACTTACCTTTTCTTTATAAAATATATATTATGTTTAGTATATTTATTAATAATTTACAATAGATTAATCACCACTAATGTTTACTTTATTAAAAATAATAATTGTCAGCATATTAATTAAAAATGTACAGTATATTAATCACCAATTACGTTTACTTTATAAAAAATATCAATTGTTGTCAGCATATTTAATAAAAATGTACCATATATTAATCACATTTATGTTTCCTTTGTAAAAATATATAAATTGGAAGCCTTTTTTTGATAATATATTAATCACCTGTTATGTTTACTTTATAAAAAAATATTATTGGCAGCATATTTATTGATAATATATTAACCACCACTTGTCTTTCCTTTATAAGAAGATATACATGGATGAATATTTATGTTTAAATGATAATAGTCAGCACTCGACTGACCTGATGTAAAGGCCATGAAGAGCTACACAAACTCATTTTCTCTCACATTGTTTTGCTACAGAGCACATTCTAGTGAAATGATAATGCTTATTGTTTAACTTGGTGAATTACCATCGTTCCCTCTCATGTTTACAGACTTTGTAACCTGTTAAATAATGAAATAATTTCGGTTTAACTTCAAACGTCGGTGTTTTAGCGAGTTTGGATGAGCTGCGACAGCGCTAGCTGTGTGGGTAACGCTAGCAACAGCAGAGTTGCGTTGCAAACACCGTCGTCCAGACGGCACGGCTGCCATGGTTACTCACAAGTACGTGTGTTTCCTGGTGATGTTACGCTGGAAGAAAAGACCTCGACGCTGTAACGTTGTCCACCTTTCAAAAACACACGGACAGCAGCGAGATGTTGAGACCAGACTGAATAAAAGAGGTTTACCGATGCCTCGCTTCGTCACGCCCAAAATCACGTGACGACCCGTCTGCCTACGTCACAATCCCGCGCCGATTTTTGTCCTCAGTATTTAACAAAAAACTCTCTAAATGTATCTGTTTTTTTAAATTCAGTTAAAGCTTTGTTGGTCAGCAAACCGACCATTTTCATTCTCACTAAGAGTTTCCATCTATGCATCTATGTATGCACCTCTCTATAGACACTGTAAAGTCATGATACCCTTTGGAAATAGTCACTTTTTTGTTTTGCAGCCTGAAATTATAATACGTTAAAAATATATATATTTCCAGCGTGATTTACACATTTTGAATTACAACATTCAAGTGAATGTTTTTTTTCAAATACTGAAAAATAACAGAGAATTAAAAACTAGACGCTTGTTTTTCATTTTTTGAAATTAATTTCAGAAACTTTGAAAAAAATATATATTTTCACTTGAATGTTGTAAGGTAAAATGTTTGAATCAGGTTGAAATGTTTTTTTTTTTCATGTATTAACATTTCAGGCTGCAAAACAAAAAAAGTAACTATTTCAAAGGTATCGTGACTTTACATTACTGCAGATTAAACCAAGTAATAACGGCCATCCGTTTACATAAAGCAGTACCGAGGGTGACCAGCAGGTGTCTCTGGTGAGTACAGCTCCAGAATGTTCCACCCGCCCCCAGACTGGAAAACACCAATCACACCAGGGAGCAAATGAAGCCAACCAATCACGTTACATCACGTTACGAAAGGGGTTGGGGTTCCGCCCACTTATTGTTAGATTGACACGATGGAAAGCCAATCATCAGACAGCAGCAGTTAACGCTGAACGTGACCGTTGAAACAGCCACACAGCAGCGCTATGCTCCAGTTTAAAGCATCTATGGTTTAATCCATGATGAATGAAGTTTATATGAAGGCTATTTTAAACATGACGGATTCAACTAGACATTTTCCCTATTGTTTAGAAGTTAAAGACTAATAAGGAATGTAGACCTGTACGGTACATTAAGCCTACATGTCTGTGCATGACATTAACGCACATAATAAAGTATATTGTCTGTTTAGGATGGGAAATCATATTGCTGCTGGTTTTTAAGGAATAATCTGTCATTTGACAACCCCTTGAAAATATCCCATTTTGTCCTGCTCCAGTTTTATAGAACATTTTAGAAATTAGGAAACAATAACCCTGACAGGAAAACTAGCCTTTTCTTTTAATCGTGAACATATCTCAGTGAACAAAAGTATTTGTCAGGCAGATAACAGACTACGGACGAGAGCATGTACGGGCAGAGAAGAGAAGTAAAAAGTAAGCTGAGTGCTAAAACCAAACACCAGACTGGGAGGAGCAGAGCGGGGCTGCTACAGGCACACAGTCCCACAGTGAAGATTTACATTCCTATGGTTGTTGATGGAGATGGAGGTCTGCGAACCCGCCTGGCCTCATCCACACCTTATCTGAAGGTCATGCCCATATGTGTATGGCGCATCTATCATAAATAACATTCAGATTTCTGTGCCTGACACACATTTTCTCTTTAAGATCTGAGGTCCAGGCCTGTGCATACGATTTATGTTTTTATCATTATTACAGAGAGCAAACATCTAGGTAAGTCATTTATTTTCTGAACTTGCATTTCAATGAATTAACTTGCCTGACATACAGAAAGAATTAAAGTTTTCATTCATATATTCAATGAAGAGAAACCTTAACATCCACACACTGCAGAAGTCTAAATGGATGTTCTCTCTTTTTATGAAGCTGCAACTCACAAATGCAAATGATATACCTTGAGGTAGTGTAGACTTAATTGTGTTTGTTTGTACTGACAGTATTTGCAGTAGGAAACCACCACAGGCACACCGAGATGTGGAATCCGGTTGGGGAACTGGGATGACAACAAGACTTACCTAAACAAACACAGACACGCTGTCTTTCAAAGGCTTTATTCAGTACACACAACAAATGCCCTGAAAATAAAGTTAAGTTGAAGCTAGTACAGGATGCAGTTTTTGAGACACGCTTTTACATGCTATTAACTGGACAGGAGCTGTCAGAGCGCACACGCTGAACTGTGGCATGTATTTTACAAGAACCTTTGCCACGACAAAGAACCAGTCATTCTTAATCACAAAGGTTATGTCTGTCTGCATGTGTAAAACACCCACAATCAATCAAAGCTACTTTATTTTTTAAGTCACAAATCTATTGCCACAATTCATAAATCTTCACTGGTTCCAGCTCTGGGACCTTGTGAAGGCCATTTTCACTCATTTACATTATTTACATCATATAGATGGATGATGAAGATGGAAATAACGGTTGGTTGCATCCCTACACTGTTATTACTTATATCCAGTCCACTGAGCAGTGAACAGTATGGAAGTCTCAGTTGTACTTTATACTTCACTATTATTAATATTATTTGATTATAATAATTATTCTTTTTATTATAAACTTCACCTTCACATGCTGCTACACAGTAATGCATTAGTAACCAATAATATAACAGTATAACAGGGGCAATTCTGCCACCCAATTAGTTATTATACTTATTTACTTAACAAGTCTCATCATTGATTAATCTGCTTATTATTATAATTATTATTATTATAATAATAATAATTATTATTATTATAATTATTATTATATCTGAGGGACAGCTGCTGCAGCTATAACAATACTGCTGGATATTATTAACAGAATGTAGCCTATTGTCCCTTTTCCTTATTTATTTATCTTATAGCATTGATACAGAGGTTTGTACAATGACAATAAAGTGTATAATATTTTTTCGACTGGTTTATTAATCCTTCTTTTCTATGAAATGTCAGTAGACGCTGATCATAATTTCCCAGTCCCAGGCTTCTTTATTATTTATCTGACTAGAGATGTTCTTTAACCATCACATGACGAAAATGAGCTGCACATTTAAAAAGGATTGAAGGAAGGAAAATAGTGGATTAATAGAATAATTGGTCCAGCTCTTTAAGTAGTTTTGTGGGTTTGTTTAGCTTTAAAAATCATGAGTGCAGGACTTTTACTTGGACTATTTTGACATTTAAACGTTGATCCTTTTACTCTTTAAGTGAAATATCTCTGTACCTGTTTCATCCATCAGCACTAGCAGTGGTGGAAAGCAACTACAATTACTCAAATACAGTACTTAAGCACAATTTTGAGGTATTTGTACTTGAGTAATTCCATTTTATGCTACTTTATTCTTTTACTCCACTACATTTCAGAGGAAATATTGTACTTTTGACTACATTTATTTGGCAACTTAAGTTTCTTTACAGGTTCAGATTATTAATACTAAATATCATCAACAAATAAAATAGGATATATTGTTACACAGCAGTATATAAAGTAATTAAAATGAGTCCCACCTTTAGTAGCTGCAACACTATTTACATTAATCTACCATTAACTATAATCTGATAATATATTATTCTGAAAGCAATTCTGCATAATGAGTACTTTTACTTTTTGTACTTTACTTTGATGCTGATACTTTTGCACTTTTTTCTTAAGGAACATTTTGAATGCATTTCTACTGTTAGTGAAGTAAAAGCTCTTTCACCACTGCACACAGTCAGGACTTTCGTATTATTGCCATGGAGCAAGTTTCATCCAGCAGCACACGTGCATAATGAATCATATTCGCACATATGAATATAGAGATGTCTAATTATCATAACGCGACTCTGAACAAAGACGGTGTTGGAAAAGGGGCGTGGACGCATGGGTGGCGGAGAATGGGAGAGAGTGCTGCGCTGCAGAGGGAGGGAGAGAGAGAGAGAGGAGGAACTAGTGGAGGAAAAAAAAAAAGTTAAAGTCAAAAATGGCTTCCTTGTCTTTGGAGTCTACAGAACAATCTGAGAGCAGCCCAGAGGAGCCGACGGCAACGGAGACCAAAAAAGAGAAAGATCCGGTGCAAGTTTCGGAACAATTGCTCCAAAGTTTCCAAAAGTCGGCTCTGAGTTTCTCCACTGACCAAGTCTCATGTCTCTGCGAGGCCCTTCTGCAGGCGGGCAATGTGGATCGCCTGTGGAGATTTCTATCCACCATACCTCCTTCGTCCGAGCTGCTACGTGGCAACGAGACCCTGCTGAAGGCCCAGGCTCTGGTGGCTTTCCACCGGGAAGAGTTCAAGGAGCTGTACGCCATCCTGGAGAGCCACGACTTCCTCCCGTCTAACCATGGGTTCCTGCAGGACCTGTACCTGAAAGCCCGCTACAAGGAGGCGGAGAGGTCCCGGGGCCGCAGCCTGGGCGCAGTGGACAAGTACCGGCTCAGGAAGAAGTTCCCCCTGCCCAAAACCATCTGGGACGGCGAGGAGACCGTGTACTGTTTCAAAGAGAAGTCCCGGAATGCGCTGAAAGAGTGCTACAAGAGCAACAGGTACCCGACTCCGGACGAGAAGAAAAACCTGGCCAAAGTCACCGGACTGTCCCTCACGCAGGTCAGCAACTGGTTCAAGAACCGCAGGCAGAGGGACAGGACCCCGTCCGGGACCCACAGCAAGAGGTAGGCAGCAACACCGGAGGCACATTTACATGTATCTGACCCTTATAGGGGGAGTTGGGTGAGATTCAAAAGCGATTAAACAGGCGACAGCTGTCTCGAACTCTCCCTTGTTTATCTGGGAGAGTCGCTACTTTGTATTTAAAGATGTGAACAGCCAGTCAGGACAGTGAGTGAGAGAACCGGACCAGACCTTAATGGTAAACAAAGACCTGCAGGCCTGCACAGGGCAGCGCAGACAGTGTGTGTACACATGCAACTTCAAAGTCACAAGATTAACAACTAAAAATAAAAACCATTGCATCCAGTAAGTCGATGATCAGGGGAGCTTCTGACTTCTGACAGCAGTCAAGCCACACAGGTCTGAGACCAGGAGCATGTTGCTTTGTTATGAAATGTGAGATCCAGGCGGCCAACGTGGCTCAAGTTTCCTGAAACCCTGCACCGCTGCCGAGGGCCTGCAGGGTTATAGAGGCTCAGTAACACAAACTTTACCTACAGGGAAGGTGGGTGGTTAAAAGATGGTCTTAGGTTGCTTTCACACGGGCTGAAATCTCAGTTTTACAGACACTATTTCACCAAGCAGGGGGGAGGTAAAGTGTGAGGAGATAAGAGAGAGCAGCAGACTTATCTTATCAGTGTTTGTGGTGGTCTGGAAGACAATCTGTATGGTTGACCAGGCTGCTATACATTGAAACACACATTAACCAAGTAGACGCTCTAACAGAGTTTCAGTTCCCAGTTTTAAACAGATCCACTGCAAAAAAAAGTCGCTTTTTGTAGATATAAGATGGTAAAAATGACCAGAATGATAGAGATGTTCCAATACCATTTTTTACCTCCACATACCGGCCGATACCGAGTACAGATAGTGGTCCCAGTGGGTTAAAATAGATCTTACTACGCCTGCATGACTGTGGTTTGATTCTTATTGTGGTAAGGCCTGGCTCAGGTTAAACCCTTTGTAAAACATGAATGAATACAGAAAATTGAAGCCATTTTTTAATGTATTTATAAATAGAACGGTACAAGATAGAAGTGCAACAGCAACTTACAGAATAATTATTAACAAGAACTTCTAATAATTATTAAACTGATTAATTAAAGATTAAGAGGAACCGTGTCAGAGCTAACAGAGCTAACCAGTAAATGGATTCCTATTTCTAATAAATTACATGGTATTGGATCAGTACCTGGACTCAAGCACTCGCCGATACCGATGCCAGCATTTTCGGCAGTATCGAAGATATTTCAGATACTGGTATCGGAATCAGAACAACTCTAAGAAAAGATCACAAAGGATAAATAATGATAACAATAATAATAATAATAGTAACTGGATGGTTGGTATTTGGACTGCAACCACTGATTATTTGAATTGTTCATTATTTTCTTGATTAAGTGATTGTTTGATTCACAAAATGGTGAAAAACGTTGATCCGTGTTTCCCAAAGCCCAGGATGACGTCATCAAAAGTCTTGTTTCGTCCACAACTCAAAGATATCCTGTTTACTGTCATAGAGGAGTAAGGAAACCACAAACAATATTTAAGCTACATTAAAGAAGCTGGAATAAGAGAATTTCAACCTTTTTTTCTTTAAAAAAATACTCAAAGGGATTAATCGGTTATCAAAATAGTTGGTAATTACTTAAATAGTTGACAATTAATTGATTCATCCATGCCGTATCCAAAGTCAACCACTGAAAACACGTATTGTATAACACTCAAACTAAACTAGAATAAAACGTTTATCATTCATCTGAGCATTTATTTATTTATTTCTACTGTACTTTCTAGAGATGTTTCATTTAAAATAGATATTCCTTTGGGTGAATTACATTTTTATTCAGTATTTAAATATTTCTAGGAAAAAAATGCAATTGTGAATTTGAATCCTACTTATTCTAAAATGTTGATGAAACCTGATGAAGACTTTTTATGGTTTAAATGTTGCCTTTTCAGGGTAATGAAGTTTGGGAGCTACATTGTGCTGTTGTTCATTTAACAGACTCTTATCTTGGTTTATGGCATACAATTTGAAAAAAATCGAAATTTAACAATACATAATCCATTAAGAGTTGTGAAAACATGTGGTCGGAACAGAAATCAGGGCATCACATAGATCACCTAATGTCATAAGATCAACGCATTTAAAGGATTAGGATTAGAAGATTACAAAGGGTGTGCGTGTGTGTGTGTGTGAGATATGGCTTGTGTTAATAAGTGTGAGCACTGATAAATTCTGGTGCCCAACTTTCTAAAACCACTCACATTTCCCTTTTATATTTGACTCATTTATTCTTCCTCCGTTCCAGTGAGTCTGACGGGAACCACAGCACTGATGACGAGTCGAGCCCCATGGACGACACCCCTGACAAACCGGAGGACGCTTCCGTCTCCACGGCTTCCATCATCTCTCTCTCCGCCGTCCCCTGCAGCACGGGTGGCCAGCTCATCCTCAACGGGTCCGGCGGCTTCCTCACGGCCTCTCAGCCGTTACTGCTCAATGGGAATCCCCTGATCTCCAGTACTGGTGCTGGTGTCATAATTAACGGGCTAAGCTTGGGCGATTGCCAGACAGTCACACTGAGTCCTGTTGCGACCAACTCTCCTTTGTTACTGAACGGGGCTCAGGTAATAACCAAACCTGGTATCGGCGTGCAGCAGCAGCAGCAAGTGGTTTCTGTGTCACAGCAGGAGGTTTCGGCCATGGAGTCCAAGCAGCTTCCAGGGGTTGTTTTTAGCACTAACTGCACTCCAGTCTCAAACCCTCCATCCATCATCTCTCTCCCTCTGCAAACCAAAGCGGAAAGCGACAATGCATTGGATTTCATCGGTGTCCCTGAATCAGAGGACAGCCTCCAGACAGTATCTTCCTCTTCTTCATCTCTATCCCCCTCCTCTCCGACTCTGTCCTCCCCGACCATAGTCTTAGCACAAAACACCCTCCCAGCCTCTATGTCGTCTGCGGGCATGGTAATCTCCAGTTCTGCCGTGCCTCTCTCCAGTCAACAAGGGGAGTATGTTGTCTTTTCCTCGACTGGCTCCCACCTAAACGCTCCCAGCTCCGTGCTTTACTCCAGCAGCTCCACCCCTCAGGTCTTTTCTCTGCCCCAGGTTGTGCCTTCCATCCAGGGTATCCCTGTATCCCAGCTGGTCCAGCACTCCTCGGGATCCCACGTCTCGCAATGCCCTCAGTTGGTCCCGGTGTCCCCCCTCACCTCGCCAGCTCCCCAGTTCCAAAACCAGACAGTGAACACAAGCAATAGACCGGTGCAACAACACCAGCAGGACGCTTTGACGACTTTGCCCGAAGGTGCCACGACCATAGTCTCTATCTCGCAGCTCAACAACAACCAGCTCCCGCAGCGAACGGTACACCAGCCGGGGGACCAAAGCACAAACTCCACGCCCAGCAAAATCCAGGTCCCACAAGTTATTTCCATCTCTTCCCCGACACAGGTAGTCCCAGTCCCCCAGGTCAAAGGCACCACACCAGCACAACTAGTCCCCCTCTCCATGCCTCAGCTGGTCCCCGTCTCCCCCATCCAAACTTCCTCCACCATCTCTTTCCCCCAAGTGGTACCTGCCAGTCCTTCGCTCTCCATCCCCTCTGCCGGAGTGCCCTTACAGGTCCTGACTTCAGCTCCTGCAGGGGTCGCACAGGGTCCTCTCAGGATAAACCAGCTGAGGCCCATTCAGAGTATGGGTCCCCCAACCAGCATGGCCCCTGGCGTGCAGCTCCTCAACTCCGGGATCATTCAGCTGCCCTCGGCTTCTCCAGGTACAATGAGTTTACAGGATATTTGTTGGTAAATGCAGTAGTCAGAGCCAAGACCATCAACTGAATGACAGAAAAATGATTTGGAAACGAAGAATAATTAAGCATTTTTTATCATTTTTTTAATGAAATCGCTGCTTTCAGCTTCTCAAATGTGAGAATTGATGTTTTTCTTCGTTATATATGATGTTAAACTGAATATCTTTGGGACAAGTCAGACACTAAGTGACTAACTGAGATAACAATGAGCCGATTAATCAACAATGAAAAGAATAGTTACTCTTTAATAGGTTTTATTAGTGTTTTATACTGAAGGTGTACTTGATTGTTGTTTTTTAACTAACCACTAAGTAACACGTATTTTATTACATGGTTTAGCTGATGCAGAGTCCCTTAATACGAGTAAATGCTAGGTACCCTGTAGTTACAGAAATAGTACACAATAGAATTAAATATTTTAGAAGTGGGGCTAACAATTGTTTTTCATGATCAATTAATCTGCTGGTTATTTTCTCAATGAATCCATTATTTATTTGGTCTATAGAATGTAAGAAAATAACAAAAGTGCCCTTCAACGTTTACATGCCCACAGTATTGTCATGTTACTTGTTTTTTCTTCAGTTCAATATCTACATTAATACTCAGTTTATTTTCACATCAAATAAAAGCAGAAAACTCTCACCACTGATGAGCTGGAACCACAGAATACTGGTGTTTCTGCTTAATAATAATAATAATAAACGTATTATAATCAAAACAGTTGCCAATTCATTTTCTATCAATTAGGCTAATTGATTTAGCTTTAAAAATGCTTTAATGTTTGTCAAATGTTAATTAGTGCACTAGGCTGTTTTATGCACAACATTGTAACATAACACACTTAAGAAACAATGCCTCAAAAAACTGTAAAAATATGTTCTGACACAAAATAGAGCACCTGTTACTGTAGAAACTTAATTAAAAAACAGATTGTAATACACATTAATTTCATTAAATTAAAATAAACAGAATGCCAAGAGAGAAGGAACATTATTAATGCCTGATTACGGCAAACGTTTATTGTCTAAAACAAAAATGATTATAGATATTGCTCTGTAAATACATTTCCTGCGTCCATGTTTGATGGTGCTACATCTCATACTGATGCTTGTTTGAATGTCACTGGGTCCTGATTGCTGTCGATTTATCATTTATTGTATCGCCGCCCTAGGTAACCTTCTCCTCGGTGGAAGCCCCTACCTGAGTGTCCAGCAAGGCAAGCTGATTCTGACCATCCCAGCAGGCATTCAACTCACCAGTTTGCCCCTGAAACCAGTCCCTGAAGCTTCGCCCATCTCTGCTAATGGATTTGGTCCCGTTCTCACCGCGTCCACCACTCCTGTAGTCTCAACCGCCCTGGGCCTGACCCCCAGTGGCCTCGCATCATCTCCCCTAAACTTCATCAACTCGTCTCCACCGTACTGTGCTCCGGAGATTGGGACGCCTGCCGTCCCTTCCCCTCATGTGCTGGACCATTCAGTCACCACCACAACGCCAAACATTCTCACTCCAGAAAGCATGCTTACCCTCAGTCCCATGTACAGTGGGGTGACACCCAACACCCAGCTGTCCCAGCCCGCCTGGAGCCCTGTGCCCCTTTCCGCTGTAGCTAGTCTGTTTGACGTCCGCGGCAAAGGGGACCTACCTGTAGACCCGGCTTTGTTAGGCCTCCCCGGAGGAGAGTCACTGCTTCTGGGAAGCCCTTCACCAGAGCAGGATGTGGACACCAACTCTGCTCTGGGGAATTCAGGGGAGATGGACGGGGACTCCAAGATTCTCACTCAGCTCCAGTCCGTCCCTGTGGATGATGACCTGGGCTTGTAGTTTACCTTGCTGGTGGACAACCCTGTGTCTCTAAAACAAAAAAAGCATGAAATATACAGGAACCGGGGACTGTGCTCGCTGAAAGACTTTATTCCACATCCTCTAAAACCAAATGTTTTTTACAACACGTTCAGGTTCTGACACGTACAACAATGGTGCTCTCTCAGTAGGGCCTCATACCGTCATCGTCTTTGCTGGCACTTCTGAGATAAATCCTCCGCAGCTCTTTTTCACATGGACGGGCAGGGTCACATGGGATGTTCTCACGCGTCTCAGAGTTTGTTTTTTTACAAAAAATCCGTACGTGCCTTATCTGTTTTATCAGATGCAGACGAAAGAACTTACTCGGCTTAAGTCTGCTCAGCCCAGTTACAGGTCCTGGTGTTAAAAAAAAAAGACTATATTATGTAAGGCGTTGGGACTCTGCCTATTCTCTCAGCCCTTCTTTGCAGTTTTGTGGACGACAGACCAAGTTCAAATGTACTTAGGAAAAGATGTGTTTGCCGACAGTAGAAACAGTTTGTTGTGGAGCTACCACAATACCTATACCGCGGACTATCTGGCAAAGGCATAAATCTAGAAATAGCTTTGTCTGCCTGTCCAGAACTCAGAGAAACACTCCAGGAATACAGTGAAGAACAGAACGTGGCTGAGTTTTATGTTAAACTGTTATTACATCATAGCTTTAAGGGCCACACAGCAGTATTTTTTATTGCTGCAAGTTACTGAAGTCTGGGCTGAAACATGATGCTAAACTGCATTTGATCAGTAAACAGTCAAATGACTCCATTGGTAAAGCTTTAGCACAGGAAATAAAAAGGGTCTATACTCTATGCAATGCATGTTTAGTTCTTTATAGGACACTGTGGCACAATGGCTGAGTTTGAAGCCAGTGCATTTGGGAGGAAAAAAGGCTTTTAAATACTGAGTTTTTAAATGAAGCATGACACTAAAATGTTTGCTGTGATCCCACTTAGTGATATGTTTGTCAAATGCATCCATATCATGCATTCTCTGTTTGTTGATATGGATAAGTGCCTTATTTTAAAGCTTACAGGTTTGATGTTTTTGAAAAAAAAGAAATGTTTTGACTTTTTAGTTTAACTAAGTAGTGCTATACACCCGACCAAATTTTGGGATTATCCCACATTTATGCGTCTGATCTCGAATTCAATATAATGCAACAGTGTTTGTTGCATAGTCATAGCTCGATCTCCTCTATTTGTATATTTTGCACCTTTTTATTCACACAATGTTTACGCTGCGCTGCCGTGCTGTTATGACAGTGGCTGGGCTCATGTCCTACCCTTTTAGAAATTGGACTTTAAAGTGTAATTCTGGCGCAAAATCATCCCATGCTCTTTTTCGGCACTTGCTTACATCAAATAAGCCATCGAGACAGATTTTTCCGTGTAACAACTGTTAACGCAGCAATCCGGGAGGCGCTAACAGCCGAATGCGGCTAACACTGATTAGCTCGGGGCAGTACGGTGAACACATTAAAACGTCTTTTTTAACCACTAATTCTGCTTAAAATAACATCAAACCTCTGCAGTAGCATGAGAGTCCCTACACACTAACTGAAGCACCATCAACGTAGTTAGTGAACCCAGAGTTTATTTAAAGAGTGTTTTGAAAGCCTTACCTACTGGCCCCAGTACCAGCTCCTCTCATAGTAAAGTCCTTTCAAGTCAATTACCAAAGTCACTCCAAAAGGAAGGAGCCCATTGGTACGTCGTATAATGTTTAAGGACTTTTCTCATGCTGCTGCAGAGGTGTGGTGTTATCATGAGCAGTATGAGTGGTTAAAAAAGACGTTTTAATGCGTTCACGGTACTGCCCCGAGCTAATCTGTGTTAGCCACGTCTGACTAGTAGCAAATCTCTGGGGTTTCTCCGTTAATAGTTTATACAAGAAAAAAAACTGTCTCCATGGCTTATTTGATGTATGTAAGTGCCGAAAAAGACCATGGGAGGATTTTGCGCCGGAATTACACTTTAAAACTCTACAGAAAGGGTTAAAGATGTCCTGATGGAACAGCTCCTTTAATTAAAACCTAAAAAAGTGTCCATCATCGTGTGACCGTTCCACTGTCATGACACGGGTAACGGTAAAACCTTTGGCCGATTATGGTACACGAAAAAACACTTAAATGTTGCATCTAGTTACAATAATGGCCTTTGTTTTTTGGTTTTATAAGTATGTTTGTTGTTTGTCCTTTTTTTGTACATTTAATCTATTTAAAGCATGTATCAATCAGTAAGAAAATGAATCCTGGTGGAACAACGTAGATAGGAAATGATATTCATTTTCACTGGGAAGGTCACATTGTTGTGCGGACTGAGGTTTTCCGATCATAGTCTACTGGTATAAATTGATTCTGATGGTCACTTTCAAATACAGTAGGTCACCTCGTAAATATAGGTTTAGGTAATTTGTTCCCAATGACCTTTTGGTAGATTATTAAATGACTTGGACGAATCAATTTTCAGTCTGATTTTATTTTCTTCCTGAAATTCGAATTAGTAGTTAGGGATAAAGGGAAATGTAAAATATGGTAGCCTGCGTTTGTTCACGTGAGCCATTTCTTTCCAAAGTATGTCGACATTAAAGCCTCTGTGGGCTTATGCACATTTGTACCTGTTTTTGTTTGTTTGTTTGTTTGTAGCCTGGGATATGTTTTTTACTCTCTCCCACCTGACACATATGACTCCAGATTTAACCAAAGATAATGTATTGCAATCAGCTTTTTTTTTTAATAGTTGTGAAAGGGATTGTTTGTGTTTGTCATTCAAGTTCTTGTTTTCTCATTTTTGTATTCAAATGCATTTTATTTTTTATATTACATATCATTGTAATAAACTACATTTACAAAAAAAAGTTTGACTTTTATTATAAGAGTTGGGAATTCCTACTCATTGTTAGCACTGAAGCGCACTTGTCCGAGGATTTTTGCTTGTAATTTGGCAAGAAAATTTTTATTCAAATGAGTTTTCTTTACTGCAGGGCAAAACCATCATCCTCTCTGTGGGTGAGTGCCAGTACAATAGCACATCCAAAATGTGTGTGATGCTGTGCAAGCATGTGTTTGTACAAGAGAATGAGGGTTGTGTGGTGTGTTGCTCCAACCCTGATGGTCTCAGGTTTCCTGTGATTTGATTCTGTCGGGGCATGAGGAGTAATGATAAACACACACGTTCGCTTCATCCACAGACAAACCACGAGAGGCTCCAGCTCGCTCCAGTGCAAACTCAAGAGAGGCTGTTAGAAGATATCTTCACACACACTTTGGTTCAACTCACATATCTCAGGACTTTTTTGGGAGCTGTTCCTGCAGCAATGATCTTCACAGCTGAGCAGGTGGCTTGTGTGTGCGAGGTCCTTCTGCAGAGCGGCTGCATGGATCGCCTTGCTGGTTTCCTCCGCACCCTTCCTCCTCCTTCCCTCTCCTCCTCCTCCTCCTCTCCTTGCCCTGGGGAGCTGGAGAGCGTGCTGAAGGCTAAAGCCGCAGTGGCTTTCCACCAGGGCCACTTCACTGACCTCTACACCCTGCTGGAGGGCTTCCCCTTCTCCCCACGCAGCCAACCACTCCTGCAGCAGCTCTGGCTCAGAGCCCGCTACATGGAGGCCGAGAGGCAGAGGGGCCGGCCCCTGGGAGCTGTGGGGAAGTATCGTGTGAGGAGGAAGTTTCCTCTACCACACACCATCTGGGACGGAGAGGAGACCAGCTACTGTTTCAAGGTACCTTAACTTGCCCTAAATGTGCTCCCAAACTGTTCTTTAGCTTTCTGGTATGTGCTGAATTTTGATTAGCTGTGAAACTGTCAGTGAAGGAGACGATCTAAGAACAACATAAAGTAGCTAGGTACATAACTCAAGTACTGTAGGCCGACTTACTTTAAGTACAATTTTGTGGGAATTCTATTATACTTTATTTCTACTCCGACACATTGCAGGATAGATGTTATTTTTTGCTCTACTATATTTATCTGACACCTATAATCAGGCTAGAATTAGTTTTCGCAGTCAGAATTTACATGCAAGATATACTCTAAAACATGATTATGGGTTATTGATTTAAAAGTTGGTCTTTATTAACATTACTCCACATTTACCAGCTTGAAATCTTAAATACTGACTCAAGTATATTAATAAGAGGCGGCTGATCAGTACTTTTACTATGATTAGTATGAGTACTAAGTATAGTTTTGCAGGAGATACTTAACTTGAACTTCAGCAACATTTTCAATGAAGGACTTACTTGTAATGGAGCATTGTTTTTAATACAATGCATCTAATCTTAACACTTTTTCCAACATTGGGGAGTTACACTGGTGAAAGTGAAACATTTTGTCCATGCACGTTCAACATTAAATGACAATTCATCATGAAAGACTGCTGAATGGCAAAAAACCTGCATTAACCATGGTTTAAAAGGGTATTTCAGTTTACTCTAGTATTGATCTCAGTTATGTCTTATGTGTTTTAATAACATTCAGGCTTTGCATTCATTTATTTAATCAACCAACAGGAGAAATCCCGGCGTGTGCTCCGGGAGTCGTACCTCCATAAACCGTATCCCTGTACCCGGGAGAAGAGGGAGCTGGCAGCGGCCACCGGCCTCACGACCACACAGGTCAGCAACTGGTTCAAGAACCGCCGGCAGAGGGACCGAACCACCGACGGTACCGGGTCAGTGACGGGCCAGGGCAGCAGGTGGCTCTCTGGGGAATTGTATTTTTTCAGTGCCCTCCTGCGTAACAACAGCAAGTTAATTTACAAAAAAAATAACTTTCCAACGGGATCAAAACAATTTACAAGCCAGTAAAGTAGATCTGCACTCACCACAACCACAGGGAGCGGATGGATACACGATGACCAAAGTCAATCCTTTGATGTCGTGCCATGAAGGAAATATCACCGCGGAGTGATATTCTCTTCACTTTCTGGTTATAGCTGTTTTTTAAAAAGTAAAATGATAAGAATTGACGCATCTTGATGCATGGAGTGTTTTTGATTTCTTGTATCAATAAGTTTGGTCTCGCATGAAAATCTGCAAAACATTAACAACAGAACCAAACTTTAGAGCGATTTCAAATCATGTGAAAAGTTTGCAATTTTAACTTTATGCTGCACACATAAATGATCTCCTTTTAAATCAAACCCTAAATATCAAGAGTACTTTATGTATTTATAGGATTTATTTTACATGTATATCTTTATATACAGTCTCTTAAATAGAACAGCAGCGCCCCCTTGTGGTTAAAAGATGCAACTGTGTGGAGTTGATCAGATGCATTTTTCCCTCTTCATTCCCAATTTCTAGCTCTGGAGGAACCTCAGGACACGTCCTCCCTTCCTCTGACAACGACCTTTCACCTCCAGGAAGTCCACATACCCCGTACCACTGCCCTCCACCTCCACCTCTCTCTCACCCACCGCCTCCTCTACATCACCTGTGTGGAGGCCTCATTTGAATGTTTAATGTGTGGCTATATTACTTGGCTGTTTCTTTTTTTAATAGGATATCATTAAAATTCATTTTGCCCCTCTTTGAACATCTTGAAATCTATATTTCTAGAGTCAGTAAAACACCACAACATGCATTGTTCTTTAACTTGTTAAAAGGGAAGATAAGATGGGAGTGTACTGGTGAAATCTCCCTATATGGACTTTTTTTAACAGCTTTTTCCAGTGTTTTTGACTTCCCAAAATGGCATCAAAGTCTAAGAGAAACTGAATAAAACCCATCTTAACTTTATTGCAGACTTTTCACCACACCTTTTACATGGTGTACATGAACATATGTTGGATTTTCACTCCAATAACAGAATTACTCTGACACAAAATGTGCAGTACAGCCACATAACATAGGTAGCAATTAATAACATCAGGTTGTAAGGCCAAGAGGATCCTCAGTTTAGTGAATTCACAGATATGACCCAGTGTTCACAGCAGCTCAGAGGCCTCAACTCATTACAGAGTCTGTCTTTAAGAAGACATTAGTGCATCTCATCGTACGGGGAAACACATTTTAAGGCAATGATTTCCTTTTTTCTTTTTTTGTCACAGGAATGAAGAATAATTTAGAGTGCCTATGAATTCACAAATTCATCCTTTCCCAACTGCTGCCTCCGACCATGATCCAAAAACTATTAATATTTTAATAAAGACTCTTTCTATCCGCATCACACGCCCAGACGTTTGGACGTTCATCGGTCCAGCGGGGCCAAGTCTTTGGTAAAGTCTTTTTTTTTTAACTGGTTTCCCAATACACGCATAAGAGAACAGTCATTTCAGCTTCTTGTCTCGTGCATTTGGGTCCGATTCATGCCGGTCGTTGAGTGATTATTTGTCATCAGTGCGACAAACAATGTAGGTCGAAAGTGAACACCTTCACCACAAATAATTTGCACGTGTTTTGTGTTCAGAAGCCCAGGTATTCTGCCAGAAACACAGCCATGATCTTAGTCAGGTTCACCACGGTGGGACGGTGCATGTTCTCCTCCGTGTCGTCCAGTTTGTGCCAGAACTGTGGGAAGGGAGTGGCGATGACGTGCAGGACGGGGACACCTGTTATGTGTGGAGGTAGGGAAGGAAGGGAGCGAGAGTGAGAAAGCGAGGCTGGCTGACCGCATGTGTTATATACTTACGACTTATCTGCCGTTACTCACCTTTGTGAAGGAAGGGGATGTGGTCGTCCTGCACAGGTCCGAGGTACACGTCCTTCCTAAAATACGTCTGCTCTGAGGGGTGAGACGTCAAGAGACCCTGCCGGTGGAGTCTCTTCTCTGAGAGCGAGGAGGGGGGTCGAAGGCAAAGTTAGGGCCCACAACAGACAGAGGGGATTTTAAATATTCATGAAAACATTACAGCCGGTGCTTTACCTGCAGTAATCAGACGGTCAAACCAGCGTGCCGTGTTATCAAAGTGATTCGCGATTAGTGGATCAGGACCGCCGAGCAGGTCCAGCAACACAAAGAGGTCCTGGAGAGAACAAGAGAAAGACAAAACAGCTGCTGAATATTGCGTTCCCTGTCAGTCAAAGTACAGAACGTGTTGCTAAGATGTAAACACAAGTGTTAAGGGGATTTTTTTGCATTCTTAAACCTTGACTCTATTTCCCTGTGTTTTTCTGTGTAAGTGACTAATGGTAGAAATTTCTTTATAAAACTGGTCCAGTATTGAGAGCAAGCGCTGCAGCCTGGCCACCGAAAACCAGGCCGCAATCGAACGGGACACCTGTGCATCGACAATGTACGTCCAGTAAAAGTATTTGTTTTTGCCACTGACAGGTTCAGATTGTTATAAGTGTCGGACTTCATTGTTGAACGATGGAGAATTTGCCGTTATCCTGCCATGCTTTGGTGTGTAGGTACCGGTGCAGGTCAACATAGTGACTTTAGCTAATAACATTAGCCTGTGTCCGCTCTGTCTGCAGCTGAAAAAGCTTTTTTGTGTTTTTAAAGAAAATGTGCTTTAGGTAAGACTTTGGAGGTGTCTTAGCGGTCGAACTGCAGACCCGATGGTCTGCGAGGTTCGGTGTATTCAGAGTTATTAGGATCCATTTGAAGCACACCTGACCACAGCTTCAGCCTCCAACAGGAATGTTAGTCTATAAAAGCTGCTCAAACTGTAGCTCCACGTTTTGTGTGCAAACACGAACCATTATTTTTATTTAAATTCTTTTAACTTAATCTTTCTAATAAACTCTCCCCGCCAGCAACCTCTCTGATTTAAAAGAAAACAAAAAACAAAAATAATTTTACATTTTATTTACTCGCCTTATTTGTTTGTTTATTTTTTCTGTCCTGTTCTTATTTTTATTCAATTTTATTTATATGTATGTATGTATACGTATAGATCTTATCATGGTAAATCTTGTTGAATAATTGTAGCGATCCCAACAAACCGAGCCTCTTGTGGGTTTTCTGGGTTTCCTTTGCCTGATCTTTATTCATTTATTTATTCTTATTCTTGTTCTTTCAACATGTGCTAAATAAATAAATCAAAAATCCCCCAAAAAAGGTTCCACATGTGGACGCCTTCTGGCAACAAGTCATCTCAAGAGATTTCAGATGAGACTTCTCCATCTTTCAACAATGATAACAATTTCAAGCAGAAAAACCAAATACTTTTGGTTGACGTACATTGATGGTGCAGAGGTGCCCTGTTTGATTATATTGCAGCCCGGTTCACATACTCAATACTGGACCAATTTCAAAACAAGTTGTAGCCATTAGTCAATCACACAGAAACACACAGGAAAATAGGGTCAAGATTGAAAAATACAGAAATTCCCCTTTAAGTTATATGACGGGTGACAGAGAATGACACTAAATTTGATCCATTTAAATTCAGACATATCCTAAATCCCTACGTTTAATAGGAGGTCTAGTCCGAGCAGGCACGACAGACCTGCTGATATTGTGATATTCTAAATAGGCGGACGTTTCCGCAGTCTGCTAAATTCAGCCTGCTCATGCATAATTTAGAGTGTGTGTCTGGACCAGGATGCGAGCAAGACAATGAAGGATGTGTATATTTTTGCGGTTCCTCACCACAGCCTGAAGCATGGTGGTGTGTGTGGAGCCTGCCGGGTGAGGCGTGTTGGCCATGCGCTCGGCCAGGTGACGGGAGCCGTACAGCGAGTCTGTGGCGGTCCACTCTTCGAACGACTCTTCCCCGTCGAAAAACACCAGCTGAAGAGATACTGGAAGTTTCTAGGAGGGAGAAAAAAAGGAAAAAGAGAGTAAAATACAGCAACTGGCGGCCCAGTTTCTCTTCCTGCAGTGATGTCTCAGCGTGTATTCCTACATTAACTACATAAATCACAGCCTCTGGTGAGATTCTGCTATTTGCAGATAACTGCTGCAAAGAAAACAAGGAGCTGGAGTCAGCATTTTCTATCCTATACTGCAGGCACAGAGCCAGAGGGACAAAATTAGAAAAAAAACGGAGAAGCCACTCTTGTCAGCATCTTCTTCTTTTCTCTTTGTCATCAAGGATCACGGGAAATAGGAAACGACTGTCAACATCTGCAAATTGTCAGGAGGTCACCACACAAAACCACAACTGAGCACACACCTGTTGTTTGAACGAAAAAAGCTGTGCGTCCAGAGACGTGACAAGCTCCAGGATCATAGCGCAGGGCACCGCCGAATCACTGGCCCCCAGAAACACTTTCTCTGGGGCCCGGGGGTCCGTAGGCAGAGCCTTGGAGTCATAGTGGCAGGCCAGGAGCAGCCTGCGAGGGGCAGAGGGATCCAGAGTGGCGACAATGTTCGTGAATGTGACCTGGCCACGAGGGGTCGAAGACTGGAAGGAGTCCAAGTCTACGGCCCAGCCGGCAGACAGCGAGGACAGAGTGGAGGTGATGTGCTGAAGAGGATCAGAGAGGGCAGATTTGAAGACGAGCGAGGGAAGATAAGATAAGATAGCCTTCATTGTCACTGCAACGACACTGCGGAAAGTTAAAAGAGGGGGAAACTATGAATACGAGTACGCACCTGCTGTACAGCCAGGCTGCCTTGTGTCCCCGGGAGCCTCTCTATCAGAATGGGCCTCAGGTGAGTCTCCCACAGGCGGGTGCCGTCCACCTGAGAGGCCAGGCGGCGGATTTGAGCCGGAGAGCACTTGCTGGGTTTGTGGGACAACTGGATGGACGGGAGATAAGTTTAATGATGTTGATGAAAACAAGAAAAACAATGTACTCTGTGGGCAAAAAGTCAGAGAACGAATAACAATCTATCCTCTTTCCGGGTCGTTACGGTTCAGAGGAGGTGCTTGGCGGTAGCTAAAAGTTGTTGTTTTAATTATTATACGGCACCTCTTGCATCACTGTCCGCTGTTGCTATTCCTCAAGCCACTTTTTGTGCAAGGTTTCCTTATCTGAAGTGAGGGCGTAGAGCCACTGAAGCACATTTGGGACTAAAATCTCCTTAGCTTGAATGGAAAGTACGGGATAACAGTGAAGGGACATTAACCTCAAGACATCACAATTGATGTTGATTGATGTGCAGATTATTTTCTCTCTGAACTGTTTTCTGCATAAAATGATAGAACATAGTGAAAAAAATATACACTTTGAAGTTCAGTATATATATATGTATATATAAAACGTTAACTATAATGTTCTCCACTTCTTGTTGTGTCGGAAACGTCCTCCTCCAGTCAGCAAAGTATTTGTTGATTCACTTGGACGTCTGACCCAGGATGTAGGTGCATTAAAAAAGGTGTTTTCGCACCCATCTGCTGACATCTGAGTTCAGTGTATTGTGACATCAATACTTGTTTTGAAGGTAAGCGCGATTCAATATGCAACTTTTCAGTGAAGCAGAAGACATCACTGAGGGAGAAGGTCATATTAGGGGTTTTTAATGGTGTCATTTTACTTTATTGTGGGTAAAAAACACATCAGACAGTATATTTAAAACACCTGTGAAAGGGCTCTTTTAAAGACTAACTTTTATCAGACGAGATGAAGAAAAGCTGCAAAAAGTCACAACTGGAAGCAGGAAATATTTGGCGTTGATTACCAAAATGACCCAGACGATTAATCGGTTGATTATTTTTTCCGTCCATCCCAAATAATCGATTGATCAACTTTTAGTTTCAGCACTGGACATGTTTTCAGAGCATCCAGGTTTGAGTTACAGGACGAACATTGCCGTATATTGGTCCTTTAATGTATGCGCTATAAACAGTAGAGATGCAGGGATGGATATGGATGAATGAGGCCGATCCAGCATTCAGATCCAGTCATTTCTTTTTTTATTAATATCATACACAATACACCTAATGTACACTTTTTTATTTGTAAATAAATTATATTAAGTACATTTTTATCTGTAAATTGTTACCTTTTTATAACAAGGCTAATTGTTTATGTCAAGCCTAATGCCTTCACTCACATGGCAAGGTACAAGTTAATTCATGTATCGGATCGGTATCGAGTATCGATGCATCTTTACGCCAAAGTTCATAGTTCAGTCACGACCACCAGGTCTATCTGGTTACTATGAATTTGACAACCTCACATGATGTGGTTGCAGCTCTTGGACACTTTGAGGACAGGTTAAAGTTCAAGAGTCTGTGTTTATGCATCTTTCTTACCCGGTCTTTGGTCAGATCCGCGGTTGGCATGCGGTTCACGTGTCCGTCGCCGGTGTCGTTTGACAGGTAGACTCCCAGCACCACCGCCAGCACTAGAACCCCGAGGAGGCAGAGCAGCAGCACCCGGGCCCGGGGCATCCGCACCCGGTCACAGCCGGGGAACGAGCCGCTGCCGGCGCTCTGCTGCAGGGGCTTGTACCGCCGACTGGACCTGGACATGGTGACTGGGATCAGCTGCGGCGTCGAGCAGGCAGGCAGGCAGGCAGGCAGGCAGGCAGGCAGTCCTAACAGCTACGTGTCCAAACCAACCGGCTCGGGCAGCATGTAGGAGGGATATTCACACAGGAAGTTCGTCTGTCAACACGGTTGTCACATCGGTCTGCAGTCCTGCTTCAACATCCATCCTTTAAATGGTCTCCCATGAGCCCAAACCTTGAATGCATCTGCAGCAGACCGGTTCTCGGAAGGAGTTGTTCCTGCTTTAGGGCTGCACACATTATAATAATTCACACAGGACACGGATTCATTCTGCAGCTGCTGTTTACGGCTGTGTTCAGGTTAAAAACTCACTGTCATCCACTCACAGCTGCAAACGTGTCAAAGGTCTTCTGGTGCAGTGGTCCATTTAATAATAATAATAATATAAATATAAATAATAATGTGCACAGTTAAACCTCCTCATGACGGAAAAGCTCCGTGGGCTCTGGAAGAAATGGAGTGACTTCTTTTAGGGTTTTAAAGTGGTCTGCAAACAGCTTTGTGGGGCGATACCACCACCTACTGGCCGTCCATCCGTAATCCAGGAAACCAGGGGAGGGTCCACCTGCATCACCGTCAGTTGACGTCCCAGCAGGGCAGGCTGGATGGTATTGAACGCATCCGACCTTCAATCTGCCTTTAATGTAGTTCAATAACCTATTTGTGGATTGAGACTTGTATTAAATGTTGATAAAACTAAAATGATCTGCTTCTCAAGACTTAAGACAGTAGTATGTCAGACAAATGTAAAGAACTTACAGATTGTTCCTCTCAATAATAAGCTGATTGAGAAAGTCTCAACCTATAAATATCTGGGCTTTTTCCTTGAGGAAAATCTGTCTTTTAAAAACCATAGAGTGCCTTATAAAACTAAGGGGGAAGTTGTTTTTTGTATAGAAATAAAGCCATTCTTTTATCTGTTATTGACTACGGTGATATTTTGTACATGCACGCAAATACGTCATCTTTAAAAATGCTGGATTGTGTGAACCATGCTGCTTTACCATTCATCTCTGATTCTCTGTAAGAGAAAGTTGGACTATCTTCATTACACACCCGCAGAATGGAGCATTGGTGTGTGTTTCTTTATAAGGCTATTTTACATCAACTTCCATCCTATCTGTGTCCTCTACTGGCTCCTAGAAACACCAGAACCTGCACCATCCGCTCAGGCAGCCTTATTATGTTCAATGTTCCTCGAACCAACACTGTGTTTGGTGAAAGTGCTTTTAAATATTTAGCACCTTTATCTTTGAATAAACTACAGGATCATTTCAAACTGGAATCCCTCATCAACATGGACCAATTCAAAAGCAGGATTAAGGACTTTTTGAATACAATTTGCACTTGTTCTGTCTCTTAGCACTGGTCTGTTTATTTATTTATTTTTAATGTTGTTTTATCATGTTTAGTTGTGTGTTGTTTTTATTCTGCTGTCTCGGCCAGGACTCCCTTGGAAAAGAGATTTGAAATCTCAGTGGGAATATCCTGGTTAAATAACGGTTAATACAAATATACATTAAATACCTTTGATTGTTCTTCCTCTTTTTGTTCCCTGGCTTGCTTTAGATTGCAGGAATATGTAAATTTAATCTGATGCATGCCCTGGGAGCGTATTTGTACCAGATTCCAGAAAAAAAGGTTGATAGATTCAATACTTTGTTGTGCTTTATCTTAATGATAATCAGTCACCTTGCATCAGGTCAGAACAAAACAAGTTATTTGATCTGTGACGCTCCAGCTGAAAAAGAATATTTTTTATTCAATCTCATTTTGCAAAGTTTTACACCCACAAGTGTAAATTTGCCAAAATAAAACACGTGTTTTGTGTTTTCATGGCAGAACTGGAGAAGTATTTCAAGTCCTCTGCTAATAACAAGAAAGCTATCAAAACTATTAATCTGTGCTCCAACTTTAATATATTTAATTCAATTAAATTCCCTTTGCTTATGTCCCCTGGTGTATCTTAACTTTCTAAATGATCAGTATACTTTTAATCTCTATTTATGTATGTATTTATGTTGTTGTTTTGTTATGTTATTTGTCATCATGTTGTTATTCATGTGATGCTCACCATATGGTTTGATGCACTGTTAGTGTATTTTGTAAATCAATAACAAAATTGATACAAAAACAAAATAAATCAGTTATTGACCTACTTCTTCTGTCCCGCCAGATTTTTTTGTTCCCGGGAAAAAAAGCAACGGAAAAGGAAACTGACATTCCAAACTGTTGTGATTGGTCTTCGGACACGAAGGCCCGCCTCCTCTCGCTGCTGATTGGTCAGAACGCCCGTCCGTCGCTGCTCACAGCGGTTCTCTTCCGTACAAATGAAGCGTTAGCGGGAGTTTCTCCTCATTCGCGCTTTCTTCCCGTGAGTCTGGAGGGAGTCCCGTTCAGACGCGCACTTTGACACCGAGCAGAGGACGCGGTTGAGGCCGGAGAGCTGCTGTTTCTGTTTCCAGGGGACGAGTAACACCAAAGCGCTGCCAGCATGCACGTGATCAAGAGAGGTGAGCTGTGTTTTCTGTGACGGCCTCGGTCTCTGTCTGTGGATCCACCGGCCACACTGAAGCTAACACTTAGCTGCTTAAAGACTGTCAGCGTGTTAGCAACCAAACTAACCTCATTAAGGTTCACACGCATGTTATTGTGTCAGCTGGGCGGAATAATGATGGACGTGAACTCGTGAAAATATGGTTTCTGAGCCCTTCGGCTGCTGTCTGTGTGTGTGTGTGTCTGTGTGTGTTGTTCAAGCCTTTGTCATAGTTGGCGCCAAAACATGAGATTTCCGGGCCTACCTGAGTGTCAGTGAGGAGGAAATGCTGCTAAAGCACTGGGTGGTTTTCGTTTCCACTGTGTGCACGAGTGTGGGGGCTTGAAACCACAAATAAGTCATGGAGTGTGGTCTTTACCGACTCATGTAAAGTGTCTTGGATAACTTTTTGTTGTGGTTTGGCGCTGAAAATGAATTTGGTGTTGGGCCAAAATACATTTCTGATCCTCTGCTTTGCTATGAACCAGCGCAGGTCTGCGGTGTCCCCAGAACTAAACACTCTTTACTGAAAGGCAGTAGCAAACAAATGATTAACTGCTTATACGGCATTGTTGCTTATATTTCTTTATTTTCTTGTTTTCATTCCTAATTTTTATCTTGATGTAATTTTATGGGTTTCCTCTCAGTGCTTTTTATGTTTTATGAAAGTACTTTGAATTAACTTGTTGAACGGTGCTCTAAAAATAATTGAGGCTCTTGTCAGCCGGGAAGAGTGTTGTGGTTTTTTTGTTCCAGTATTAATTCACTCTGCATATTTATTTATTTATTGTCTGTATTTCACAAACATTACAGCACAATAAACCTTTGATTTAAAAACGAAAACATAATAGTTGACAGGTTTCATTATTGGAGTAAAACGTCCATTAATAGTTATGTAAAATGGGGAATATCACCTGTTTTAAATTAAAGACCTGACTGGATTTATCCTGATTGATGCATATCTGCTCATAGTTCCATATTTACTGGTTTGATTGTTTAGTTTAGCTGGCAGCTCATTCACCACGGTCAACAATTAACGGAAGTGTTATTGTCTTTTTCAGATGGACGCCAAGAGCGCGTCATGTTCGATAAAATCACCTCTCGAATCCAGAAGCTGTGCTACGGACTGAACTCTGACTTTGTGGATCCGGCCCAGATCACGATGAAGGTGATCCAGGGTTTGTACAACGGCGTCACCACCGTGGAGCTCGACACGCTGGCTGCTGAGATCGCCGCCACTCTCACAACTAAACACCCCGACTACGCAATCCTCGCCGCGCGGATCGCCGTCTCAAACCTGCACAAAGAGACGAAGAAGGTGTTCAGCGACGTGATGGAGGACCTGTACAACTACGTCAACCCCTTAAATAAACGCCACTCCCCTATGATCTCCAAGCAGACGCTCAACATCGTTCTTGAGAACAAAGATCGCCTCAACTCGGCCATCATTTTCGACAGAGATTTCTCCTATAACTTCTTTGGCTTCAAGACTCTGGAGCGGTCCTACCTGTTGAAGATCAATGGCAAAGTGGCCGAGCGTCCGCAGCACATGCTCATGAGAGTGTCTGTCGGGATCCACGAAATCGATATCGACGCGGCCATCGAGACCTACAACCTGCTGTCAGAGAAGTGGTTCACCCACGCCTCCCCTACGCTCTTCAACGCTGGAACCAACAGGCCACAGCTGTCCAGCTGCTTCCTGCTAGCAATGAAAGACGACAGCATCGAAGGCATTTATGACACGCTGAAACAATGCGCCCTCATCTCTAAATCAGCTGGAGGAATTGGCGTGGCGGTCAGCTGCATCAGATCAACAGGAAGCTACATCGCAGGCACCAACGGCAACTCCAACGGGCTAGTCCCCATGCTGAGAGTTTACAACAACACCGCACGTTATGTCGACCAGGGCGGCAACAAGAGACCTGGGGCCTTCGCCATGTACCTGGAGCCCTGGCACTTTGATGTGTTTGACTTCCTGGAGTTGAAGAAGAACACTGGAAAGGAGGAGCAGAGAGCCCGGGACCTTTTCTACGCCATGTGGATCCCAGACCTGTTCATGAAGAGAGTGGAGAGCAACCAAGACTGGTCTCTGATGTGTCCCAACGAGTGCCCCGGGCTGGACGAGTGCTGGGGGGAGGAGTTTGAAAAGCTCTACACCGCCTTTGAAAAGGAGGGGAGGGTTAAACGTGTAGTGAAAGCTCAGCAGGTGTGGCACGCCATTATTGAGTCCCAGACAGAAACTGGCACGCCATACATGCTGTATAAAGACGCCTGCAACAGGAAGAGCAACCATCAGAATCTGGGCACCATCAAATCCAGCAACCTCTGCACAGAAATCGTTGAATACACCAGCCACGACGAGGTGGCGGTCTGTAACCTGGCCTCCATCGCGCTCAACATGTACGTCACCCCGGAGCGGACTTTTGACTTTAAAAAATTAGCACAGGTGACCAGAGTAATCGTCAAAAACTTGAACAAGATCATCGAGATTAACTACTATCCAGTGCCTGAAGCGGAAAAGTCCAACAAGCGCCACAGGCCAATAGGAATCGGCGTCCAAGGTCTGGCAGATGCCTTCATCCTCATGCGTTACCCATTTGAAAGCCCCGAGGCGCAGCTGCTGAACATCCAGATCTTCGAGACAATCTACTACGCTTCCCTGGAGGCGAGCTGTGAACTAGCCGCAGAACTTGGCCCCTACGAAACGTACGAAGGCTCCCCGGTCAGCAAGGGCATCCTGCAGTACGACATGTGGCAGAAGACTCCCACTGATTTGTTGGACTGGAAGCTGCTGAAGGAGAAGATCGCCAAGCACGGCGTGAGGAACAGTCTGCTGCTGGCCCCGATGCCCACGGCCTCCACCGCCCAGATCCTGGGCAACAACGAGTCCATCGAAGCCTACACCAGCAACATCTACACCCGCAGGGTCCTCTCCGGAGAGTTCCAGATCGTCAATCCTCATCTGCTCAAAGACCTGACGGAGAGAGGACTCTGGAGCGAGGAGATGAAGAACCAGCTGATCGGTCACAACGGGTCCATTCAGGTAATCGCCCACATCATTATAAAACCCGGGCCACCTGTCAGGAACCAAACATTCTTTATGTATTTAGGATGCGGATTTCAGTTGTTTTGTATGTAGGAGAAGATGCTGCAATAATTAGTCTATTTTCTTTGTGATAAATGACAGTAAAACGGTTCCGTCAGTTTCTGCCCTGGCCATTATTATTATTATTGCACCAAAGACTTGGAGCCTTTTTATTATATGATAGACCGGAAATGGGGTGAGAGAATTAAAGTTAATTGTACCAATATTGTTGGGCTGCAACCAACGATAACATTGTCCACCGTTATTCACAGAGCCCAAACTGACATTAAAATGGCTTGTTTTGTCCCAAACCTCAAATATACCATTTACTATTGTATGGAGAAGAAGCAGAAAATCTTTGAGGACCTGGATCCAACAAATGTTCAGCATTTTTGCTTAAAAAGTAATTCATAACTTAAATAAAGGGTTTTTGACAGTTGCAGCTCTTGAATTGCGATTGCTCAGACTTCACCAGCAAACGTTTTGTTTCGACAGGAGATTGACGGGATTCCAGATGATCTGAAGCAACTGTATAAAACCGTCTGGGAAATCTCCCAGAAGACTGTAATTAAGATGGCCGCCGATCGCGGCGCCTTCATTGACCAGAGCCAGTCCCTGAACATCCACATCGCAGAGCCAAACTATGGCAAACTGACCAGCATGCACTTCTACGGCTGGAAACAAGTGAGTGAGCACAGACGGATGAAGGGAGAACTTATACTGTTATAAATGCAACACCGTGTCAAACTCCACTCTTCTCTCACCACAGGGTCTGAAGACAGGGATGTACTACCTGAGGACGAAGCCGGCCGCCAACCCCATCCAGTTCACCCTGAACAAGGAGAAGCTGAAGGAGGTGCAGGAGCCGGTCAAGGCCTCAGAGGAGGAGATCAAAGAGCGTAACATGGCTGCCATGGTGTGTTCTCTGGAGAACCGAGACGATTGCCTCATGTGTGGATCTTAACCGTGTCCCGTCTCTCCGTTAACCTGCTGCTGGGCCCGGTTGTCGTGTAAATGCATCTGTAACATTCAAGAACATGAATCTCTGATGTATAGAATTTTGTGTGCTGTCAACGCGCTTATGTCAAATATAAAGATAACAAGTATTTACAACGAAATGTTTTTTATGTTGGAAATTAAATAACTTTGTAATAAAACGTTTTTTTATGTGCAAGTTGTTTTATCGTGTTTGTGTGAGTTGGGGGAAGGAAACGTTATCAGAGACAAAAACAAGTGATCTACTGCAAGAGGTTTTAATCGTTTAAAAGAAATCTCAGGACGACATGTTTGTATTAAACTAAAAGTGAAAAATCACAATAGATAATTGTCTTATTTGACCTAAACTAATAGCAAATATTTAGCTGTTGTGCTTAAATTACTTTACAGATTAGTTGAGTGACAAAATCAATTTCTTAAGTGTGTTGATTTAAAAAAAAAAAAAAAAAAAAGGTCCAGTAAGAACGGTTTCTACTCTAGTGTAGATCAGCCGCTCACGCAAAAATGTGAAACACTGGGTCCAACTTTTAATGAGGTTTGACTTTAACAAACTTGAGTCTTTTAGGGTCTGGAACAAAGTGTGAAGTGTCAGCTCGGGCTCGAGGATTGTGCTCTTCCTGATGTTTCATACACAACAAATGTGGAATAATATTTTTAGCCTGATGAAAATAAACATTAGGTGCAGCCCTAGTTTAGCACCATTTCTGTAACATCAGAGGGAAAATTTGACATTTCAGAAAGAATGAAAATCAAACTGCTCTCATAGTTTAATAATTTTTTTTTATAAAATAATGAAAACATAATTTACACTTTTAAATGTACAAGTTATTACACCCCAAAGAAAACAATGTCCAACCAAAACGTTTTGCCTTACGCATCACGTACCCCTGCCACACGCAGAAAGCACCGGCGCACCAACGGGAAAAGAGGCCAGAAAATAAAAAACAAGGAATCATACGAATCAGTTTTGTACAGAGATCAGAAGTAAAACGGCGTACACACAAAAACACAGTACCCTCTCATCTTCACTATTGTCTGCAACAGTGGGAATGTGTTAAAAAATAAATTATCAAAATATTTTAACATCTAAAAAAACAAACCTAGTTATACAATAATACCATTAACCATAATGCATTATTAATTTGTTCAACAGGGATGTTGTGTTTGCTATAAATAGCTCAAAATTATACATAACATGTACACTTTATATATATAAAAAAAGAAACCATGCCCCTTTTACATAAGCGAACTAATAAGACTTGCCGATACTTAAGTCACAGCTACACCTGCGAAGCTGCGTGGAGGAGGAACAGGAGTGTGAACGAAGAAGGAAAGGGACCTCATTATAACCTGAATTTATGAGAGACTAGTATAAGTAGTATTTCTGTAAACCCAACTGGGATCAAAGTTCCATTGTTCTGCAGAGGACAAAAGGAAGTGATGACGTGAAAGCAGGAGAAAATGGCAGTTTTCTGTCAACAACACGCGTTCCCTCTCGTGTCAGTGAAAGAAAAGCAGTTTGATAGTAGGAGTGGGCGATACGGATAAAATATTTTCTGACAGCACGACATTTTATAAGAAGAGAATGTGTTTATATTTCTCTGTTTCAGACGAATGAATACCTTTTTTAAAAGTATTAAATCATGCAAATTCAATGATTTGCAACCTTGCCTACAATGACTTAAAGCCGTTCATACCTTTCTGCCATTTTTACATTTTTCTTGTGTAATCCTAAAATGCTAGTGTATGGCCACCATGTGTTAAAACTCATCAATATTTAATGCTCATATATTAAAAGTCGGACCAATCATTTTATCGGGTCAGAATAAAATGATTTGCAGAGCTTCCTGCCTGTCATCCGTCGCTCTGTTTCACTGTCAAAGTGGAACCTCCTACTCCTGAATTCGGGGCACGTCGATCTACCCTGAATTAAATAGTTGCAGGTTCAACTTTGAAGGTGATTCCAGTGCACTTTGCCTAGTTGGAGGTCCGAAACTTCGGACTTCCCATGGCGCTTGAACGCAGCATTTCTCTCTCAACGCATGTGTCAGGGGAGGAGGAAGAGGGCGGGACGCTAACTGAGAAACGAAAGAAAGGTAAGAACTGCTTTAATACAGCCGGAGATATTAAAGGGATAACTACAGTGGTTTAAACACAAACTTGCATCGTCTCAGGCTTCACTGCGTCACATCGCCCACTCCTAACCGATGGTTTAATGTCATTTACAGCATCTTGAGGAACCTGAGTGAGTGAGGATTTAAAATTCAACAGTTCCAGTCAGACCAGGGAAGAAGAAGAAGAAAAAACCTCCTGACGAGAGAGAGAAGTAGCAGGAGATGATCGTTTAGTACAACTTTATATCAGCAATGTATCAACTGACACAGGAGATTAAGAGTCACCCTCTGCTGGGATGTCCATTCAGTACCAGCGTCCAAAAACACAAAGATTATTTCCGTATGAAAAATAGATATAGTAGACAAGCTAGCAGTATAAATAGTGTCGTTTGTGTTCATTTGGGTTATCACAGAACACAGGGACAGATCCTCTCATACACACAGACACACTGGTTCTGATATGAAGGAGCTTCAGTGTTGGCGAGTGAGTTTCATGTACAGTAAATTTTTTCCATACGCACACGTTACTGCTGGTAGCTTCATTTTTGAATGATAGCAGAAGACATTTGACATTTTAAGGAATAGGATTACTCGTTTTTCTACTGGATGGTTAGATGAGGAGATTGACACCACTCTTGTCTGTTAAATATGAAGCTACAGCCAACACATGGTTAGCTTAGCATAAAGACAGGAAATGAGGGAACAGCTAGCCTGCGGGTAACAAAATCCACCGAGCAACACCTCGAAAGCTCACTAATTTACAATATATCTTTTAAAAAAAACATCTAAATAATAGCGATACGATTCACTCTGCACTTCTACTAGCCCGGGTTAACGGATAACAGATCATTCATTCATTCATTCATCTTCAACTGCTTATCCCGGGGTCGCGGGGGTGCTGGAGCCGATCCCAGCTGACATCGGGTGTGAGGCGGGGTACACCCTGGACAGGACGCCAGTCTATCACAGGGCACATAGAGACGAACAGAGACAGACAACCATTCACACCTACGGGCAATTTTAGAGTCATCAATTAGATGGAACATGTAAATCATGTTAACATACTGAATTGTATTGTTTACTTATTCAGCCCTATTTCACACTGGCCACTTTTAGCCCCAGGTTCCGTCTATTTTCAGGTTATGACCTCACAAACTCGGGTCTGACCCTTCTCCAGAGCAGGACCAGCAAGCCCTAGGCCAAAGTCGGGGTTAGCCCACTTTGCAACGTGCCATGATTGTGCCAGTGTGAAAACTTTCAGTGCAACGCAGTGTAAATCGGGAAGTGAATATTTTCTCAGCCAAAAAAATAGTCCGTGAACAGTGAATTGTCCTCTTTACAACTCTGTTTTGGTTTGGGATTAGGCAAATTAGATATAATGTTTTGATTAGCAAGCTTTAGAGATGCCGGTAGGTGTATTTTGTTACCTTTGGACAACGCCGGGTTTGTCACCTGTACCCAGTCTTCATGCTAAGCTAGCGTGGCTTAAGTCTCTATTTAACGGAAAGCCTCTCCATAAAGCAAAGACAAAATATCAAACTACTGCTTTAGATATCAGAAGAAAGATCATTTTTAAGACGTACTGGGCTGACGACTCAAGGTTACAATAGTTATCCAGCACAGTTAGATCTGAGATGATACGGCACTGCTAAAAACAGTGAAAACGAACTTCAAAACAACGCACTACATTAGATATGATACTGTTAAAATCACTGAGCTTCATGACGTCGACCATTTACACTCGCTCGAAAAATGCTGATGCTTGCTTCACATCTAAAGGGCCACGGGTTCATCCATGTAAACGGAGGACAGGAAAGTATTGTGGCCAACGAGTTTTCATATTACAGTAAACTAGTTTGTTCATCACTCAGAACGTCCTATAACAGACCGTCACATTCAGTCTTTCTCACACACACCAAAGGGTAATAAAATGCATCTTGCCCCGAGCACAAACACAGTTGTGTCATAATGCTTCGTACAAACACACACGCACACACACCTCTTTAGTACGACAATATCAGTACAATATAGGTAATATTGATACATGAGAAATGTACCACACAGCATCTATCTACAGTACCATGTCTGTAGAGCTTCCATTACTCCTAGTGCATTCTGGGAGATGCAGTCTGTAATGAGTGTTTTTTTTGGCTGATTCGCTGCAGGAACAGTATTAGGCCTCTCCAGGTGATGTAGTGTTCTCTAAAACAGTCTCCTACTCGCTCCTCTGGCACAGCATCATATGTATTCATATATATGACAAGTATATAAGACTTCTTGACTTGAGTTTATAAAAATAAACGGGCTTAGAGTATAGAGAGGGTGCGTCTCTGCTCTGTCTATGCGCACGCTGCGTGAGACTTTCTGGGATAGTTGCATTTTAAACATCAATCTTCTTTTTTTCTTCTTGCTTGCTCTACGATTTAAGGCAGTCCAGTGGAAGTTGAGTGAGGTGACGTCGTTGTGACCTCTGCCGCCACTGTGTGCAAGGAATCACAGGCACTCTCACCGTCGCCCTTCTCTCTGTGGCCTGAATCTTTTCTTCTTCTTCCTCTGCAGGTATCACTCCCTCTTTGAGTCAGTCTCGTGTGTTAAGGAGTTAGCCTCGTGGTCACTCTCTGTCTTGTCGTTGTTGGTGAAAAGCCTGCCCAACTTGCGCAGCTGCTCGCTGGCTGTGTGGCTCTCCTCCTGCAAGCGCTGGTTATTCTCCCTCAGGTTGGCCATCTCTGCCAGCAAAACGACTTTATCGTGCTTCTCCTGTTGGTGGAGAGACAGAGAAATGAGGAGAGAAGAGAAATGGTGGCTCCTCCATTATGTGCAACTGGACAGCATATGGAACTTTAATGTTCACTTTTATTGAAGGTCCCATACTGTCAAAAGTGAGATTTCATTGTCTTTTTTTATGATAAAGCAGACCGAGGTGCTATATAAATAAATACAGGGAAAATATCAAAATCCACAAGGAAATGCAGACGTTATTCAGAAACTGTGACTTTGAATGAGCCGTCAGGACTTCTTTACGGTTGTTGTCACAACTCTACTATATATAATGTGTTTTTTGAACATTAAAGCATGTAAACATGTTCTAGCAGAAACCCAAAATACAAATATGAACCTGCTAATCAACATAATACGGGACCTTTAAATGAATAATTAGACATTGCGGTAAATACTCTTTTTTGCTTTCTTGCTAATTCAGATGAGAAACTACATAACACTCTCATGTTTGTCTGCTAAACATAACGCTACAACCAGAAGACAGTTAGCTTAGCATAGCCTAACAAAAGGCTGGAAACAGGAGAAAACAGCTAGCCTGGATCTGTACAATAGCATTATAATTCTGCCTACGAGACAACCTTGTAAAACTTAAACTTGTTGTTTTTAGACTTTGTTTTTGTACAATTTAAACAAGATTTTAAGATTTGATTTGTTTATGGTTCAATTATTCCTTTAAATTACAGTAACATCAACATAAACTAGAAAATGGAGTAAATAGCTGATTTACTACAGCTTGAGATAGAAAGGGTATCAAAAAGAAGAAACTGGTCATGCAACGTAACAATCATGTTCAGGGTGTACATTTTGCCCTTCCTATTCTTGACTGTTCGATAAAGGACAGAAAGATTCTCACTCTCTCCAGATCATTGTTCAGCTGTTTTAACATCACTTCCAGGTGGTAGAGCCGGCCAGACAAATCGTTGGGCACCTCGTCGCTGGAAACACACAAAGCACAGATGACTCAGACGGAGCCAACAAAACAAAACGCTGCTGCACGGGTTATGTAGGTGGTTAGGGTAGACGGGTTTGACTGGTGTTTGTGCGAGTGCATGCATTCAACAATTCAAACAACCAAGTGTTTGCCCTAGTGAGAAAACAAGCTGAGGATTCAGTTCACAGTCTGACATTTACCACAAGGTGGTGGTAGTGACAAAGAGTTGCGGAGTTCTCGGTCGAGGTTGACCTACCCGCTGAAGGTCGGTGTGGTCCGTGGCGTCTGAGGAGTCTGAAACTGGACTGGACTGCTGACTGGTCTCACGTCTGGACCTCCAACCGGCGTCTCAGTCAGTGAGAAGAGGGAAACTGCTCTTTGTGCTGCAACAGACACACATTTATATTATAAAAAGTTGCAAAAATTTGTCTTTTTTTTTTTGTCCATCGAAATACGCGACACAATCACGCCTCAGCACTGGAGGTTAGGGATCAAGTGTTGACTCGAGTGTAGCCCGTTTGTCAGCGCTGTGATCGTCTTTGTGGTTGCAGGGGACACGAGGGACGGGAGAGAGCCAGAAAAGAAACAGTGGCTGTAGATGAACGCACAGATTTCTCCCTCTTTCCCAGGAGTGTCGTGTGACAAAAGAGAGCCGATCAACCTCCAACATCCAGACAATATATCTCACATCCACCAGGGATTTAAGATTTTATGCCTGTTAATATTTACTGAATCATGCATTTTTTATCTTGCAAATAAATCGTTACAACAGAGAAGCTATTGTGTTCAGCATTAAACTGACCAATGAAACCATACATTAATCTGATATGAAGGCAGTTAATGTAAGAAACATTCGGCTCATTTTAACAGATTTCTTTTTTTTTCAAATGTTCCTACCAAACCATAACAGACAAATACAGAAAACCCCACATATTACATCTAGAATCTCACACTGAGTTGAACAAACCTAATCGCGAAGTGTCTCCATCCTCACCTTCGTAGACTTTAGCAGCGTTGACCAGGCTGGACCACTCAAGTCCACAGGCTGTGTCAGGAAGAGGCATCAGCCCAGGATCGAGCCTCCTCAGGGGGGGAACTTTGTCTCTGACTTCTGTGAGAGACAACTCCGAGGCAGACAGAGGCACTGAGGGACAGGAGGAGAATAGCTGTAAAAAAAAAACCTCTGCGCGTAGAACAACAAATAACTTCATAACAATAACAATCATGATGGGCTTACTTCCACCACTGAGCTACTTGGATCCCCACAGAATGAAAGTTGGCAGTGAATACACTTTTTGTCCACCAGTCTGGAAATAGTGACGACAGTTGCTGCAGTTTAAACTCACCCTTCTTGATCTGCAAGTGATTGGAGGAGACAGCATGTCTGCGTGTGGGCAGAGTGCAGGTGAAAAGTACATCGGTGGGCGTGGTCGGGTTCTCAGAGTTGGCGAAGTTGGCCTCTCTGCGCCCGCTGCACAGTGACTCATCAGAAAAGGTGCGCTGCAAGGTTCGTCTGGGAGACTGCAGAGAGAAAGGTGACACATCAGAGTGTGTGTGTGTGTGTGTGTGTGTGTGTGTGTGTGTGTGTGTGTGCGTGTGCGTGTGTGTGTTAATCAAGGTTGGACTATTGACTGCTACATGTATAATGGTATAATGGTCCGGTGTCAGCGTTGGTGTGTTTCTCACTGGATCTCTCTGTGGCATCTCTCCTGGGTTGTCCATGATGATCAGTTTCTTCAGGTCGTCTTCGATGGTGCTTTTGTACGTCCGTCGTGGAGAGCGCAGGTCCCTCAGCGAGGCTCGGAGACGAGGTTGTCCAAAGACGTTCTTTGAGTTGGTATCCACCTGCCTGGAGACACGAGGCATGAGCACCAAAAACACGATGGATAGTGCGTATTTTTCTCCCCACACTGACACTAACCATTTACACTTCCAGCACAGTCGCTGAAGACACAACGTTTCTATTAATATCTTTTAATGTGTTCAATTTTTACAGTAACTTAAAATGACCCGTATAACAGTGGGTCCTAACCTCTGGGTCATGACTCCAACAAGAGGGAGAGAGAGTGGTCATGAGATGATGAAGAGCAGAGGGAGCAGAGTTAATGGCTGTCCACATCAAGATTTCAGTAAGCAGCCTAAACTTGATTTATTATTATTTTATTATATAGAGTTTAAATGTTACAGCCTATACATTTGGGTGGATTCTGATCAATTTGCACAGAGATTGATCCCAGCAATATCGTTCACCACTGTCGTCATTGTTTAAGTTGCAGTATTGACTTTGCCATCCAATTGATCATTTTACCCTTTAGAGCTGAAAGCAAGTTTGTTGAATTGGTCAGTTTTAAGGGCCAAACAGGTTGGGAACCACTGTTTTATACAAAATTAGTTAAAAAAAAAAAAATCAATCAATAAAGAGGGATTTTCTTGCACTGGAAGAACAAGCAAAAACACTCAATTTTTATGATAAATATTTATCATAATGATTTTAGGCTGAGCCTCACACTAAAGTCACTAATGAAGATTAAGGCATTGGAGAGATTTAGATGCACTTTTGAACTTTGCGCGGTAAGCTCATTATATTTTAAACATCTCTTACATTTTAGAAACAGAATGTAAGATTGTACCTGAATGGTGCAGACCAAAAACTAAATAGGGTCAGAAACGTGACAACAACAACCCCGAGTTGATTAGGGAAGATAATGTTTCTAAAAGTAAGCTCTCAGTCACTGACTCTACTTACTTTTTGCTGTTGCCATTGTCAGAGGGGGACGTGGCGGTTGCGTAGGAAGGCGACGGGCTTGTGTCGTCGTTCTGCCAGGCCATTTGTCTGCTCTTCCCATAAAAGGCCTTGGGGGCGGAGCTGGACAGAGGCATGGAGCTTAACTGAGCTGAAGTGGGTGTTGTTGTAGCGGCACGGACGGGCCGGGCTTTCTCAGCTGTCGGAGTCTTATAACCCTGCGGTGTGTAGGCTCTGACAGGACACACAGAAATACACGTGATTAATGCATCACAATCATCAACAATGTAGTAAAACAATAACGTGAAAAACTGAGGTATTTTCCACAGTTAGCCACTGAAATCAGTTCACTTGCTCAACACTTATCCCTCCCTCTTTTCCGGCCTTTTGATTCGCACAGGGCATGCATTTGATGAAACAAATGCCCAACAGAAAATGACAGGACAAACGATTGGTCACCCGTACCAAGTCTGTAGTACAAGACACTCTAACTATGAGCCTTTAGGTGTCTGCAAACAACAACAGAATGTTTTGAAAACGACACATTGTCACATTTTTAAAAGATATGCTGCGATTTATAGCCTGCAACTGAACATTTCTTAATATTAAATTGTTGTATTCTATCAGATGCCAAAAACAACAACATGATATCGTCATTATGGCGACTGTGGCTCAGGGGGTAGAGAGGGTGTTCCCCATACCAAAGATCAGCTGTGCGATCCCTGGCCACATGTCGAAGTGCTCTCAGGCAAGACACTGAACACCCAAATTTCTCCCTGTGCTGTGCATGGGTGTGAATGGAAGTTGCTTCGGATAAAAGCGTCAGCTAAATGAAATGTAATTATGTTTCGGCGATCAGCTGCCCTGCTCTCAAAATATCGACATAGGCCATTTCTGTCGGCGACTACTGAAGTGTGGATATTAGTGAGCTTTAGAGTTGCTGGTAGGTCAGAAACAAAGCCAGGCTAAGTGTTTCCCCCTGTTTCCAGTCTTATTGCTAAGCTAACCATATGCAGGTGGCAGCAGACGTGAGAGGGGTACTGATCTCATCTATCTCTTGACAAGAAAGCGAAAAAGAATACTTCCCAAAATGTCCAACTATTCCTTGAAGAAAGAAAACATTGCGATTGAGTGGCAACACGATAAACATGTGAAATAAGTTATCAGAGCATTTTGGTTTTGCTTACAGAGGTTTTTCTTTTTACCTTGTAAAAATCTTGTATGTGTCTGTGCATCATGCATTCTTGTTGCATATATCTTACTTTCCTCCTCTTCATTGATCAGGCAGTGAAGATAGAGTATGCCGTTAAAGTCGTGTCATTATCATCACACAGCACATACTACTATATCCTACTGACTGCTGATACAACACAATTAACAGCAAAGGCTAACAGCAGAAGAGTTATGAACTACCATAATCTATCAACAAATAACACCTTCTGTAATCCTCAACAAAGCACCAAACTTTCTGTCAGACTGTTCACTCTACCTGTGATGAAGCATCTGTGTCCTAAAGCCTTCTGTTTTTATTTCAGGTCTATTATGTTGGTTGTCCAACACATCCCAGACTGTAATATCAGTCGATGGCACTCAGGGTTTAAACACAGATTGTTTTAATCCAACACAGAGCGGTCGCAGCCTGTATATGTTTGTGCGTGTCGTGCCTGAATGCACTTATGATGTGGGGGTGGCAAGTGCACCAGCAGAAGATCACATGATGATCTGTATGCTTCACAAGGATTAGGCTTCTTTAATCCTTAATGTACATTTTAAAGATAGATTGTCATGCATCATACTATTGTTAAAAAGGAATCTGGTGGTACATATCTGCTGCTTGGGTTATTATTCACTAAAGAGTCCTCAAAATTTGTTATAGGTCTTAAGTTATTACGAAGCATGCGCATTCTCCATTAAGCTAAGCAGCATTAAACTGCAAGATTTATGAGCGCAACTCTCTCACGACACCATAAACGCGAGCACAGATCTGCCGTGCCATTGAGGTTAATGTCAGTTAATATTAGCTTCATGAAACACGCGTCTTGTCAGTGAGTCGGTCTCTTACCTGGGTTTGAAAGCATCCATTTTATCAGCGCTGGAGCCAGGGGGTGGGAATGTCCTGGTTCGGTACCCTTTGTTCTGATTGGCTGAGGCTGGTATGTTGGGCGAAGACTCTCGTCTCTTCGCTTCTCCGCTGCTGCCGCTGCCCCTTCCCACTGACAGTTCCTGGACACCGCTGTAGCTCACAAAGGAGTGCATGGGCTTGTGAGAAATGCTGTTGGACATGTGGCGAGTGTTGTTGTAGTGGGTCGAGGCGTCGATGCCGCTGTCGTTAGACCCGCCCTTGTTGAGAAGGTCGGGGTCAGGGTCGGCTGGGTCGCCGAGGCAACCTCCGCCTCCTCGCTCTCCTCCAGCTCCTCCGTCGAACCAGCGCTCGTCGCTGTGGCTGCTGGAGGCGTTGCTGGACAGAGTGTTGCTGCTGGAGTGGCTGGAGTACTGCGTCTCGCCCTGCAGAGGACGAGAGGGCGACACTTAGACACACTCTGAGAGGCAAAGCAGAACAAATGAGACAGGGCAGTGACGAGCCTGACCTTTGAGTTTCTGTTGGGAGAGTCTTTCCCAGGGACATCCTGTCTGGTTAGTCTCCTCTGGCCCCCTCCACCACCCGGTCCCCGAGACGACGGTACCGGGACATGCCAGAGGGGTTCTGGACAGAAAACACACAAAGACACTCACAGGATTAAAGAAAATTACACTGAATCTCTATGGCTGGCAAAGAGGATTAAATACTTATAGCACATTTAAACACTGAACCTCAACTCACCAAATGTATGAAATCACACTTATCTCCACATTACTGTGCAACACTTTGACACAATATAGAGACCATGAACGTAGTAGAAGACAAGTCCAACATTATTATTCATTTGGAGTCGTTCACCCGATGAATATATAATATATATATAAAATATAATTCACTCTCTTTAAGCTCTGTGTTTGGTCTCTACAAACTCCTGAGGTGAATATCCCTATCTTTAGCTGTTAAATTTACTACTGTGTGTTCACCAGCTAGTCGCTAACTTTGTCGGTCTGCCAGTCCAGCTGAGCAGGTAGTGTACAGTGGGGTTTTACAAGCTTTTTTGCTGAAAACAGCTGCCTGCTCCTGCCGAAAATACATATAACAGCTGTGAGAGTGATTTGAAAGAATAACATTGTGGCTGGAAAATTTAAAATAAAGTGCTAAAAAAGGTGTTGGGAACATAAAAATATTGATTGTCGGAGGTTTAACTTTATGCTGGGAGTGCACAATTCATTGCACATCCGTTGCATGCAGCTTTTTCAAGGCTGTGTACCTGTTTTGCAGCGCTCCATGGTGCTTTCCTGACTGGTGAAGCCTGAGGAAGACTCTCCACTGGAGGTGATGTCCACACTGAGGTGAGGCTCGTAGGGCAGCAGGGGGCGCTGTCCTGCTCCATATCTAAACACAGGATCATTGGAAGAGGCATGCATTTGATCAATAAACACATCTATGACACTATCAGTTATATATGAAATAACTATAATATGTGGGTAAGTGCTGTAGTTATACAGCAGGTTATCCTATACTTAACACATTTAAGACACACATTAAGTGGACTGAACATAATACACTAAAATAATATTAAAAGAAAGCCCTAAAAATATAGAGTTTGGATTTGAATTTCAGTTTCTGTTTTGCATCCTAATGGCAGTTGAATAAAACACATTTCTCTGGTCGGGCGAGATGTTATCAACCTCCACGCAGTGAGGAAGAGCCGCCCACACAACAGATTCTTCCTCAAGGAGACAGTGTGTTCATACACGTCAAACTGCACACCAGAACACATTATTCAGCCTCATCTTATGAACAAAAAAAATCCACCTTCAGCACACAGCGCGGTTGTTACGAGTAACACTGGACATGTTTAATCAAGATCGAAGGAGTGACGGAGGAGAGCTTTGAGAACAAAAGAACGTGCACTCACTCACTCACTCACTCACTCACTCACACACTCACACACTCACACACTCACACACTCACACACTCACACACTCACACACTCACACACTCACACACTCACACACACGCACGCACACACGCACACACCTACCTGTCGGGGGAGGGTTTGTAGCGTACAAAGGGGCCTGGTGTGATTCCAGGCGGACCCATCGTAGAGAGGCCGACCAGACCTGAGGAGGGAGAGGAGAAGCTGGCCGAGGGGTTTCTGTAGGGCAGAACTCTGTCGCCTCCTGCAGGAGACAGACTGTAGTGGTTCTCTGGGTAGCTCACTGGCCTGGAGGACACAAAAAACAGACCACAGAGAGGTTAGGCATATGAGTAACGCTGCTACTAGAAGAAGAAACCATTCTACTACATGCTGCAAAAATTCAGTTCGACCCTGTCAGGATCTGATTGCAGTAATTACTAAACAAAGCACTGTAAAGCCACACACTTATAACCTACTTTGACACATTTAAATGTTTAGTTTTGACAGTGGAGCACCCTGTTTAGTGAGAGTTGTTCAAGTTAAATAAAAAGTAAAAAATACAAACAGTATTACACTTGTTACAATCGATAAACAAAACCAGATCATTTGGATAAATAAGTTGTTAATATTGATGCGACTGATAATACCAGTAGACCCAACTGGGGCTCCCCTGTAACGTAATGTGAGTCTCACCTCTTGGAGTTGAGGTGCTGGGGCTCCCTGTAGGGAACAGGCATCAGGGTCTTGTGTGTGCGGGGCAGGGGAGGAGGTGGGGGACCCATGTGTGCCCAGCGCTGCGGGTTAGGGGCACTGTGGAGCCCTGGAGGAATGGGCGGGCTGTCCCATCGCCACGTCGAGCGAGGGGAGGGTCGGTAGCCTACCGCCAGAGGCTCAGGTTCTGGCTTCTGCTCCATGGTCTTCATCTCATACTCCTCTGTGCAGCCCCTAAAGAAACAGAGGGACATCCAGCACAACAAGTGAATCAAATGCTTGACACTTAAATGTCTTAGCCTTCATCCATAAATTTTCTTCTTCAGCTTAGTAAAACGAGTTGACAGTGTGAAAACTGCACAGAAAATCTTTATTGATCAACTCAGTACACACAGACAGCTAAAATGTTCTCATAGTAGCCTGGAGTCCGGGATCCAGCAGATATCTTTTACACATCATCATTATTTCATTCACATTACAGGAGGACAGGAGGCATCAAATATGCATAGAGGATGTATTCAAGACGAGACAAATGCTGAGAGGAGGAGAGAAGGAGACGAGAGAGAGAAGAGCGGCCATGACTGTAGAGAATGGCGAAAATTCTCAGTGCGGTGAAACGAGGAAGAAGTGGGATGTTTTCACTTAAACTGGGACTGCAATTAACAATTATTTTCACTGTAAATCAATCTACAGAATGCTTTTTTTGATTAATTGTTTTGCCGTACAAAATAGAAAATGTCTGTCACAATTACAGCCTGATTTTTGAATCTCAGAATGAAACCCAAAGATATTCATTTACCGTCAAATATTCATATTTGAGAGGTTAAAACTATGGATTTTCTTTTAGCATTTTTGTTCAAAATTGACTTAAATGACTGAACCAGAAAACTCATCTGAAACTATCTTGTCTTCCTATCCGGTATATATTTATTTATTTATGTCTCTGTTCTTCACATTTTACATCACCATTAAAAAAGGTTTTGATTCTTTTAATTTGGATTTTAATGTTTTAATGCATCATGTAGAGCACATTGAATGGTTTATGAAATGTGCTTTTAAATGAAATAAACCTGCCTTGCCTTAAACTTTTTGATTGATGATTAAAATTGTTGATTAATTTTATTATTGACTAACTGATTAATCGACTACTTGTTTCAGCTCTAACCAAAAACAGCCGAGAACAACAACAAACCACTATTTTTGCACCTGAAAATAGTTCCAATTCAAATTGTACAAGTTAAACAGCTTGGATCATTCTGAATAAACGGGACATTGTTTTAAGTATTGTTAAGTCGCTGTAAATCAATGAACATGAACACAACATGATCATTAAAGGAATACTACCAACAACATCTATACAGTTACACAGCAGCAGTACAAACCTTAGAGAGAGCAGAGCCTAAGTGTGTTGACAGGAAGCGTTTCTTCCATCACATTGGCGCAGGCAACACAACTGGAGCTCCCCAAAACACACACGCACATGTGGTCAAACACACTACAGCGTAACACCTTTTCCCCTCAGTAATCCTCCATCTTGCATGAGCGCAGCAGCGATTCAAAGCAGAAAGGAAAAACACTTCCAACTCTAGTTTCTCTTTCTCTCTCTCTCCTCCACCCACCTCACTCCCGGTGGTGTTGACACACGTCCTACTCACCAAGTGCTTCTCTGCCTCTCCAACCCAACAAACCGTGCCTCGCTCTCTCTCTCCATCTCTCTATTCCTCCCTCTTTTCCGGCCTTTTGATTCGCACAGGGCATGCATTTTTAATTAATCAATTCCACTTGTTTATTTATTTCTTTTTTTGTAGTCTCCTTTTTTTCTCCCTGCAGATTCCAGGCCTTAATCTCATGCAATCTGCTTGCCTGGCACACAATGGCAAACGAGTCAGAGAGAGCGAGAGAGAGAGAGAGAGCGAGAGAGAGCAAGAGAGATACTCTAATTATCAGCTGCTACTTGAGAGTGTGTGCATGTGTCAAAGGGATTTAACTTGGTGTAATTAAACTGCCTCCAACATTAAAGATATCTAACCACTGTACGATCACACAGCCAGCCACGATTACTGTGTTTAACAGGCCTGACTCTCAGTCAGAAACCACACACACACACACACACACACACACACACACACACACACACACACACACACACACACACACACACACACACACACACACACACACACACACACACACACACACACACACACACACACACACACACACACACACACACACACACACACACACACACACACACACACACACACACACACACACACACACACACACACACACACACACACACACACAGGTTATTTCTACACCTCTGTAACACCACATAAGCATCTCTACAGGCCTCGTTATTCTGTCTTTGTCAAGGCCGTATGTGTAGATGAAAGGTTGGAAAAGGATGACGGCGGGGAAAAGAAAAAGCTTGTGGGAAGCAAGACGACAGTAAGCTGAGCGAGATGAGATGAGATATGAAGGAGGGATAAACAAAGAACGGCAGATTTTTTGGTGAATTCCCATTAAACAAATGCTTCTTTCTTTTTTTTTGTCTCCATGCCTCGTTCCGCCTATTTCCTCTCCAATCACCGTGGTTCTTTCTCTCTGTTCGCTCGCTTCCTCTTTTCACACACTCCCACACAAAATCCTCTCAGAACATTGGAGTCTGGCCATTGCCTCACCCATGCTTTTGTGTGTTTGAGTGTCCTGCACTCCGGCTCACTCTCGTCCCTCCACTGCTGCCACCAACTGTCTCAATATGTGTATTCACTACAGCTGTTTGAAAAGGAATCACTCTCGTTAGTTTAGCGTCAAAGACATTTTCACACACCTGCGAGGCCTCCCCTCTTCATACGGAGGAATGATGACGACTTTGACCGTGACCGACGTCCTCAGCAGGTCGATCATCTGCTCGTGAGTCAGTGTCACAGCGGCCACCTTGCAGATCTCCACTAAACGACTGCCCTGTCTCAGTCCAGCCTGCCAGGCAAAGCCGTATTCCTCCACCTGCGTAAAAAAACAAAAAAACACCCAAAAAGTCTTCAAACAAGCCAGTTATGCACAGCTTGAAATTTCACAGATGAGTATCTGAGATCTGGTGTGGCAGATGGCCATCTGACGGTACCTCAGCCACAGTGCCGTCTAGACGGACATGGAAGCCCAGTTGTCCCAGTCCGTTTCGTCTCAGAGTCATATCCACCGTCTCACACCCCACTGTTAACGACTGGACAAAGGGAAAACATGACGTGAGTAAATACATATTTGTTTTACAGTATCATCATTCTTATGTAGTCTCAATAAAGCAAACATCAGAAAACAGCCTGAAAGGGGAATTAAATGAGCAGGAAGAGCATTTAACACTGAAATCCATCAACAATAATATCAATATGCACACAAAGTACTGGGGGACTATGCATGTTTTTGGTACTTTTAGAAAGATTACCTCTTTTTTTTAGTATTTGGTTTTCTGATGGATTAATATAACGCTCGCTGGAGTCCCGGAAATCTCCTTTTCCCAGCATTTAATTCATTGAATTTTACAGGGATTATCATATTATGAAATGCCTCTCAGCCAGTGAAACACAACTTCAGTGAAAATGTGACTAATATGGTTTTCATGCGCTATAATATTTGACTTCATAAGTAAATATCAGTTTTATAGGCCTGGAAATACTTTCTTATCTTTGAGCTGACAAGCTGTCCAGGGCAATTCAAAATCCTTCAAACGCTACGTCTCTTAATTATCTTCACAGTTGCTCCTTAGGAAAACTTCCAAGAAAAAAACAATCCAAACTCTTGAAATCCTCTGAGTTTGATGCTCCAAAACAACAGAACAGAACAACAGAGGAATGAAACCCATTTGACCATTTTTCAAGTTCACACTGTAATGAATACCTTATTAACAAAACACAGAGAATAATTGCGGCTTTTAATTGGTCTAAAGATAAACCTTTGCACCGAGGGGCTGAATTTTACGTCACAAAAAGGATGTTAACTATGCTTTATTAACTAGGACCGATTAAGAGACAAAAGGAAATGGAGGAGAGACAAAGATGCAAATTAACTTGGTAAAGGATCCTTGGCAGAGGATACACAGAATGTGTTTTTGTGATCAACATTGAATGTAAATATAACTTTGTTTACATCCAACTACACACTGTGGTCCCAAATAGGACAAGCTCTGTTCTTCAAAAGGTCACAGAGATTTGCTTTCCTGGTCCCCATCCCTCTACACGTGAACTGGCAAAAGCTCTAAGATCTCACCTTTAACCTCTGCACCACCTCCCTGACGTCCTGTGCACCGCCCTCTGGTACCCGTACTGCGATGTGGTCTCCTCTGCCGTAGAAGATCTTCAGTGCCAGCCGCTCTGGTGTCCAGCCGATCACGTCCGCACAGAAACAGTTAAACACCACCTCTTTGGTGGAGCAGTCTGTCAGAAGGATGTATTCAGCCGACAAACCCAGGGCACAGGGGAGCTCCGTCCCACCTCCACTGAAGTCCTGAGCCAGGACCCTCCAGGCGACAGCCCCGGCAGCTCCCAGCTCCGCTCCCTCTCTCGCCTTAGAGCGTTCTCGTTTTTTAGACGCGAGGGAGATGAGGTTGTTGAGCTTGCCAGCTGTGTCGAGCGGCGTGCTGCTTACGTAGTTCTCAGCCAGGTCGCGCAGGTACTCCTGCCGCGTTCGTGTCGCCATGGTGTGGAACTTCTCGGACTTGTGCGCTGCCGTTTCTGCATTGATAACTTTGGCTAAAAGGAAGTTACGAAAGGTTTCTGGGTCACGGAAGGTGACGCTGCTGGGGATGGGTGGGCCGAAAGGAGGCACATCCTTCATCCTTGTCACAGCAACACTGAAAGAAAAAGTGCAACAGGGTTGAAGTGTGAGAAATACTTTTTTATCACAGTTGTGCGCGTATGAACATGCACTTGTTCTAATAAAAAAATTAACCTGTAGCAGGTGCCTTCAGAGCAGGGGTTGTGCACACGGACAATAACAAAGACGTGCTGGAAGTGGGAGCGGATATTCTGAGGGGTGAAAGGCAACGCTCCCGGCTCCTGAAAGATTATGGTGACAATGTCGTTCCCTATGTGCCTCTTTCTTAGGAGCTGAGGACAAAGAGAGGAGAGATAAAACATGACAAATTAACAAGATGGGATAACATAACTGGCATTGACACGACTGACTCAGTCAATGATAGAGAGTCTGACAAAGGAAATGAGAGATTGAGACGTTCACTACTAGACAACCAACAACAGCTCTTTATGTAATTTGTTTTTTCGGATTTTGTGTGGGCTATTTGTGTCTGTGTGTGTGTGCGCTATCTGTGTTCGTGTAAGAGACGTGGCACGGTGTCCAGGCTGTGTCTGTGGTGCTTGCCAATCCTCTCTTCATCTGCAGAGGGAAGTGTGAAAGTACCAATTACGTAATCCAGCCCACTATTTGGCCACAGATACACACATTCTCCAGCATGGTGCCACATGAGCATCCTTTAGACTGCAAATATTGCTTGATGTAGTAATTACAAAAATTAGACAAATAATAATTTGGAGAAAAGAAGTTTGGGGTATTCTTTATCGACATCTAGATTAATTTCTGTCTCGGCAATCATTGTAAATACAACTTGGAACCGTTGATATGTAAACTTCCTCTTGTATTTCCTGCACATTTTATTACTTTCAAGGTGAGCTTGTGCTCCCCTTATTCTCTCTCCAGAATGTAAGAGCCTCCACGTTATCTTCCTCTTCCTGCCTCCGTTCGTCCCCTGCAGCTTAGATTTAATGTCAGACGCTGCCACCTAGAGGTTCATCTGAGCAAGTAAACCTCCTTGCTGCTGCAGTCTCTCAACCTCTGGATGGAGTTCTTGTGCCATTTATAAAATTACACTTCCTGATTGAAGAGTTGATACTAAAATGACGTTTAACTCTCCCTTTTCTTGTCTACTCAACATTTAAACGATGTTTAACACGATGATGAAGCTTGTTTAAATCAAACAATAGATTGCTGTGGGTATGGTAATAAAAGCAGAGTCCTCTGATTCATGTAAATGTGTCTTATTTAATCCATTGCCTTTACCACTGACACTACACACTGATCCTGGCCGCTCTGAGCACAGGTGTTTGCCCGTGGGATCCTCTCACGCAAACTATTAAAAATACCCACACGCAAAATGTTATCTTACACACATGTCAAGGACACTCGCAGTCCATGCTGTAAATACACAGTGCCCAGGAGAACTTGTAGGACTGCAGCTTTATTTAAAGAAAAAAAAAAGAAAAAGAAGAAGAGGGAGAAAATAAAGAAACTGCTCACTACTGAACCCCACCCAGCTCTGATCCAGTTAAAGAATGAGAAGCAGAGAGAAAGAGGGTAAAAGGAAAAGCTAGTGAGAAAGAGAGGACAGAAAAGACAGAAAACAAAGACTATAAAACATGAGAGGCTGAATAAAAGGGAAATGAAATGGGTGACACAAGTCACAAGTTTCCACTTTATGAAATCTTGCTGCGGTTTACGACCCGGAGCAAACAGAAGAGCCTATAACTAACTAACACAGACAGAAAGAACAGTCGTGGATGTACTTTACAGCTGCACACAACAAAAACATGTGACACAACAGTATAATACGAGGGTGCTCATCAGCTCTTACCTGCTGTGGGTTGTTGGGCATGTACGGCAGCATGGTGGACACGTGGAACATGACCTCGTAGCCCTGGTAGGTCGTATACAGGGAGTGGGTGCCAGTAGAGTCCGCTGGAGAAAAAATTAGAATTTTCACGTCAGACAACGTTAACAACAGATAACACGGTGATGTTCAAAACGTGTCTTAATCATTCAAATCATAAGGATGCCAAGACCGTCACTTGACCTGGCCATTACAATAACAATGCTGGCTTCATCCATCTTTGTAGATGTCTTTTGTGTAAATGTTCCTTGTGGCTGCTTTATTTGGTCATGAGAGGACTGTTAACCCTTAAAAGCCCAGCGTAGCACCGATGCTATGCTAGACATGAAGGCGTGTCTTTCAAATATCAGATTGAGTCGTCTTTTTTCCACCAATATTGACCAAAATATAAATATATGGCTGACAATGGAGTTATTCAACAAAACACAAGTTTGTTTCACTAGACGTTTGTTTGGATTGTTTGCTTTTAATAGCAAATACGGTATGCTAACACAAAGGTACTGTTTGATGGTGACTTAACACTGCACCAGAAAAAAAGGCTACGTTCCCTTGAATCATGATGTAAACCAATTGATACCGACTGAAAGAATAAGCTCAGAATTGGCAAACATATAAAACTATGTCCAGGCACTTCTTTGTGTGTAAGGAATAAGCCACAATGCTCGTGAGAGGAAAAGGTCTCACTGGTGGAGAACAGGAGTGCAAATTGTCGTTAGGATAAAAGGAGGAAGATTGTTTTTTGTTCTTCATAATTAATCTCCTAATAAATGTCTGAAACTAATTGAAAAATTGGCTCATTCACAATCTTTCAAAATGAATTTAACAGATTTAATTTGTCTAAGCACAGGAGATTATAATTGGTGATATATTTCTTACAGTGAACATAAAATGGCGAACAATTAGTGCATGTTTAACCTTGCTCTGCTACAGCCGTTCTGACTGTATTTAATTTGGACATGTGCCATGGTGAAAATATTACTAAGATTACTGCCCTGACTTATAGAAACGAGGCAGGCGCATATTCAGACATGTGACCAGCATTTAAGTCTGAAAGGGACTCTTCGGAGGACTCACTCTTTGTGTCGAGCTGTGCGGCGTATTTGGTGAATCCTTTGAGAAGCACCTGCTCCCCCAGCAGCTCCAGAAAGGCAGAGAAGGCGGGTGACGCCTCCTCGTTGTTGTACATCTCCTCCTCTGTGCTCTGGCCCGCACGGCACAGCAGAACACCCACCTTGTGCTTCTGACTCAACTACATGGCAGCGTAGAGATAACATTAATATCACAAACAGCTGAAACAGTCTGAACCTGTAGTGCTTTTAATGCAACTTGAGGTCAAAGCAGATATAACAGATAACAATATGACCTCGATGTAAATATGGATGCACTTAAGCTTTGAGCACCACTTCATCTAAAAGGTAAAAATCACCTACACAAACAAAAACAGGTCGACTGCAAGTAAACCACCTCCGCCTCACACTTCACCCTCCATTAAATAAAAGATGAGATAACATGGCTAAACATTAAAGCTTTTATGGTGACACACTTCAAACACACCACGCCCTGCTCCACTCCACTTTCACAAGCCTAAGTCTAATTTTGTACTTTGCACCAACACTTAATCAGGTATACATGTTTCAGACACTTTATACACACTATCTGAGAGTACCATAAGCCACTTTTCTTTTTGCTTTGCAGTCAGTCAAGGCTGACTTATGGTCACTGCTTCAATGGAGGTCTCCGGTGTCAACTGTCAAATCTCTTTTATCACACAGGTGCAAAATTAAAATGCAAATACTGACGCTGGCGTGTAACTCACCCCCTGTTCGTCCAGTTTAAGGAGCTGCTCGGTGACTTTGGGTGTGCTGAGCGCCAGTCTCAAACAGGAGACATTGAGCTCGGGGACGACCTGCTCCAGGACCTCCTTCAGCGGCAGGCCCCGCACCGTACCATGCCTCCCCGTAGAAGCCACCGCGTCCTCTAAAATGGAGCCTCGCAGGGTCACAAGCTTAATGGAGCGAAAGAAAAAAGGTTACCAGAGTTAAAGAATATAAACATTTAAAATCGAACATTTTAAAATAAGTGTGTTAAGTGTTAATTTAAAATCTTAACAGCAGTATTTTGGGCAAAGAGTACAATGGTGATTGAATATGTTTACCTTTCATAGATCCCTTTAATCATTATTGCAATCATCTTTATTATTTATGTGTTCAGCTATTTCCTGTCTTAAGGGTTACTTAAAAACACAATAAAAATAGCGAAGGCTGACCGAAACAAAACAGACAAACAGTGACACAAGAAAGACAGCGGAGAACATACGCAGTAATGCTATGGATTCTGAGATAGTTATACTGCGAGAGGTCGACTACAGAACCACACTCTGGAAATGGATGGGTGGATGATTAGCAGCTTGGTAGCTTGAAGTGGGTCCATCCGATGTGTGATGGTCTCACTACTCATAATAATGTCCTACTGCCCTGAAGTTTCACTCTTTCTCTCACGCTTACTCAGTCTGTGTGGGGAATTTAAGTTGAGCTGTACTATGAATTAATATTCTGCACAGTATAATGCTGCCACAGAGTGCTGCTCTCTGGTGACAGGAAATTGACCTGCTTCAAAACAGTGAGGCTATAATAACCTCAGATACAGTTGGGAGGAGTGGGCTGTTCCTTCACGCACTCACGCACTCACGCACTCACGCACGCACGCACGCACGCACGCACGCACGCACGCACGCACGCACGCACGCACGCACGCACGCACGCACACCTTCATTAAAAATGCATAGCAGACTCTGGAGCTGCCAGGGGCCGGAGAGAAGGTTGAACTTTGGTGACTTGGGTGTGCCGCAGAGAAATAAAACCTGATTGACACGCAGCTGAAGTTATGGAGGTTTCCTTTCAACTCGTCAGATTCTGTGCGACAGTGCAGTGAGTGACTGCGACATGCTGAGGGCTGGGTGAAAAAATGTGTGATGGAGGGAGAGAGAGGAGGTGTCTCAACCTTGCTGCGTCAGCACTGCTGCACAGAATTAAATGACAGACTTAAGGGGATAGATATTTAAGAGCAGCTGCGGCATGAGAGAATAAAGTCAGCAATCAATCTCTTTTTTTTTTTTTTCTGTGTGGGAACAGTAGGCCTGGGTGTGCTGGCGGTGTCTGTTAGCTGAGCTCTGTGTACTTAGATGGCGGAGAGGCTTCATTGTTAGACCAGAACTAAGGTGATGAGTCCAGGCAGCCATGAAATAATAAAAACAACACAGCCGGGCCACAAGAACACAATGGACAGAAGCAAACTTTGCTGTTTCTTTGAGTGACCTTAACGATGCTTCACAGGTGTTCATTAAATATTGAGTAGGTCAAACTAACTATTCATACAGACCTCAGAGCGCTCAAATGCAGCCTAAGAAAATACAGCACCAGAACAATTATATTTGTAAAACACTGTTATTAAGTGATTGATACTAGGGCTGCAGCTAATGATTCACCTGCCAACTATATTCCTGATTAACTGATGCTCATCACAGTTTCCCACAGACTGACCTCAAATGTTTTGTCTTATTTAACCTTCAGTCCAAATCCCAGTGAATATTTGCCATTCTTTGCTTGAAAAGAAACTCAAACAATGCAAATACATTGTCTGTTGAGCTCAAATTGCTTGATGCTCTGGAAGCAGAATCTCTGAGAATCTCTTAGTTTGAGGGAGAATCTTAAATTCTCCATGACCACCAGCCCATCACTTAAAACATTGCACGTATTTGATCCATCAAAGTGGAAAAGTGGTTGGGTGTGCTCCCTGTGAGAGCAGGCCAAGCGCTTTGGCCACAGCAGCCAGTGTTTGGTTTGTCTTTGCTGGGCTGAGACCGGGCAGGTGGAATTTTCCACTGGCGGAGAACAGAGAGCGGGTGAGGGGGGAGGTTAAAACCAGGGCAGAGTGGTGAGTAGAGTCACAGGTAGGAACACAAAGGGAAGCAAAGTGAAAGTAGATAAGTAATTTACATAAAAGGAATAGTGATGTTTTTAAGTGTGGTTGTATGAGGTATTTATCCATAGTCAGTGTTTTACCTACAGTAGATGGCAATCGGCACGCCACAGTTTGGAGAAGCAGGCAGGAGTACCGACACAGAAGCTAATCCATGCACTACTGTGGACGGGGCAGCAGCTAAAGGTATTTTAGCCACCAAAATCAATATAACTTACGCTATATTTAGGATGTTTTCACTGCTTTGCTGTCAGACAGCCCTTTCTGAATGGGAACTAAAGCTGTTCTATGCTCTCTTCAAAGCCACCAAACTCCTTTGACAAAAATAGTATTTATACCTCTCAGAACATGGGAGGTGATCCTTTATCGATTAGTTTGTTTGCATTATTGTGCGATTTTGGTTTCAAGTGTTAGGAACTAACAAAACTAACGATGGAGGCAACGGTCAACCATAAACTTCCCTGTTCTGCAAGGTAAAATTATGTTTCTTTGTCTAAGGAGGCAGGTCGACCGTCATCTACTGTGTACACTGACTAATTTATAATTACCCCATGCAACCCCATTTTAAAAAGTTCAAACTATCACTTAAGGCATGTACACTCATAGTGTCTCATGACTCAGAAATCCTGACACATACCAACAGCAGATCTTTCATACCTCGCTTGTTCTAACGATGAGGCGGTACTGGTACTGGTCTTTCAGGTCTTTGGTGTCATCCAGTTTCTCCCTGCGGATGCTCACGGCCACAGCGCCCAGCTTTTCATCAGTCCCAAAGTAGTTTGAGTGCTCTGGTAAAGGACAAGGAGAGATAAAGATCAATGTATTCTCACTTTAGTGATAAAATGAAATGTTTCTGGGTTTGGGACTGTTGGTTGAACCAAAGAAGACAACTAAATATATAATTTCATAGACTCTTAGAAAATAATATAAACCTTTTATAGACAAGAAAATCATAATATTTTCAGTCTGTTTGGGAAACTAAAGTGGGCTTTATTTCTGCATAAACCTTTTCTTCAAAACTATTATATGCTCTTTTGAGTCCAGCAGCTCTATAAAGACTTTACCGAAACATAAATATAGTCTCATTCAATCCTAACACTCAGTAGTTTAACATTCAAGACATTAAAATATGTGTAGTAAGCAGAAGGGGCATTAAGTCAAGGACAGGACTAAGACAACGTCATCTAGTAATCAATACTCACATAATTACAGAATCAATTTAGCTAACACAAGGCATAACCAAAAGGAAATGATAACTGCTACCAAAGAGAAGTGATGATTAAAGGTCTATATTCTGTAGTAGTCGTCACAGACGCTGAAAAATGTTTTTGATGTCGCGAAGGAGCGTCACTTCAATAAACAACAATACAATCGATACTGTGTTGAACAATAACACTATAGAAGAAAAAATCTGTCTGTCAAAAATACAAGAGACAAAAAAAATGTGATGTCAAAAATTGGCAATTAATATTCTGTGGATGGTAACCCGTGTTGGCACAAAACAAATTCATCCATTACGGGGACAGGACAAAGCTATCAAAGCATTTCACAAACATCTTGCATGTCTTCTTCTAGAGCTCCTCAGCTAAGCCGTGGTAATGCCAACGCCACAGGCAGTGCAGCAGTCAAAAGACACTCTGGGAGAAATCTAGCTTGACAAGTAGTCCTCCTCTATCCCCCGTCTGACTGGAATGAACAGGGATGGCGTACACGTTCAGAGACTCAGGGCTGCTTAACTTCCCTGCCATGTCCTGTGGTGGAAATGTCAGCTTTTTGATGAAGTTTTCTGACACAACATAACACAGCGCGCACACAATCAGAGTTGCGTTCTGGGGGACAGCTAAGCTGGAAACTGGAGTCAGCAGATGAACATATTTTCGGAAGGATAACCTTTATCTGTGTGGCTGCAGGCCTGTCTCACACACATGCACATGCTCGCTTTTACACATGTGCTACTAACAGCATCTGTCACTAATTAGGGTGCAGCCAGATGATGCTTGCCAGGGGGAAGTTTCATCCGCGGTGTCTAAAGAGGTGATGTTGACAAGAATTGCCAAGAGACACATGTATAAACAGGCGCACATCACACACACATCTTTCCTCTCTGAAGTTAGGTGTTACTTCCGACAGGGGAAAAAACAGATGTAAAGCAAAGCTGGCTGACCATTGTTAAGTGGTACTTGTGTTGGTGTAGAAAGGCAGGTGGTGTATCATCAGCTCAGAGTATGCCACCAGTCCAGTGGCAGGTAAATGTGTTATAAAAACTCTGGGAGCATTGCCAGCTTGGCCAACTCTGCTCTGCTCAGGCACAGCTGGTTATTAACAGCCACAAAATGTGACGTGGGGTCGACACTGGAGAAACGAGATCTACGTCTAATTCATATGGACATATAACAGTGACAGGCCCAAATCAGAGTAGAAAATAGGATCAGTGCGTATAAACTGTAAGGCTGTGCACAAATATTCTAAATTTGAAAATATGTTTTTAAAAAGTCGTTTCATTTTGAAAATGAATATTCGATCATGAAAAAAAGCTGCCTCTCACTGAATGCACCGCATGATGCGAGTCACACAACGTCACTTTTATTGACTAAAAATGAAATGTAATGTTGGGTCAAGCTGAACAAGGAATAATTCATCAACAACCATAATGAACTCAGCTGCAGGGAGAGTGATTTGCACTCTGAGCAAGAGAGAGAGAGAGAGGGGCTCAACAGCACAACCACCACTGGTGATTATTTTCATTATCAATTAATCTGCCCATCAATATTACCCATGATTAAGTCCAACACTAAGTCCTATAACATATAATGATATAACAGAGAAAAGAACCCATTCTCACATTGAAGAAGCTGGAAACAAAGAATGATTTGCTTTTCTTAAAGTGTAATGAAAATAGACAGTGGCCTTATTGTTCATTACTTGTTTACCTGTTGCATGGGTTTGATTTCACCTACTTATATTGTCTTAGTGCCTTTTTATGTTTTATGTAAAGCCATGTGACCCTAGAAGTATGCTCTCATTGTACAGGTATTTTCACTCCAACTGGAATAAAAACTGTTTATCTGCGTCACAGTAAATGTGTCTCAGTGTTACCTTTCCCATGGAAGTAGTCTCTGTAGTACCTGGCCCCCAGGTCTACATGCTCTATGCCGTACAGTTTCAGTCTGTCCAGTCTCGTAACCTGCTGTTCAATAGGCACCTCCAGCACTGAGACGCTGGCGTTACTCCTCCTCAGCCAACCCCTCGCTCCGTCTCCTCCTCCGTCTCGCTCCGCTGAAGAGCTGAGGAAGCTGATGTTGCGCTCCCCGTGGCCTCCGGTTTCATTGAGGAAGTGAGGGCAACAGAGGAGCAGCGGGCTCGAGCTGTGGGCTCCAGGGGGACCGTCCAGAGGGTCCATGCCCAGGGAAGGTGTCATGGTGCCGGGGTCGAGGCTCAGGGTCAGATCCTCTATGCTGGAGTAAACTGGGTCGTTCACACTCTGAGCCATGGATCTGGAGACAGACAGGGACACTGACGCAGCTGATGCCCCAGTGGCGGTGTTCCTCCTCTGGGCAGCATAGCCCCGCTGAGCAGCTGCCTCGTGGAGGTCAAACAGGATGCTTTGAGCATCGAAGTGGACAAAGCTCTTAGGGCACACCCACGGTTTGTAGGAGGCATCCGCTGAACCCCGGCCTCCGTCCTCACTAGTCTCTCCTTTCCCTCCATCCAGCTCGCCCCGACTAGAGCTCCTAAGTTTCCTGAACAAAGAGGAGGTGCCCAGTGACGATTCTGTCCCTCCACTTTTCTTCCTCACTCTCTCAGCTCCGTCTTTCCTTCCTGTCCCTCTGTCGTCCCCACCTGTGGGACCAGGTGAGGGAGCAGAGGGGAGGGGAGCGCTTGGTGGTAAATCTTGAGTGCTCAGCAGCTCTCCGAGGCGTGTGGGTGCCGAGCTGCGCTGGTCAGGCCTTTCCTGGTGGAACTGGCTGAGCATGTCGAAGAAACTCTGTTCAGGAATACCCTGGATGTCGATGGAGGACGTGCTGCCATACTCTCTGAACATGTTCCCCATCCCGACACCCCCACGAACCTCCACCTTGAAGCAGAGAGGGCAGAGAATTTTCGGTTTATGATGACATATCATTGAAAAAAAATTCATTCTGATTTTAATACAAATATCGGGAAAAATGTAAAGTTGGGGTGCTTTCACGTGTAACCTTTTTGCTTCATGTCAAACAAAACTCTGGTGAGTTTACCTGTAAAGTTTGGTTAGTTTAGACTGGTGTGAAAGCTGTTGACAAAACTTGGTAGAGGTTTGTTTGTGGTCTCTTGGTATATTTGTACCAAGTCTGTGTTACCACAAACATGCTACAGACTAAAAGGCATTTTTCCTTAAACCACGTTACAGGTGTGAGAGCGACTGGAGATTGAAGACTCACCTCATTTTCGTCCTGTTCACTCAGCGTCACCTCGCTGTTCGAGCGCTGCCTCAGTGGAGGGAACACTCTCAGGCTAAAAGGTGAACTTCTTTCAACGCCAAACCCTCCTCCTCTGAACTCAACATCCTTGGACCGTCGTCGTGGCAACCTGGCAACTCCTCCCCGCACGAGCCCAAAGTCAGGTGACAAAACTGATGAGCAGTCATCTCCATAGCGAATTTGCCCATTTTCAAGCAGCGACTCTCTGGACTGTGCGCGGCGTGGCGGCCATTCTGCGATCCGAGCCCGAACACCCATTTTGGGCATGGAGATGCGTGGCTGGATGGCTGGATCTGTGGGACCATGAGCCGGGTGGCCATTTGGGGTGTGACGAAACGGAGTGTGCTGGGGCAACCCTCCTCCTCCTCCATCCAGGAGGTCCGAGGAGGTGCAAGTGACCCCTCTGTCTCTGTAGCTGTTCATGGCACCCCAGGAGAGCTCAGGGTAGGGAGGCAGGGGGCAGGCATCCCATGTCAGGAGGGGTGCTGGGAAAGAGGAAGCGCAGGGGCCCCACACACTCTCTGCTGACCGTGCTACGGCCTCCAGCTCCCAAAAACATTGCTTTTAACTGGCAGGGTGGGAAAGATTTTACTGGTCAATCGAGGACCAGTTTGAAGCAGGACCGGTCGTATTCCTCTTGGAGTATTTTCAGTCTAATGCAGATCTGAGAACAGAAGGAAAAAAAACAATCATTCCAACAAATAAGCTTCAGAAAATCAGAATCTTTTAAATCAGAGCTTGTGTGACCCACATTTTCTCCACAGGCACAAAGAAAAACTAAGCGCTGAATTTAGAAAAGAGCGAGTCACTCAACTGTGAAACAACGTGAGACTGATAAGACAGCTAGAGAGAGAGAGAGAGAGAGAGAGAGAGAGAGAGAGAGAGAGAGAGAGAGAGAGAGAGAGAGAGAGAGAGAGAGAGAGAGAGAGAGAGAGAGAGAGTGAGAGAGTGAGAGAGGGAGAGAGGGAGAGAGAGAGAGAGAGAGAGATAGAGAGAGGGAGAGAATAAGGTGAGGGGATGTAACAGAGGATTTCTTCCATTGAGGCTAATCTTCAGGAAGCTGACAAGGGATATTATTATCACACACTCGAGTGCACGTGTGTTCACACACACAAACACGCATATACCTGGAGGACATTAAGGCTGTGGCCGCTCTGCTGCAGATTAAAACCACTGAAACACTTCAGCTAAGATGATCAGACTATAAAGAAATCCAGATTCAAACAGGGGGAGTATTTAAACACTTCATCAATGTAGAAGCATATTCACTACTCATGCCTTGTCTCTCATTGGGGAGAGATGACAGCGCTTACATGTGGCTAAGAAAGAACCTATTTTATTGTACTCTTCGACAGAGTGAAGCCAAACAACAAACAAATGCAACTTTAGCGAAGGCACAAAGTGACCCAACAGCTGGAGGGGTGAGGTGGGGTAAATCTAGAAATAGAGTGATTGGAGAGTCAAGAAAGAGCAAGGAGGAGTACGGTACATTGCTCAGTGAACCGCAACAGCATGCTTTAATATGACAGTCACACCGCATCAAGTCCTAAAACCCACCAGCCTTGTAAAGACGCTTGTTTACTCAGAAGCATCCCATGTCTCTGCGGAGGTTTTTACGTAATGACTTTTACAGGCATTAGTGTCTTCACTGCACGGGCACAGGAATAGAGTCAGAGCATTTTGGTTTTATATTGTTTTCTTAGTGTTTGGTGATCTAAAAAGCTAAACTTATGCTAGTGTTGCACTCATAGCTGTTTTACTGTCATCCTCAGTCCAGAGAAAAGCTTCTAGTCATGGTAAAAAGTTTTTGGGCAGTGAATGTTGTGGTTGTTCAGAGGGACCAGCTGGGAATTCATATTGGAGAATATTACGATGTGGTAATGACTCCACTGGATGGGCATCATTATGAACACAGCGAGCAGTGACGCTATGCAGGCAGTGGTCCACATGCATGTGAAGACAAAGCAGATGAACAACAGCCTTGTACGACAACACACTGTTCACTGTTTAAGTTCAAATACCACTCACCCTTTTAAATACCACAAACAGTAGAATGCAATTTAATAATTCACAACCAATCCCGGCCAAAGTATGAAAGTATGATGGGATTTCAGAGTATCTTACTATTTTCTTAGCACATGTTATACGTCGTTGCAAGCATTGTATCAGAAAGTCCAATGATATAAACAGTTGAATTAATACGAGCAGACATATTTTCTTAATAATATGTCTACCGATACAATACTATCAATATAAAACGTGCATATTCAGCTGCGCAACAATGCCAAAAACATCTCATCTCCATCCCCCTGCTGTAGACAAACTGCTACTATTCCTTTCCCCCTGATTTTTCTGTTCTCTTCTGAAGTTTCTGTTTAATCTCATTCTCTATTTAGCTCTCCATTTCTGGATTTACGCTCCTTTATCTACATAAGAGGGCTAAAGCACATCATCTGCATATCTACCTCTTAAAATGTGATTGTTAGGTTTCCGTCTTGCTAATTTCATTTATTCATTTAGCTTTCTGTCAGCTAGCAAACCTTCCTGTCATTCTTTCTTCCACCTGTTTGTCTGTATCGGATGTGATTCGACCACACATTTCGTAACACGTAGCTTATTGAAGCAGTTTCTTCACCGCTATAACTTGACCTTTCAAATTTCACAACTTTTTTCCTGTGATTAATCAGCCCGGAGCAGTAACACTTTCACTCCACAGACAAAAGCTTTCAGGAGATAAATCAAATGATGATTCAACCACAAGTAGAAAAACACCCACCCACACACACACACCATGTTAAACTGTATAATCATCAAACCACATTAAAATCTAAGCCCTTTCACTTATGCTGCTGTTTACTGGGGTTTCAAAACACTTGCCTGAAAAGAGGAGCTACACATTTGATCCTTTCCAGTAAAGCTTGCAGAGCATAGTTGCAGAAAACGTGCATTAGAAACCATTTTTCTTGTGTGAACAAATGTGTGCTTGTCTCTCTCCAGTGGCCTCAGTTTCTGTGTATTCTACAAACGTTGACTCCTTGGTGGACTATCTCGTTATGAAGTCCAATTTCCATAAGATTGAGCTTTTCATTGTGTCAAAGCAGCTCACAGTGGTTTGTGTGTGTTTTATGATACACACAGTGTCTTTTGTGAGTCCTCGCTGAATTCATTTTTGGCCTCTAGACTGCATTACTCATTCACTCAGACGCACACAAAACTCAATTCAGAGCAAACAAAATCCCCCTATAGTCAGACAGCCACGCAAATGTATCATGTCTTTGTTTGTGGACAACCGCAGACACTTCCGGGCCAAAGGCTCCCGCTCTGATCATGCTTTTTGACAGAGTCTTTCCTCATCAGGGAGGGCTGTCCTGTGATCCACGATCAGACCCAATCCCAGATTATCCGGCCCCAGCTGCAGGAGCTGCAGAATGGCTTCATTATGTGTCTGAGGTCCTGATGAGAGAGAGCATGGTCTGATCTTCACCAGTGACTTCTGTCAGCACACAGCCCATCAGAGAGAAATATACCTGACTACCTTTAACAGCCAAAGAGCGATGGATAGAAACTGGAAATATAGACTGGCAGTCTGTCTGACAAGTTATCAATATGTGTGGCAAAATATTCTCAGTTTTGTCGGAGCTTTCGACCACATTTAACAATCTTCTTAAGCCAGTGGAGCAGACACGCAACAGCCAATTGTTGTTGTGTGCGGAAAAAAGTATCAGTATGTGATATATAATATAAAATCCCAGAAACATGTGAGAAGAAAAAAATGTATCTCTATACAACACAGTAGACTTGGCCCAGATTACACAAGATAAAGTGCAGACATGTAATGCCTTTTAATTACTCACAATAATTATTCAGCTCTGGGAAGCACCTCCTCTGTTTTGACTCTCCTAGTCTCACCCATTCATGCTCCTTCCCTCTTCCTCCTTTACACACCCGCTCCGACTTGCTCTGCATAATGCAGGCTTGGCCCATGCACCACGAACACACACCGAGGCTGGTAATTACGCTGGTTAGATGGTAGTAATGACAGAGTTAACAGAGTACAGCTTCCAGAGGAATGAGTGTACTCTGTGTTGAGGGGGTGCCCTCTGATGTTGCTGCTTGTTGGTATGTCATACCGGCACAGCAGACCTAAGATCTGCACGGAGAGCTCACTACAAATGCACAAACATCAGAGATGAATAGAGATAGACCTGCCATATGTTTCTGTGTGTGCTGGTGCCAAAACACAAAGAAGCCCAATTATATCTGAGAGTGAAGCAAGGATGTATGGCAGCAAGCAAAAGTCAAATGAAAATATGTACAGGTAAAGACAAAAGGCTTCTGTAAATCTACAAGCATCTAAAATATAAAAAAACAAAACAAAACACACAAACACAAACTGCTGTCATTTTTGTAAAGGCAGCTCGAAACAAGAAAAAACTCTCCAGACATCAAACATCAGCAGTAGTTATTGTAAGTGTTAAAATTAGGCAAACGATGCCAGGGAGTGAGCTAGATCATGGGCTGGTTTGAAGAACAGATGGTGGTACATATGACTGGCAGATGGCAGACAGGAGCAGAGTAGAGCACGACACTGTAACACAACAGTGCTGGCAGGGACAGCACATCCAGCATTCATGCAACCATGGCTTCTGAGGTTGCAGAGCGACCAGGGTGTGCTGTCAGGCCTGAACGACGATCGACTCAATTAGATGTGAAACGTTACTGAATTAAGAGCCGGCTGATGTGGTAAATAAAAAATAAAAGCCTTGAGATATTATTTAACTGAAGACAAAAGATTAAACATAAAAATAACCTCAGGCCATGTGCGACAATTCGAAAGGCGTGTACTGTTGGCAACATAGACATTGTTTCTGTTTAATCAACCAAAGAAAATAAAAAGCAGAGCTTCAAACTTGAGTCAGACTTAAAGGTGCTGTACTCGAAATACTGAAAAAAGTTTCCTCCACACTGTTCTCACCGACCGTTCCCCCACCTGTTCAAATACCAACGTTTTGGGGGGCTGCAATAATAAATGCATCTTGATGACCTCTATAGCCTGTTCTTCTACATATTTCTTTACCATGATGTGGTGGAATATCATCTCTAGCGTACACGATTCAAGTCTTATTTTAATACAGTCATTGTTTTACATATTCACAATAGCTTTCCAATTGCCGGTTAAAAAACAAAATGAGGGTCATTAAATCAGTCTGCAGAAAGTCCCCCTGTGGACTGGATGAATTGTAGATTTAGAAAGCCCTCCACACGTTGACCTTGCCCTTCCTTCTATAGGCCTCGCCGGGTCACTCACCTTGAACTTCTAAATTATTAGGCCGATGCAAAGGACTTGGTCTTAGTTAAAATTCTCTTAATAAATTCTCTGAAAGGAAAAAAAAATCAGATGCTGTGTTCTCTTTTCTTACAGTGTAGTCGGGGCACAAAAGGATCAGGTGGAAAGATTGCAATGACCGATAACTTAGATGCTGCATATGAAAGACCCCAAAAAAACAAAAAAACAGCTCTGCAATAGTCTAAAATGGAAAGACATCGGGGCTCATGAGTGAAGTTCAGCGGCCCGGATGTTTCATTGTGCTCTGGAGTGGAGAGCAGTTATAAAAGACTCATGAAGAGCGGTTAGAGGATGACTACCGGTGTCTGTCTGCATTTCCCTGATGTGATTGAAGAGCCAACCTGCTATTCCTTCTACAATAACAGATTTAATTAACAAATTTAATGTCGCGGTACGAGCCAAATGGAGCTACAGGGATCTACTTCTGAGACACTTGAAGCGTGCTGTATGAGAAGTGTTTTCTTTCCCTGTAGCAGGGAATGTCGCTTCCTTCATAAACAAGAAAAATGCAAAGTCATCTAAATACTAACAGTAGCGGCACAACTGTTCATGCAACACATTCTTTACGTGCAACACTTACTGCGGCGATCCTGGAAGTACAAAACTTTGAGTCATACAAACGGAAGCCCTCCATCAACAACACAACTCTACAGGAAACACTCAGGACAACACTGACATATCAGAACATTGTGCTGGAAGGAAATACACCGTCAAAGCCTCCGACTCAGGTCTATATTGAGTTTGTAAGTGTGTTTGGTTTATCTAGAGGCAACATCTCTCCCTCTCAGACTCGAACTTAACTAAGCTGTAACTTCCTTCCCCAGTCTTTTCCTCTAAGTCTCTCCCGACCCCGCTGTCATTTTCCCTGCTGATTGCCGTCTACATTGTTTCACTGAATCTCACTGATGTCGCTAGTGTCACTTCTATCTGCTTGCCTGTCTGTCAGGCTGCTGTTCCATGACACAGTTCGAGAGGAGGAGGAGGAGGAAGAGGAGGAAGACCACACACTCACACACACATTCAAACATTCATGTAACAAGTCTAACGCTTTGCCTCCAGTAGGAGGATCACGAATAGCAGCCCACATCAACATTCATCATGATCATTGGCTCGTTAAGCTGCAGGAGAAGGAGCAGATGAGTGGTGGAAAACGAGGTGGAGAGGACAGACAGCGGTGGTGTGGAGATGAGTTTGTAGATATTCAGATACTGCTGTGGTCGTGTAAGATGTTTCAATCTGTCTGATTGCCAATTAATTTTCAGAAATAATCTATTTCATCTGAGCGGAGAAAAGGAGGTTAGAGGGGACTCACTGTGCTGCTCAAGGACACTTCAACAAGTTAAAGACATGCCTGTAAAGGTTCATGAACCTCAGAGGTCTTGTTCAAGGATAGACTTTCTAACCTAAAGAATTTAACTGTTTAACAAGCAACTGTACCGACTAATATGAAGACATCATCTTCCAGCATCTGTTTTTCTGTGTGGTTTCATGGTAAAATACATATATTCCATATATTTGGGTTTTGAGTGTTGATTGGGAAAAAAAAGATTTAATTAAGTCACCTTGGGATACTGCTCTAGGTGTGTGTGCTGTCTTAATGAGCATTTCAGATCTTGTGGCCAGCACCTTCGTTGACACTAAAGTTATAGATGGCTAACATTAGCACAGAAAGCTAAGAGGTGGGTCAAAGTGTTTCCTGAAGACAATAAACAACAGTTCTGTAAAAAAATGAAGAAGCTGCTGATAACAAGTTCATGTCAACGAGAGAGAATCTGGAGAAAGTGCTGATGAGCAATTTTACACTTTTACACACAGAACAATGCATTGTGGGAGTCCTTATTAAGCTGGATGTTTTGTCACGACTGTGGCCGTTAATGGAAGAGAGTATATAACAGGTGACCTGCTTCTCATTATCACACAAAATGCAGATGAGGAAGCGCTTTATCTACAAAAAGCAGACAGCTCACCCCTACACTGCAGAAAAATATCCAGGTCATCAAGTCAATTAGCCTTTTATCAAGTCTCTCTTTTCTTAAAACCAAACATCCTGTGATGTGAAGCGAGTTATGTTCAACGTTAAATCAAAGCAGAATAAAGAGAGCACCTCTATAAGTGTCAAAACAATGACAAAGGTCAATATTTCACAGAGAGGAGAGAGAGAGAGAGAGAGAGAGAGAGAGAGAGAGAGAGAGAGAGAGAGAGAGAGAGAGAGAGAGAGAGAGAGAGAGAGAGAGAGAGAGAGAGAGAGAGAGAGAGAGAGAGAGAGAGAGAGAGAGAGAGAGAGAGAGAGAAATAAACACAAATCAGAACCAGAGCCTAAAATACTGGCAATGTAATACAATAACTTGCAGATTACGGTGATTAGAAGAAAAACGCTTACATTAAGAGTATCCAGGTAAGTCAAGAAAAGCGGATCACACAGCACAGATACTAATGTTTGGTTTTAAGTAAGATAAATGTTACTGTCTGCCATGTCTACATAACCAAATCTTACATTAAAATGAACACAATCTAAATTAACAATTACTCACATACACATGCAACATGTACAGATGTTACCTTTGCTTGTTCTGCCTTCAGCTGTACGGTATGCCAGTGAAGCAGGTGTGTGGTCAGACGTCACTGTGCAGGAAGGGAAGGCTCATAATTTGACTCTGTAGGAGAAAAGGAGAGAAATTTCGATCTTGTTAAAATGCATCCAAGTCACAACTCAACATCTTCGTGGAAGAGGCTTGCTCTACGGCTAATCTTTGGTACAATTATTATTATGATGATTAAAGGCTTTTGCTTTGAATCAGTGGGGTTGTTTTATATGCTAATCTCCCATCGGCCATATTGTGAAGTTTTGTTTTTAACCTTTGATTCGTCACATAATCCGTTTGTGGTAGTAGCCTTATAACAGAGGGGTGTGTATGTGTGTTCCTGCAGAGCAGCTGTAATCAGTTCCACGCTCATCATGTCATCCCCACAGACATGCCTATTGTTTGTGAGGAGTCTGAACAAAGATGCCTGAGGCGGTTTCTCTGTACAGCATCTGTACTGTAAACATGTTTGCATACACACATACTGGCTTGCGCACAAACACCATGTTGTGTCGAATTTGCAGCATTTTGCCTCCGCAAAGACATCCTGTTTTAATAGTAGCTGAAATATTATACAATAAAACATCTGATGAACTCATTCCTTCGGTGCACACTACAGTAGTACAAGTGTACAGAAACAAAAATGTGGTTTGATTTGCATCTCCATCGACCTCTGCGTCATTCCCTCACGACTTCCAGCTACTTCTTGAGCATGGATGGAAATGAGGAAGAGTGAGGGCAAAGTGAAGGAGGCTGTGAACTTTGATTAGAGGTTGAGGGGCCTAAAAGCAGGGGGTGGCTCTTCAAATAGAAGTAGGACATAAAGAGAGGGGTGAAGTCGGGCTTGAGGTGGGGGTGGGTGGGAATCAGCAGACATAATGTCCTGAGGGGGAGGCCCATTACTGTCTGACAAATATAGTTCTAATCAATTTTGATCAATCAGGGCCCACTTACCCTGCCACGGCAAGCATAATAACACTGTCTTCAGCAGAGGGCGAGGGCAAGGGTGGATGGGGGTCAGTGATGGGGTGAGTGTCTATTTTACTATAGCAAAGCGCCAGTCCTTAGAGTCAGCAGCGTCAGCATGGATTTAAGGCTCAGGCTTCACTCCACTGACCGAAAATTAAATTAAACTGTAAGTGAAAACTTCCCAACCACGGCAGACGTTGCACCACAGACCCCCCAGCCTCAGCCTCAAAGTGATTGTATTACAGCTTTTGTGTAAAAGGTACTGTGAGAGGCCGTTATCACACACTCACGGACACAAATCAAGTTACTGAAATCAAATCTCCAACAAACGCAAACACTCACACTAAAACACACACACATTTGGAGCAAACTAATAAAAACGCCTCATGAAAACTGAATCAATTACAATCAGAGGGCACCTACTCCCAATTATACCAACTTTAATGTACTAGTAGCATGTGGGAAGTATTAAAAATCAAATGATTAGGATTGGGTTCACTAAATATTTTGTATACAGAAGACTTTACCCCTAAAACTATGAATACTATGTTGCCAAGCTTTTTCCTCTGAGCTGTGATGGAGGCCAAAACATCAGCTCATGGGGGAAATCTACTCTGCACGTCATTTGAAAGTGTTCCTGCCTTTGGCAAATTCTTGTAGTTGTTTTCTACCTAAAGTAACAAAAAAAAAACATTTTAACTCAAAGTGAGAAACGAAGGTGTAGCACACTGCTGCATTATGTTACAACATTAACTGATGCCCATGGCACATATTGGACGTGGAACCGGCTTCTCTGCCGAGTCGATGTGTTAAGATGCAGCTTGTGTGTTGGCTTTCATATAAAAAATAAGCAAGTGTTTTGGGGGATGTGGTTTGGCATTAACAGGTTTCCACAGAGGTCAGCCGAGTCAACACCTGACTTACGAGTCACAGCCACAAACCACTTGGGCAAAGTGGTCAGAAGATCAACAACACCATGACTACAGAGTGAAGGGTGTCACACTGATCTGGTGAACCAGAAACACAAACCACAAAACAACTGCCACAGGGTTCAATCATCACCTCTGAGATTCTTCTTATTATTATTCCTGAAGTACCTGTATCTGAAAACAAAGTTCAGGGGGGTTATTTTAACCCTTCTTTAGTCAGCAAAGCAGGCTGTGGATCTGACACAGCATTGTTAAGTCCACCGGGTCTACGATTGCCTGATATTGCAGTAATGGTCTCCAAACACAGTGCAAAACAAGTGTAACAGAGGAACCATGAACAGCAGGATGAAGACAAGTGACCTCTGCAGCCTCTACAAACACCACACATCCAAACATCACCGGACCTTAGTGCAGAGAGCAGAGCTGCATTCAGAGCAGACGTCTACACTGGCCTGGTGGAAAGTACATTTGTGTGACTGGCAAAGTCTGCTGTATATTTAGTCATGGAGTCTCTGAATCCTGCCAGAAAGAATAACGGTCATACAGCCACAGCACTTTGGCGTACTCCTTGTGTGTTTCTGTGCACATACAGTATGTTTCCAGCACAGTAAGACTATGAGTTCAGCATTCTATACATTAATTAATTCATCTGCTAACGGTGTTTCAGAGAAGACATGCAAATCTGTGTCTGTGCCTTCATCATCAGTGCTGTGATGTTGTGATTAAAATGGGATTATCGTCACAACTTTGAGGCATGATTATTTCAGAGCATTTGCTTTGTCAGTACTCCTCCAGAGTTCAGCCTACTGAAGTTTTTACTCATACTGAGTGCTGAAGAAGAGCATCACAGACCAAATGTTCATTTGGTCTGTGATGCTCTGGGAATCAGATTAATGCATGTGATGATATCCATCCATCTTTCTAATCTATTCTATCTATATTATTATCAATATGATCAATATCGTACAAAATAGTATTTGTTTTTTTTTGGACAAAACAAGCACTTGAAAGACAGCCTTGTTTCTTGGGAAAGTCTGATTTTTTTTTAATCACAGATAATGAAAACAATGGTTAGTTGCAGCCCTATTTTAAATATATCCCCTTCTAACAGACTGAAGAAAAATGGCAATTACCAACAAGCATTTGATCTTGGAGTATTATCCTTCTCAAGCTTGCAGAAATGGAGGAAGAATTATCCAGCTTAATGCCACTGTTTACAAAAATACAAAACATTTAACTTTTTTCCCCTGTATCTTTCTCATTATGACAGTCTGACATAAAGCAACAGTCACTTCAGTGTTCTCTGAATATTGGGTCTACATTTCCATACTCTTCACATATTATTCTGTAGTCTGGAGTGTATAATGAGAGCACATGCTGCAGGAGGGGGAGGGAACCCCCTGCAGAGAGGGGTGGGCAGCCCCATTCATACTCAACACTGGGAGGTGGAGACCACCACACTTTCATACCTTTCACGTCTCTGTTTCCCTGCACGCCCGTCCGTATTCCCTCATGATTCTCGCCACCTTGTCTTATTCAAAATAGAAATAGAGCAGTTGATGTGTTTAGAAAAAAGCCTGACATGTGGCTGCCCCGCTTCCTGCTGTGAAGGTCTTCATTAAGATGATATCAGGATGGAGTGGGAGTGTCGCATCAGGGAAAACCACCGGAAAGGAGAATGTAACCAGACAGTGTGCTTTTAAAATATCCCTGAGTGCGCTTTAAGAAAATCAAGCCGAGAGTCCCCTTTAATCGATCAGTAATTGATCAATATGAGTGAACATTTATTCTAAATATGAGATTGATGATCCGCTTATTGCAATGCTCCAGTATGAGCTTGCAAAGTAAGTGTGCACAGTTTGCATCTAGAACACAACAATCAGTATATTATTATTCTATTGAAATAATTCAACAAAAAACAGTAAACACACCACGTTTACTGCCAACCATCAAAATACACTGTAATTATCTCCCTTGAGAAATAATCAACACAGGAAGTATGTAGGTCTTTGTTTATTACGGTTTCTAATATCACTTGATATAAACTGATGATTGCAACATTATAACAACAATAAACTCAAAATAAGACATTTAAGAATATTTGACTGAATCCACTGGCTGTGCGCTTTAACTCTGGGCAACATAAGAGGAAAATTCAGTGATGAAGTCATATGCAATACACAGAGCTCCCTTCTCCAAAAACCACTCGGAATAGCTGCTGTAGCTGTTTGATCGCTATGCTGGTGCTGGTTGCCATAGGAACGAGAAGGTGCACCGGCGAAAAGATGTATAATGTAGGCGGCCCGGCCCTGGGCAATCAGGACATACAACCTGAAGAGCGGTGCAGAAAATAATAAGACGCACATAACCACCATCAGTTGGTCCCTTTGCAGTCTGATGCAGCAGACTGCAGCAAAGCTCACACACACAACAACAACACACAGACAGCACATGCTCTGATCTCTAAACTTTGGTCTTTCAAGGTGCTGCAGTGGAGCTTTTTCACTCTTGCATTTTACCTCTATATCTGTAAACCGTCCATCCGACAGATCGGTTCCTTCTCCCTCTCTGGTTCGATCAGTCCGACCATGTCCTTTTGCTTTCTCTCTACTTGCCACCATCAAATCATGTTAGAATGAACTCTAAACTCTTCAAAGACATGAAAAAGCTCAGGGCCGTAAAAGTACACTCATTAGCAGACTTCCAGCATCTGTTACTTGTTTTTGTTTCCATAGCATAATCCAGTCTAGCAAATTCCTTGCATTTTCCATAGATGGTTGTCTTAGACACTATCTATGGTGAATTAAGCAGCCATATGCTAAACTCCAGAGCCAGCTGTAATGACAGGCTTTTCAATTACATTTGCAAAGCCTGAACTTGGTGACTGAGTAAGTAAGGAGGATTAGTAGAGTTTAAAGGGTAAACTTTAGTTACTTTATGAGTGGAAGTTCATAGATTAAGCAACCACAAACCGCCCTATTTGTCATTATACAGTTCCTGTAAATTACAATGACTTCCTAGAGACTCTAGGTGCTGTTTGGTAGACATCACATCAGAAAGAGGGGGTTCATCACCCCACAGACATTTTCTCAACACACGGCCATTCTCCTGGCTCATGGCATATCACTGGCGTCAGGTGGCTGCCGATAATCATCTAGATTTTGTCAGCTAGCTAGGCTACCTGTTGCGGGTGCAGGATTCCAGGCCCACGTTTTATCTGACTTTCAAACAAACTGCCAGACGCATTCCTGTGCAGTGACAACATGCAGGTCAGACACAAGAGCAGTTGACTTCTTTCTGTAAAATGAGTAAGTCAGTAATTCTCTGATCCAAACTCAGGCCAGAGGGCACATTCCTGAAAAAACTTACATGGCTGGCAAGGAGATATAACAAGCAGGAAAATGAGTTGCACCTTAAACACCTAGTTATTATACCTTGGTTTTAAATGTGAAAAAAAGGTTCAGATTAATAACCATCTTTATATTGTTTAAAAACACTGATAAACAGCTTAGACTATACAAGCAGTACATAATTAATAATATTAAAGAAACTGAGTGCTCATAATACAAAAACACATGGAAGAGAGCGAATAAGGAAGCTACAGCGCCCGCGACCTCTATCCTCATGTGTGTGTGTTGAGACTGAGTGTGTTTCGGTGTGTGTGTGTGTGTGTGTGTGTGTGTGTGTGTGTGTGTGTGTGTGTGTGTGTAGCGGTAATGGGTCCTCGGGGTGACTTACAACGTCACAGCTGTTGCGGCTCCCACAGAGAGAGAACTACTGCTACTGCTGCTCCACACTGACTAACCTGAGGGTGTGCACGTGAACCATTGAGGAAAGGACTCGCTCACACGCACATTTACACACAAACTGAGCAGGCCTGCTTGTTTACAACGGCACTATTATGCACCATTATGGTATAGCTTCAGTTTAACGTTCATTAAATTATTCAGTAGTACTCATCTTCTATAGCAATAGAAAATGGTCTTGGGATTTCATTTTGTGTGTTTTTACTCCTGTATTATACTTTTGAATCATTTATTATCTAAATAAATAATTTATTAGCTGTATCTTATCACTTTGCATAGATGGCTGAATTACTGTGCTACTAAACTAAACTTAAATCCAGTTTCTAGTCGTCTCACTATTTTGCTTCAAAACAATAAACAGCAAAACTGGAAACCAAATGGAAAGACATGTACTTTTTGTTCATCTTGGCAAAATACATGCATGCTATTACAGCCAGCTTATTATCCATATTAGAGCAATTTCACTGATGTCAGAATGACTGAAAAAGGGAACAATAAAGGTGTTCACCTCTTGCTGTTGGAAAACAGACTTCTCTGCTTTAGTTAATCATTACAGACAGAACTATGTAAAAAAGTGCTTTGTTAAGCGACAGCTGGGCACACCTGCCCATGCACTGTATCAGTGACACATGCGTTTATAATTGAGAATAATGGTAAAATACGTTTGCTCACCTGTCGAGAAGTTGACAGCTCTGAGGGCGGGATCGTGAGTGCAATTCAGCTACAGTAAAAGCCTTCATCTGTCTCATCTTCAATCTGTCTAGCACAATAGTGATGATTAGCTGGTGTTGTTGACCCTTCATACTCAACTTCTAGGCAGAACAGGAGCAATCAGAAAACTGTGTGGCGTGGTGGCAGCAACAGATAAGCAATTTGTTGCTCACTGCTAATTTTCTCAAATTAATCAGAAATATCTAGCATTTATAAAGCTGTTTGCTAAAATTTGATTGCACTCTGAGTTCAGAGGCCACTATACATGCCCCTGAAAAATCAGCCATCTGATTGTGATAAAAGGGTTGGTCATCATTGGTCTATTACTGGATCAAAATCTCACACAAATACAAAGGAGCGTGATCCATCAGCTGAGGTTCTGCCCAGGACACACTCATTTTAGTGCCTACAGGTAACAAATCATGTTCTCTTCTTAAGCCAAGACCAAGAAGCTGACACAGTGGACTGGCAGACATGTAGCAGCTGTTGTGTTTTGCACATTACTTTGCCAGTCTTTTCTCTGACTCGAGGTTTCCCACACGTTAGATTTCAACGTGCATATTTAGAGTTGGGTTCTGAACATCATTAGCTTTTTTGCTACAAACCAAAATGTGTCCTTAGTACAAAGTATTGAAAACTGTTATATCGTGTTAGTGAGCGTTAGACATGAGTGAAATATTAATGATCTACTCTAACCCTCGGCACGAAAGAAAACAAGTGTATTTCCTAAAATTACAAACTATTCCTTTAAGCATCTATAGCTGATTTGTAGTCTTGTTCACTTATTCTTTTATTAGATTTAAAATGAGAATTTTGCTTGTTTAGCAAAGCAAAGCACAGCTTAACTTGAATATAAAAAAAGACTAACTAAACAAAGGATACAAAAAAAGATTTGGCTATCTGTACGAGTAGGCAGTTTTCTACAATAACGCCTTCATAGAGGAAGCGGGGGAAGGAGTGTGTCGACGTATAAGTGTGTGTGAGCCTGGACTGCTGGTCAATCTCAAGGTTCTTCCTGTAACCGAATCAGAGCAGTGACAGACTAATGAGGCTAAATGATGATGAGACTTCAGGAAAAGAAGGCCTGCAGCGGGGAGAAGAGACGATGTGTCAAACAGCTGGGAGGGAGTGTGGGCTCTTCTCCGGAAGCTTTACATTTATAGAAACACCATATCTGGCTGGGAGGAGCTGCTCTCATCATCTACAATAAGAACTGGGAGCCACGGTTCGAGCTGTTAGACATAGAAAGTGTCTGAAAGTCAAGTAATGGTTATCGTATTGATTGTAATAAGAAAGTCCATCCTTCAAAAGGGAGCCAGAGGTCAGGTTAATAGCTTGGCCTCCTTGAAGTACTATATATATATATATATATATATATATAATACTAAGCTGCTGTAGTCTATAGATGTATACAGATGTAGGCTCTCCTTCAACAGCCCCCCTGATCAGACCGCCAACACTCTTAAGAGTCCATCTTCCTACTTCCAGTGACCGGATCAGGGAGGGTGAAGCACGGGGTAAGCCTCAATCATAGAATTCCTAAAGCGCATTCCTCCATGCACCTCAGTAAAAACAGATTATTTAATCAGTGCAGGCACAGAAAGGAGCCAGAAAGGGTATTTAAGGCTAAGGAGGGGATCTGGCAACATTGAAAACAAAAACAAATACAGACCACTGCAGTCGGTGACGTCAGAAACAAACAAACAGTGATGACTGATTCTGCTGAATTGGTTTCTGATGCCTAAGCGCCTTGCTCAATGACACTCCAGCAATGAGCATATGTGCTGACTTTGGGGCTGAAACAATTAGTCGATTATGCGATTGATTGAAAAAACTTGGGGTTCTAGTTTTTACCAAGTTAAGTTAGTTTGGTCAGAGACCTTTGTTGCATGTCATTCACCATCTCTCTATCTTCACTCATTTTCTGGCACGAAAACACCCATGAATCACAAACATTTATATAAAGAAAAATAAAGACAATTTAACTATTTTGATCATCAATCTTGTCAGGTTTTTTTAAGCAAAATGCCATCACTCAATGAGCCCACCTTGTGTGCAGATTTTGGGATTTGACTTTTGGTTGGAGAAAACAAGCAATGATAGACTTTGATAGATATTTTTCATTATTTTCTCACATTTTATAGACAAAATACAAATTCACCAGCGATGGGTATCAAAAACCAGTTCCCACTGAGAACTGGTAACAAATTGGTATGTCTCCGTGCTTATCAATTACTTTTACTCAATGCCGGCATGTTTCTCTGACAGCATTGCAAAACAATTAAGTCAAACTCTCGCTCTACGCTGCTGGAAACTTGCAACAAAAAGGAGTCATGGCGGAGAGGAAGAAACCGTCCAAAGAGTTTAAAAAAACCTGAAATTCCCTATTAGTTGCATCCCCTAGATGTACCTTGCAGTCTGACAACAATTTCTTGTGCCATTAGGTCTGACTGCGTTTTTGACACAGCTCTCTTGCCAACCAATAAATAAACTAGATCCCACACATGAACTAGAAATAAGCATTAATTCCCAGTGTCTCATGGTCGTCATCATCATGCTCAATGAAGACACAATATTGATGTCAATTAAAAAAATGCTGCAGACAGCATAACATGTGAGAAAAACCTCATGTAGCACTTAAAAGAAGCAGCATAAAAGAGATGAGAGTAAAATCGAGTGACATCGCCATCAATTTTGTTTTTTAACACGGCTGATTAATGAGAAGTGACACTGTTGTCCTCGTTTCTGCAACCTACTCTGCATGATGCATCCACAATAGCAAAAGAGGGTCAAGGGGTGTGAGAGTGTGCGTGTGTGTGCGTGCGTGCGTGCGTGCGTGCGTGCGTAAGATGGGGTTACAGTGCAGTCAAACAAAGAGGGTGTCTGACACAGCCCTGCCAGTCTCTCCCTCTTTTTTGCACTTGGCCTCTCACTATTTGATTTTTCTCCCTGAATGGTGCCATTGAAAGAAGAGGCAGTTAGGACCTTATTGTATGAAGACTCTGTGAGCTCCCAAAGAAGACACATCTGACTGTTGGAGATCATTTTTCTCCAGTTACTGTCACTCCAGAGTGAATGACTCACACAGACAAACCAGGGGTCAGAGTTTGTACTTGGATAAACAAGCGTCACCCATATCAAGGCGGTAATAACGGCGTGATTTATGAGGAGCCATGCCTTTTGCCTGATTTTGGGCTCGGAAACTACAACTGCAGCTGCCTCCACCCAGCATTTGTGTTGCTGTATGGCCTAGATAGGCTCAGCTGGTGGGGAGAGAGTGTGTAGCTGGGCTGAGAGATAGTGGTCACAGATAGAGATAATAGTGCTCGCCTGTTCTTTGATGTATGCGAAATGAGGGACTCCTTTGGGGTTTTCTAAGTAGACTGTATTTACTGTAACTGGATTTGAACCATGGTCAGTGGTTAGGCCAACACAAAGTGTGGGAAAGGATTGGCATATTGTGGGCGTAATACGGCAGGATAAAACAAATCTCAGAACAAGTAAAAGGGTTTAATCCCTGCCAAATTTGGAACTTTTTCAGTACAATCTCTCCTCCATGAAATGAGGGACAGTAAAGAGAGGAAGCAGTTTTACAGGCTTAGTCTCTTATTAGCAAAACCTGATGCTGACTGCTTGAGCTTTCTAAATGAAGGAAGTCATATATACTGGCCTGGGTAATACAGTTAAAGGCTTTAAATTCATCTCACGCACACTCAGGTTCAAAGTGTGCACTTAGCCCAAGTTCACCTCAATTTCCGTAATGAAGATGTGACAGAATACGTAGGCAGTCATACGTTTCTCACAGGACATAGCTAAATACATGCATTTTTGACTGGCTGCAAGATTTAGTAATTTGCTGGTAATTGTTTGAAATAAAAAAGTTAAACCAATATTTTTGTAACTAAAAGGTGGGCAATAATTCCAGTGACATGTGTAATTAATTCTCATATGGTACGGCATAAGGGAATGACTTAATACAATTAAAATAGGTTGCGAACAATGATGTAGTATAACATAATATCATGGTATCTGATACACAATGCAGAATATACAGAATATACACGTGTCATCACGTCAAACAACTATAAACTGGCAAAAAGCTGATTTACCAGAGAGCAGAACGGTTTAAAGTTCAAATATTGGCAGGAGAGGAAGAAAACAGCTTGATCTGAACAACAGAACTCCATGGTGTAAATAAAAAACATAAAGAGCAGCCAACATGAGGCTAAGTGAACTCACAGTTGCTGTAATGTGAGGAAAGAAGTTCAGAGGAGGAAAGAGTACAGGATTGTGTACATTTGTAAAACTACTCTTGAGAAATCAAGTCGTCTCTTGTCGCCCCCCAACTTCTCTATTTGACTACATTCGGGCCAAAGCCACCACATCCACCCTGTCCCGAGGTGATCCTGACCCAGACCCCTTTAATCCACCACAGGGACTCGAGACAGAGGCAACAGAACAGCAGAAGCAGGCTAAGAGCCGCTGGAGGAAATTAAAAACGCAGCTACCTCCCTTTTCCTCTCTCATCTTAAGTGTGGCCAAATAATATTACCTGCATAGTTCCAAAACTTTTATATTTAGGACTGCTATCTCACATTATGAAAGGACGAGTCTGGACAACTGTTTACTCCAAACTTACTAAAATGTAATTTAAAACCATTCTCCAAGAACAAACATATATAATACTCTGAGTCACTTTTCTCACTGTAGACTCTTCTGTGGTAAGGTTGGTGAGACATTTCTGTGATCAGCTTGATTTTATCCAAAGAAAGACGTTCAGAGTCTTGGAAATGCTGAACACAATCCACAGGCGAAGAACATGGAAAATACAAGGAGGAGGAATGCATCGGGGAATCCCCCAAAAATATGATCCTCTATGTTTTAACAGCTACTCAAGCAAATTTTAGAGGGTTGACTGAAATTTCTCAGTCTGAAATCTAGCAAGCAGAGTGCCTTTCATCTCAACTGATTTATGCTATACAGAACATTTGCTGACAATCTGGAGCATTGTAACAAACCTAAAACGTGTTAAATGGAAGGAGCAATTGACATTTTTCATAATGATTGGAAAAAAAATACGTGGACTTACAAGTTTCTTATTTCAGCATGTGTCGATCTCATCCACCCCATTTTTTCTGTCAGTGGCCTACTTTTCATGACTGTAGCCAGGTAGCTTATGGAAACAAGGCAACAAATATCTAACACATCAAAGATGTGAGTGAAGATTCAGAGGTCTGAACGCAGGCTAGAACAACCAACATTAATGTACAAAACTGTAGGGTTTACACAATACTAGTATTTCAATGTTGATACCGATACCAAGGAAAATAATCAATACTATTTTCAATACCACAGGGAGAAAATGATTTTTAAAAATGAAGGTGTAATTTCTAAAATAGAGACACAATACAATACAAAAAAATACAAACAACATTAATAACACTTTTAAAAAGTTGTCTGATGTAATGAAATGAAGAAAGAAAACAGATAACTATAGGATGTATATATGTACAGTATATACTGTATATGTGTATATGTATATATGACATAATATTTTTTGCTTTATTGTGTTGTATAGCTCAGGGACTTCTGTGAACATTAAATTAGTCCATAAAGAAGATTAAACTATGGATTCAGTAGGTGAATAAGTTGTTGTTAGTCAGGTTTCTCCACAGTGTAAACAGGGATCTGGTCCATGCTAATGTATTCAGCAACACTCCTGTTAATCTTCTGTGTTTCTGTTGACATGGCTCCATATTATCACTGCTGATTAAATAGAGTTGGTATATCAGTCTGCCACTGTTTCTGTCTCGTTGCTGGTTGACTTTTCAGACACGTTATTGTGTCATAATGTTAAATTAGCATCTCCTAACGTTAGGAGAGGGCTGATGATGTCAGCTGTTTAGCTCCCCCATAAACGTTACTGTTTAATATTATGCATGATTCCTTGGTCGTTAGCATGTACGCTAAATACTTCCAAACAGCACCTTTGTGAGGGGCTTTGTTCATTTTCTACTAAAACTGGTCTCGAAGGGCTGTGTTCAGTCAGCTCAGTAGTTTTGTTAACATGATAAACTAGTGATCATGTTCTAAGAGAGACGAGCTGCCTGTCTCCTCTATTCACATGTACTCAATTGGAGAGTACACAGACTTTTTTCTAGGGAGCTAGAACGGTAAAGTCTGTTTGATGTCGGGTCCAACTGATTCAGACATCTGCATTCTCACATACAGCTCCTTTGTGTAATGTTTTGACATGTCCAGGGTTGCAGTGCATATGTGAAAGGGGCTTCTGTGTCTCTTAGTACTGAATATATATTCAGACACATAATTGGTTTTTGTATTTTCTGCATTAAACCAGACATAAATTTCTACATTAGGGTGATGCAGAGGCTCTTTAGATTTGCTGGAGCTGATGTGCACCAACTCTAAAATATAACTGACATTAAGGCTACTGCAGCTGTGGTGATACCACATGGAGACCACAAGATGTGTGATTGATTCCCTTTCCATTTTGCTCTTCAGTGAGGCCATACTGAATATTAATCTATAATAGGTATGTCTGCGGTTTATTTTCCCCTCTTGGCAGTGACATAGCTATGAGCGAGGAACTGGTCCTCGCATAGACCTTGAAAGATTTTACAAGGGTGATCTCATTGCTGTGAAGAAAAATCAAGCTATTTTTGTGTGTATGCATCTGTGTGCCTCCATGCCTGTCGCTCCTGTGGAATATTTTCATGTAAACACGTTCAAACAGCCCAAGCCCACAACCCCCAAACAAAGCCGCCGGTTGCTGAAACTCCTGGCCTTACAGGAAATACAACTTTGTCGCGGCAGTATACATGGCACAGCGAGCATGACTTTGAGCAAACCAGGCAATCGAGTTTCACTACGCCATGAGTCACTGCACACCTCCACGAACAAGGAGTAACAATTTGTTTCTTTGGCAGTCATGCTGACAGTGTGTTGGCCTACATACAACACAATACCATCCAGACGTAATACAAACAGAAACTGTAAGACAGCTTTACTTTACTTTTTCAATGTGCAGTGCTCATAAAAAAAAGGAAAAAATATTTTTTTTAAATACTGAGAAGAAACCAAAGGCCTCAACCTTGATCTTACCATAGTACAACGTCCTATACACTTTAAATCTACTTGTTTGGGGTGGGGTATGTTAAGCGTCTGGGAGGTCTGGTTAATGAGACGAGCCGGCATCTTTATGTGCAGCATGTGTTGCAGAATCGCACACACACTTTTACCCTCAGTCCACACATTTCTGCTCATTAGTATCTCTTTATCTCCTCGATGTTTTCCTCTAATTGTTCCTGGCATCTGCCTCATGTACTGCTGTGTTTTTGTCACATTTCTTTTTTGTTATCCTGGCTGATATTACCACCTGTGTATTACTGTATATTTACCTCTCTTTCGCTGCCACATGGACAGAGCAGAGAGAGAAAGAGAGGGAGAGTGGGTGACAAACAGCAGAGCGTCCAGTTCTCAGTGGGTGGCCTGTGTCCAAGCTGTTTGCTGACACTGTGTCACAACAGCAGCTCACAATGCAAAAGTTAAGCTAAAGCAACACACACACACACACATTTGAGCATCTAATAAGGCTTCTGCTGCAGCCACCCACTAACCACTTAGAGCTGTGGTTTTGCTCTGATGCTTTTTATAAACACAGACCTGGAGAACATGGGGAACAGGTGTCACACATACTCGGTGGCAGCTGTAGGAGCTGAGTCCTCTGAGAGAAACTCTGTACCTCTGTCTAAGAAATGTGCCAGATCATTTTAGTTTGTTCTCCTGCCAGTGGCAAGGCACTCACTGAGGCAAATATTGACTGAGGGCTGGCTTGGGCCCTCTCTCTGTGCTCCACCACATCACCTTGGGCTCGCAGCAGTACATGTCCAAACTCACATCGCTCATTTCAGCCTCTTACTCACTCAAAAACAAAATTTAGATATGTTTTTCTTTTTGTTCCTGGTGAAATTGTTCCGCATTTCTCTAAAAAAAAAAGGCTTATTGTCGTCGCGTATGGGGAAGGTCAAAGCAGTGATTCAAGCAGTGACTAGTTCAAACAAGCTCGTATTTCTGATAAGCTCCAACCAGTTTGTCTCTAACTTGACTCAAACAGGATTCAAATCCAGGATCTCTGACTTGGCAGATGTATGCTTTACTAACCAAGTTAGTTCAAACTGATGCTGCAAGTTTGTGTAGCTGTATCCTGCAAAGGCTACGCTATGCTGTAAGTTAATTTATATTTTGGGGACAAATGGACCGACTGGCAGTGAAACTGATGATGTGCTACCAATTTTCTGTGGCTATGGGCTTTTAAACATTTCTTTCAGGGTGGGAAAGTTTAATAGTTTGATATTTTGGGATGAGAAAATCAACACAACTCTCATATTTGTGCGTTAAACATAACTGGACAACAATGTGGTATTATAGTGGTTTAGGTGCAGAGCTATTACATGACTTCCTGGAGTCTTGTTTCACCATGAGCCGCCTGTTAACCTTCAGCACAAGAGCCAAGTCAAACCATGTCAATTACACCTCACATTTTATACAGAGTAAATAAATGGAATATACAATCTTAATTAGTGAGCTGAGGTGCTCATTTCATCAATTCAATTCCCATTGGGGTATAAGACCTCATCATCAGTCGCAGGTATCTGTTGTACTGAGTAGCCCTGGTGTCACTTGGAGCGCAGATGGTTAAGAGTGTATCTCCAGTACACTGGCCTACACTGTGCCATCTGTTTAACCAACCAGACTGTGCCAGACCAGGCCATGCCTTATAGCCTAAGAGCAGGCCTGCTTCTTTAGCGGTGCACAGGGTTAGTTTTGGATATCATTTGCTTTCCCTTTTTCAAACTGCCTTCCTTGATTAAGTAACCTGGCATGTATAACCGAACATAATACTATAGCATTGTCCTGTAAAGTCTGCAATTCCACTGCGTTTATGGGAGAAATTTGTTAAATCAAACTCAAGTCATAAACTCTGATCTTTAGAAACAGATATAGCAGTGTGTAATTGTATTGTGGACGTACAACAACACAGAGCACTAGTGGCAATTTCCCCAGAGATAATGTAGTCTTGAGGGGACAAAGATCTTTCATGAAATGGTAATGAGTCTTCATGGCTGCCAAGCTCATCAGAGCTTTTATGCACTGTTAGACTGCATACCATCGTACTGTAGACTGCTCTTAAGGTGGAGTTGTGCCATGGCTAAGCGGCTTAGACTTGGCTAGAAACTTGCATACAAAAACACAAACAACCCCTTTTAGATCACATATCACTCATTGTGTCTCATCAATGAGCTATTTTTCCTTCTTCAGCGTCCATTTGATACTCTGTATAAAAAGTCCAATTTGTTCACCAGCCCCAGCCTGTGCTCCCTATACGCAGCCTCTTCAGACAGCTCTGCCTTTCAGTGCTAGAATCATCCTTTGTTAATTATAAATCTCACCCTGCCCTCTTCCCCTAACAAGCACAAGGGGGAAGTAAACAGAGCAAATGAAAGAGATGAGGAGGGATATTAAGAGAGGTATGAGAGGGAGAAAGACGTGACAGAATTATTTGAAAGAAGAGGTCAGATGACAGATGTAAGAAGGGATGCAGAGAGGAGTTTTTTTAGGGAAAGGGGGACAGAATAAAGGACAGAGTAGCAACTGAGAAGGGTGGCTGACCCCGATTCCACCATGACTCCACTCTGCTAGAAGGAGGGGGGAGTCTGGACGTAAACCTACAGTGACAGGGCTGCTGCTCCAACAACGCACCCCCAACAACTGAATCAGCTCTGACTTGCTTCTGCCCCAGTGCTACTCTTCCTCTCTCCATCTCTACAAGTCACTTTGCAATTCCACTTGCACAAAAGAGGGAAACTTCTCTGAATGTTGTGTGGATATCTGGTATCTTGTGAATGCGCTATATTGGCAAACAGACAGCTCTAAATCTCAAGAAGATTCATTCCCATTAAAGGCTTTGTGCACATTGGCGTCATTAATGTTGTGGTCTGCATTTCACAGTGCAACCCACCCACGCATGTGAAAAAAAGGAGAGATGCCTGCATGTAAAGAATGCAAGGAACGTGGCGTTATGAGCCCGTTTTATTAAAAGAGGGAGTCCAGCATAGTGTGGGGAAAACAGGCATGTTATGCTGGCTGTGAGCTGGAAGAGGATAGACTCAAACTGGACTGTAGTCAGATCCCCGGGGCAGAGGGCAGCCCAGCACAAACCAGTCTGGAGGGGGGCAAATAAACAAGTCTGCCTGACTGGCTGTGAGCGCTGGAAGGGCCAACAGGGAGGCTCACTTCAAACCACAGCAGGGCTACTTCACTGTTGTGTTTATGACCAAGAAAATGCCTGACAACTCAGACACACAACTCTCACAAACTCTCTGCTAGAAGGACAGATCTACACTCATATGCATTCATTTATAAGACAAGTAAAAACATCACAGATACAAATAATATGAATTATAAAGGGAGGATAAAAAACAACTCACGCAGATAACATTTCTAGGTAGTAAGACAAGAGAGCAGCCGCAAGAAACAAACTATCAGCTCACTCTGTGAAGAGGATTAAAAGCACTAAGCTCACCGTTTTGGCAGGAGACCCTGAGATGGTGTGTTAAGTGGGTTAAAGCACACCCCAAGTCTCATAATCGCTCTGGCCTCCCATCCTCCTCCCTCCTTCTTCCCTCCATCTGCCAACACCAGCCGAGGGGAGCAAGTTTAATGCCCACAGAATACTTGAAGTTGGAGAGGTGGAGGGAGTTAGATTAAATCTAAAAGACGTGCACCAAAATGCACACAACTTCATCTGGACTCAACTGTAAACTTTTACAAGGGTCTGATGTTCTTCCTCTCACACCTACTGTAATGTGTGAACGAGTGTTTCCACCTCCCCAGTCTGTTTTTGTGAGGACATATTCTCACTTTGTGTAGAGCTAAAACTTTACATTACTGTGACACACACACACACACAAACACACACATGTAACGTGAGTCTTTGGTGAAACTGTAGGCCTGGCTCTGCCCAGAGGGACCGGGCACTGTTTGCGTGGGACTTTGCCTAGTGAGAGCAAACAGAGTACAGTACAGTAGGTCCATTGAGACTGAGCTGAAACAGAGCTGCACAAAGTACTGAGAAACTGTGAGAAAAGAGAAACAAAGCATGCGGCCAGCAAGCCAGGGAATTACAGCAGAGCAAATAGCACCAGCAGTAAATCTCAAAGGAACTGCATAGTGTATATTTGTAAAAATGCATACACATGTATGAGATGCACCTATGTGCTTGGAGCAAAAATCAAACAGGGTCAAGACTAATCCTTCTAAAGTGAAATCCTAATCGGATAAGGACTCAGATACAGGTTAGAATCACTCTGTTAGGAACTGCAAATTGGATATCTCACTTTGAGTTTGGTCTTTCTTGTGTAGAAGTGAATGGTGTTGAGATGTGCAGAAAAAACTGACATTATATCTTCATTAATTCATCATAACCTGTCACAATTTTGAAAATGTACTTATCACTTTTCCTACATATCTATTTATTTGTTATTACCACCCGTGACAGCGGCGCTATTTTTTTCACCTGAGGCTCCGTGTGTCATGTCATCATGACAAAACACGGTCGTAGAGAAGCCTACTGTAGGGGAGAGAGAGTAAGGACTCAGCCTTCAATATATAGGACATGCACTGTCAACTGTCAATGTTTATATTTCCATTTGTCTGCAGGCAGATTTTGTCACCGTGATAGCATCACAATCGTACAAGATACAGTCACAAAACGTTAGAAGTGTGTAGTTGAGATTAATATGAAGGCTGAGGTCGAACATGGGTGTGGATCGAAAAAGGGAGCCATAAGTAGGAGGGAGGGAGTAGGGAAGAGGCGATTGCCCCAACACTTTACACCTCTGGCCCGATCTGGCATTGCGGCTTCTTATTTGACTGCAATAATTGACATCCTGTGTTTCCTATTGTTTGTTTTAAGATTAAAATCTGCAAAGAAAAAAGTCCTAAAAATGCATGCATGCATATATAAGTTCTTCACACAGACAATATACTTTCTACGAAATGAGAGGCAGGTGGTGAGCACAGGTGAACAGTCTATTCAGAAGATATTATAAAGAGGGGTTTGTCCCGAGTGAAAGAGGATTACAGGAGAAAGGTGTGGCTCCTTTGTGTGTGTGTGTGTGTGTGTGTGTGTGTGTGTGTGTGTGTGTGTGTGTGTGTGTGTGTGTGTCCTTATAGCCAATATGAACCCCATTATGTAAAGTTAAATAGAGACACAGGATCTGGCTGAAAGTCTGTCCGCACCTTTCCTTCAGAATCTTGATGTCAACCTAGACTTACTTTAAATAAAGCAGCATATGGTTCCAATGCTGAAGCAGAAATGATCATTTATGTATGCTTGTTGGTTTCAGGTTGCTGTATCATTCAAACACTGGAGGTGAGAGGAAGTTTTACACGCCAATAGTGATCTCAGCCCCTCAAAACTATCCCAGGCATCTGGACCGACAGCAGCATCTCTGAGGTGGAATTTGGCCAGTAATAACAGCCAAGTGGAAGGTGTGTCTGTTCCAACCAGCCTAAAAAAACTCCAACAGAGGGACTGTACCAGCGTATCACCATCATCACTTTGTTCCTTAAACTTACAGGAGCAGGAATGGCGTGAAGGCCTGCAATTCTGTCACTTTGCTCATTCTACATCCTGCGATCCAAAGTCATCACTGTCCTGGGCCTAAACCAGTGCGGAGCACTGTCTCAACAAGCTAAATCCCTCCAGAAGTCGCCTCTCTTTCTCTCTGTGTTTGGTTTAAAGCGTGGCTTGAGTCCAGGGTGTGGTTCTACAGCCATGCGTGCAATCAGGCATGCATGTGCACCCACACTGAGCTGCACATGTGCTCACAAAAACGCACTGGCCTAGTTGTTTTCAGGACGCAGACAGCTATGAAAACATTTGACTAATGACAAAAAGCTTAAAGGAAAAGAAAGAAAAAGGAGGTTTGAGGACAAGAGAGAGTTAAAAGGTAGAATTTGACCTTTCAGGAAAATATGCATACTCACTTTTTTGGGCCAAAATTTAGATCACAAGATGAATACCACTCTTTCACACATGCACTACAAACTGAAATTATCCAGACTTTACCAGGCGGGACTAAATATAAGAACATAAATGTCCAAATCAGTAGGATCGGGCATCAAACAGAGTTTACTCTTCCAGCTCCCTAGTACAATCACGGTTTAATCTCAGAGTGAGCCAGTGTGTATAGACGCTCATTCTCCTTTGTATTCACAGATAGAAAATCAGCGTGTTGATGACATTTCTATCACGTTGCAACCAACACCGAAAAGGTTAAACCGGAGGGACATTGAGATTCAGGAACTACGTTCAGTCAGTAAGCTGTGTGAAAGAGCATCTCTGGACAAAGTCTGGCACTGATTCTCCTGGCTTCATAGGGGAAAACCGTTTGTGTCTATGCATTACCCTTGGAGCTTGAGCTAACAGTGGATTGTTTTGTTTAGCATAAAGACCGGAAACAGGTAACCTGGCTCAAGGAGGTCATTGTGCTTGGTAAAAAAAAAAATTCTATGGCACGTAATTTCTCAGTGAAACCACACCTCGGCATTTTTACATATTGGTTTAGGACAGTTTTTCTTAACTTTGGACCCAGGCTAGCTGTTTCCCCCTGTTCCCAGTCTTTATGCTAAGCTAAACGCCTCCTGCTTCAGGTTCATATTTAACAGAAAGACATGAGTGGTATTGATCTTTTCATCTATTGGTAGAGAGAGAGTGAATAAGCATGTTTCCTAAGATGTTGGGTATTTATTTATGAACTGTGATAGGAGGAAAAAAAATCCACAGTCTGGAGGCTCCCCACTGGGCTGCCAACATTCCTGTCAAATTCAGACGTGGGAACCACTGGAAAAAAACAGCCCTCTGTAGACAACTGTTCATGTGAGTGTGTACATGCACATCAAGGGAGGGGAAAAAAAGAGCGTCTGCAGTAGTTGCATGTCAGAAATGTGCTTAATGGACGCAGCCATGTGTGTGCTGAGGTGTTCGGGCTGAGAGCAGTGACAAGAGTTCATGAGGTTGCCTAAGTGCATGTCTGAGGCAGAGGAAAGGGGAGACGCTGTGGGTGTTTGAGTGCCTTCGGGCAACAAAGTGGGTCAAGCGAGTTTCATTGAGGGGTCGGTGGTGACAGCTGTATAGCAGTAACCTTGTGTACACACACAAGCATTCACCTGGTAGCTGCAGCACAGAGACAACATGTCCACTGTCCTTTTTTGTTTTTTGTGTTGCATCTCTTAAATCGTACTCCACACAGCGAGAGGAGATCCACTCCACATACACACCCTCTCAAGAGACAACCAAACAACAGACCCTCTCTCCAGAGGAAGAATTGTATCACATTTACACTTTTTTTTAACGCCCATCATTTCCAAGGTGTTTTGTCCTCCTTCTTTGCCTTTTTTTTAATTATCATTATTATAGTGCTTCGCTTCACACACTGAACCACACCGTTATCTAATCAGAGCTCGGCAGCAGAGGTCATGGGGGAAAACAGAGAAAGAAAAGGGAGGACAAAATCAAGGAGGCGAAAGAGGAGATGGAACAACATGGGCTCCCAACAGGGCTCCCTTTTAGTTTCTCCCTCTGTCTGTATCCTCCTATCCTTCCTCCCCAGTCAAGCCATGTCTCTCGCTCTGAGTTATCAGCTCATCTGTCTCCTCCTCTCCCACGATGATAACAGCCTCCACTGTTGTGTGCAGAAACACCCAAACTTGTGTCACTTCCCTCTCCCCTCCGCTGCTCTCTGGCCTACTCCTATGGGACAGTTAACAAGGCCATCACAGTCTTAACAAAGCACTCACAAAACACTCACATACTGGTGTGTAAGACAGCTGGTATCACTGTGTAAGGCTACAGCAAATAATTACACTGATAACTGATGCATTTGACTGGAACAAAAGAATATTTACCATACACAAGTGTCACCCATCACTTACAGCAGTGCAGTGCATGATCTGAAAACAACTGGGCAGCAGCAAACTGTGCAGATAGAAGTCATTTAAACGTAAAACTAAATAAATTACAATTTAATCATCGCTTAAATTAACAGCACTGGAAGACATACAAGTTCTCACATGAAGTAGCTCAGTTTACCTCCTGCTACGGGCATCAGCTGTTGCTTTGAGATGCTACAAACGTGACTTAATGTGGAGATGGATACTGTCATTTTATTTTCAAATGTTGGTAAATTGAGCTTCATAAAGAAAGCCAGAAATAACCAGAAGATACTAGGGTTTATTTGCTATAGTTTTTGGGTTACCTATCAACACATCATTTCTTTTTTCGAAGTGTTTCTATAACCTGCTACACTCAAGACTTTGTCTGATTTGAAAGCCTGCTGAAAGTCTGCTGAACTTTTAAATATAACTGAGGATTAAGGCCATGTTCTGACGGACATAAGCACTCCGGGAAAAAAACCTGGCCCATTCATTACTTCTATGGGAGGCCACTGTGTTGACACGGTGGGGTGCTATGGCAAAAAAGCAATTATGCACTGCATTGGCTATTCAAATATGTGCTTATTCCTGGTATATTACTTTGTACATTAATTATGTAACTCTAATCTTTACGTTGCGATCGTTGAAGGATGAAACTAAGGAGGATGAAACTACTGTCAAAGTGATAACTTTCTAGAGTTGTAAAATCCTTTGTTGCAGTATTATAAACTGCTGTGTAGGGCTGTGCGATAATTCATTGTGACAATTTATCACGTCATGATTAAGTCATATTGTGATCTTGTGATATACAATTATGAGCTCTAAACTGATACAAATTGAGTTAAAACCAACTCAAATTTCTCAGAACATCTGAAGATTGTGGTTTTGTTTTTACACTACACTGGCGGAAGTCACTATGGTAGTCAAACAACTCTACAGTGGCAAAGCCACAGGGATTGATGAGATTCGTCCAGAAATGTTGAAAGCTTTGGGTTGGGAGGGGCTGTCTTGGTTGACACGTCTCTTCCACATTGCATGGAAGTCTGGGACAGTGCTAAGGGGGTGGCAGACGGGGGTGGTGGTTCCTCTGTTTAAAAAGGGGGACCAGAGGGTGTGTGCCAATTACAGGGGTATCACACTACTCAGCCTCCCTGGTAAAGTTTACTCCAGGGTGCTGGAAAGGAGGGTTCGTCCTATAGTCGAACCTCAGATTGAAGAGGAACAATGTGGATTCCTTCCTGGATGTGGAACAACGGACCAGCTCTTCACCCTCGCAAGGATCCTGGAGGGGGCCTGGAAGTATGCCCATCCAGTCTACATGTGCTTTTAGGATCTGGAGAAGGCATATGACCGGGTCCCTCGGGAGGTGCTGCGGGAGTATGGGGTGAGGGGGTCACTTCTGTGGGCCATCCAATCTCTGTACACCCAAAGCGAGAGCTGTGTCCGGCAGTAAGTCGGATTCGTTCCTGTTGGGGTTGGCCTCCACCAGGGGTGCGCTTTGTCACCAATCCTGTTCGTGATTTTCACGGACAGGATATCAAGGCGCAGTCTTGGTGGAGAGGGGTTGCAGTTCGGTGGGCTGGGGATCTTGTCTCTGCTTTTTGCAGATGATGTGGTCCTGATGGCATCGTCGGTCAGTGACCTTCAGCACTCACTGGATTGGTTCGCAGCTGAGTGTGAAATGGCTGGAATGAGGATCAGCACCTCTAAATCTTAGGCCACGGCTCTCAGGAAACCGGTGGATTTCTTACTCCAGGTAGGTAATGAGTCCTTACCCCAAGTGAAGGAGTTCAAGTACCTCGGGATCATGTTCACGAGTGAGGGGACGATTGAGCGTGAGTTTGGCCAGAGAGTCTGAGCAGCAGTCGCTCTACAGCACCTTTGAGACGAAAAAGAGAGCTGAGCCGGAAGGCAGAGCTCTCGATCTACCGGTCAATCTTCGTTCCTACCCTCACCTATGGTCATGAAAGCTGGGTCATGACCGAAAGAACAAGGTCGCGGGTACAAGGGGCCAAAATGGGTTTTCTCAGGAGGGTGGCTGGAGTCTCCCTTAGAGATAGGGTGAGAAGTTCAGCCATCCGTGAGGAACTCGGAGTAGAGCCGCTGCTCCTTTGCGTTGAAAGGAGCCAGTTGAGGTGGTTCGGGCATCTAGTAAGGATGCCCCCTGGGCGCCTCCTTGGGGAGGTGTTCCAGGCACGTTCAGCTGGGAGGAGGCCTCGGGGAAGACCCAGGACTAGGTAGAGAGATTGTATCTCCACACTGGCCTGGGAACGCCTCGGGATCCCCTAGTTAGAGCTGGTTAATGTGGCCCGGGAAAAGGAAGTTTGGGGTCCCCTGCTAAAGCTGCTGCCCCCGCAACCCGACCCCGGATAAGCGGATGCGGATGGAGATGAGAGACTACACTATTTACTGTATAATGCATGCATGTAAATATTCAATGTAGCACTTGAAATTAATTAACTTTGAAACTAACTATCTTTTGCAAAAGTTCCTAATAAAATTAGAAAATACTCATATATATACAAAAAAAGATTTACCATGTGGACTAGTAGCTATTTACTATTGCTGTGCAGTGTTTTGGCATCTAATATGACTTCAAACTAATGGATCTACAACTCAAACAGGCCCTCCAGCATCATATTTGATCTTCTCATCTTACACACTTACACACACCTACACACACTAACACACACACATGTTAACACTGTCCGGGCAGAGTAGACCAACTGAACTTGTATGGAAATATCCCGCTAAATTGCCCCCATCCCAGTATCAAATCTGATTTGGAAAACAGGAGAAAATAAAAGCACATTTTGATACAGTACCATAAAAACTGGGCCAAGAGGCATTTCTGGAATGATCACGTTATACTCAATTAGCATTAAAACAATGGCTCCACAGTCAGCAGTCGTAGCCTGAGATCTGAGCTGTGAAGATGCAGTGGGACAGAGAGACCAGACGCATGCCTCTCTGAATGGCTGCGTATGTATGAATGCCTCTCCACACACATACCACAAAATGAGGGAAAACAAAGAGACGCTGACTTTTGATATTGTCTCATAAAACATGTTACAATGGGACAGAATTTAAAAAAATAAAAATAGAAACATCTTTAAAACTCATTCCCACCCAGACACTTAACCACACACATACATGAGGATCGGGGTGAAACAACTGGCAATTCAACACCGAATGGACAGAGAAGTATATACAGTATTAATAACTGTCACTGTGACGCCTTGTGTTTACTCTGCAGCAAAAAAATTTAATTGGTTAAGTATCTAGTAACTGAAGTTATCAGATAAATGTAGTGGAGTGAAAAGTAGAAGATTTCCCACTGAACTATAGTGGAGTAGAAGTATAAAGTAACATTAAAAGGAAATTCTCAAACAAAAAACAAGAGCCTCAAACTTGTACTTTAGTACAGTACGTGTACAGTAATTCAGGAGCATTTATATAGGAAAAGATAGATGAATATACCGTGATATAACACGGTTACTGTTTATGCTTCAAATTATATTGTGATATAAATTTTGGACCATACCGTACAGCCCTACATGAGGCGCTGTGTGTTTGAAACAGGTTACTAAAGGCAAAACATCCTGAGGGGAAGGGGGAAACATGCAAATCTATCTACGTTTCCTGATGGTGTTTGGTGTTACACCCTTTTCTCCAACCGTTTTTTTTTTCAACAGCAGTTGGAGATGAGCTGATACTAAACCCAACAATGAATGTGTCAAGATAAAGTCCAGGATACTAGCTGCATGCCAGAGACAAATTGTGTTAACATTTTTCTGAGCTTGGGAGGAATGTTTTTACTCACGATGTCCTGAGAACTGGTCATTCGTCTTTGTGACTGATCTCTACAGTGTACGGCCTCTTCTCTCCTTGATGCCTATTGTCTGATTCATAGCAACACTCATCTCAACCACACACTGGCATCCCCCTCAGTACACACTCACTTCCTGTTCAACAGCTTGACCTCCAACAGACTGCACAGAGAGCCAGAAGGAGCAAAGAGGCCGACAAGCGCCTCCAAATAAAATACAGATGGAATTTCACATGAGGTGTCTGGGGGCTACAAAAAACGCTTGTATTGCTTTATTATTACAGACACAAAAACTGTGGTCATGCACACATCTTTCACAATGAAGAATTGACTCACTGTTCAGATATCGTGGGCTTGGTCATTACAACCTTGTGGTGTTCCAGTGATTCAGGCCATTTACTGACACGAAGGACTTTGAAACTTCCTTATTCACAATTACGTTCTTGATCAAGCTCAAACTTCCTGTCATTATATTCTAGCATGAAAATCTATCAGTTAAAAAACAAAAAAAAACTTTATCTTTGATAAGCAATATATATTGGTAGACCACTATGTTTACAAACAAATAATCATTTATTCATCATTCCAGTGTCTCAAATGTGCATATCTGCTGCTTTTCTTTCCAATAACTTAATATCAATTTGGACTGTCGGTTGGACCAATATGAAGAAGTCAAATTGGGCTCTGTCATGGGCCTTTTTTCAGAAGTAGGCCTACTTTATTAAACCATCTTGAGGAAATTTTACATTTAATTGTAATTAAGGCATAAAATAGACTAAATAAAGAATCAGATTCATTGAAAACAAAATAATCAGTTGTTGATCATGATGAAGAAAGAAATGGAGGCTGGGGAAAGTAGTGGGAAAATGCCCATGACAATTTCTCAGAGCCGTTAATGTCTTTAAATGTCTTGTTTTATCCAATCACCAGTTAGGAACCCAATGACATTCAGTTTACAGTGACATACAGGACCAAAAAAACAGCAAATCCCTGCGCTGGAAAACAAATAATCACTGAAATAATCGATCAACTATAACCGCAGCGTAGCCTTGAGATTCTTTGGTGCCGCTCGGGTTATAAGGAATAGCAAGGGAACTCATGACTTGACAGTTGTGTGATGGTCGAGCTCATGTGTACACGGGGCACTTAGGGTTAATTGACTTCTCCACACTCCATTAAAACAGATGGAGACAGAATCAGCTGTTTCTTTATCCCGTCATGCAGGATTTCCTCTTTCCAGAACATCACTGCTATGTCAGTGTATGACAGAGCTCTTTGTACACACACACACACACACACACCCACCACCTGTCAACCCTATGTGTGAAGCCTCAGTTAGGCAAAGATACGAAGCAGGTGTAGGAACACACTCTTGTCCTTAAAGCAGCAACTCCCAAGACACAAGAAAAAAGAAGTCGGGGGGGATAAAGGCAATGAAGACATTACAGAGACAAAGATGACAATTCATATCAATAGATGTCTCTCTGAATTCTCTGCAAGTCTCTACAACAAAGCCAGTTCGCCAGAGATTGAATGCATGATTTGTGCTTCTATCATCAACCGTCTCTGACAGTACAGCACTGAAACTAGAGATGTGACGGTATGAAAATCACGGTTATAGAGACCAAAATTATCACGGTTATCAGCATTATAGCAGTGTTGTTAAACGTGGGGAAAATGTTCAAAGAAGTACATATTCACAACAAGTTTTATGTTGGAAATTATTTAGCAGCACTTAGTTTGCGTGCACATTAAAATAACAACATAGCCTTTTTTTCATTGACCCAAAAATAAAACCCATGTTGCCGTGCCTGGTTCTGGGAGTCTGTTGCCAACGTTGGGTGATGCTGGATGCTATTTACCTTGACTTTTTCAGAGCACGGTAATCAAACACGGTTTTAATGATAATCCAAATTAAAACTAACCAGCAGGGGGTTTTACCACGGTTTATCCTTAACCTTTTCATGCCAAACTGAAAAAACATTCAACATCATCCATTCCTTCTGAAAGAGGAATATAGGCTGGAGAGAAACGTTATAAAAGGGGGGGGGGGGGGGGGGGGGTAACAGATAAGAGTTCTTAATGTTATGGAGATGAGCACATGTGTACTGCTCAGGGACTAAGCAGACCTACAGCCAGTTATCGCAGAAATTCCTACCCCTTAAGGCCTTGGATTCAGTGTGAGTATTCAGAAATAACCCAAACTGTCAATGTTTGGTTTTCTTGTGAAAATCTTCAAATTCTCTTCCATTTCAATAAACACAGATTGAAGTCTAAACTCCTCACCTAACAAGGCTGAGTGCAGGCGCTTTGTTAAGTGGACATCCATTTGTAAGACTGAGTGACCTCCACTTTAAATTGCTAAATGGACAGCCTGCATAAATCACTCTTTATGTACAGCACTTTGTCAGGCTGTCTAAAGGATGTAGTAAATGTATACATCCTATAACCCTTTCAAAAACCTAGCGTTAAGCCCTATGACCCTGTTTAAGTGTGTGGATGGATGGTGAGGCATTCCCTCTCACTCGCTCCCTCTGCTACCAAGGCTGACCAGGGGGAGGATGCAGGCCGACCTGTGGCAAGAAAGGCCTCCTCAACATCTGTGTTTATCCTCTTGCTAAAACCAGCAGGCTATATTTACCTCAGTCAAACATACCCAAAGGAGAGAGGAGTCATGAGAAGAAAGATGTAGCCTGGGACATAGCCTATGCTACGCCTGAGACACCTACTCTGTATATTTACCCTAGCCGCTCCGTAAAAGACAGAAACTGCACACTGTCAGCGCTATCAGCCGAATACAAGCGCATTTTAGACAATTATGCGCAGGACTGTGCTTCTCTGATTCGTCCTGTTCCCTGAGAAGAAGACACAGATTGGTAAACAACACCTTGAGGGAATCTGACCTCTGCAGGAGTGAGAAGAAGAAACGAGGAGGGAGGCTTGATAGATCAACTGCCTACCTAGCAAATGTTTTATAGCTGCGCAGAAGACCATAAAGCATAGACTCATTTCAGGAAACATTGGTGTGCTCCTCTTTCTGTAAATCTCTGACCTCTTGACACTGTCATGCACGCTGACTTATGGATAAGACCCTCAAGGGAGGCCAATACATCAAAGAGAGTGGGGATGGGGGGGCGGGGGGACGTGAGATACTGTTGGTGGTCTGATGCCATTTAATCTTAAACTTTAACACCTGCACGCTGACTAATACACCTATGACGCAGGTCTACTGAACGCACATTTACATGAGACTGCTGAAGTAGGCTAATCCCTTGATAGAAGTAAAATAATCTCCTGCATACTCCCTCAGTTACTGCTGGTGTATTTATGATGTTTAAACAATAATCAGCTCCTTACTCTGTATAGATGTTGAGTGAATTATCCAGGAATTTACCCAGCATCTACACAGAAATATATAAAAGGGAACAATTGTAATAAGTGTTCATTTAAAGGATGAAAGTTGTGTCAACTGCTGCGATAGGTAAGACAACTTGGAAACACGCTTTTAATATTTTTCAAGGTGTTCTGCCCTCTGATGCATCTGTTACACATTCAGGTGTGCAGAGATATTTTTTTCCATTATTTGAGGCCATCCCTGTTGACACAGACTCTCGTCACAGCCTGTTACACACAGCTAAACATGGAATAACATAGAACTACACTACATTACGTAATTATCAGATAAAATTTCAGTTTCTCTCCACATCCACGCTGGCTCTCGCCCACACTGCTTCTGTGCTGCTCTCTCCCTGTCTCTTTCTTTCTTTCACATGAAAACTATCAAATTTGATGTTGTTGCAATTGATTTTATTTTAATTTTCGTTTTTTAAATGTGATGCATTTCTTTAAAACCTACAGTACTTTGAATTGCTTCTGTATTTGAAAATGTGCTATACAAAGAAACTTGCCTTGCTTTGCCTATATTTTGTTTTATATCATTCTGTTTATGCATCTAGGTATGCGAGTTGGATTACCATGTGACAGTGACAACGTTAACTATTTGCAGATTTTGTAAGGTATAAAGAGGATCTGGTCACTTCCATTGTGGGATTTTCCTGCTGGTTATAAATATTTGTTAATAAATTACTTTCTTATTAAATAATCAGTTACCCAACTGCCTTCAATCCTGGTTGGGAGGAGGCTGTGATGACGTTTGGTGATTAACCACTCAGATTAACCAGTGACATGGGTTGATCCTGTGTCCCAGTGTTTAAAAGAAGTATAAACAACCAGCAGCAGTCAGCAATAAAGAGAGAGAGATAGCAGTGGCTGAAATCAATAAGCTCAAGTTTAAGACAATGCTACGTGTTCAACCCACTAAAAGCACACACTTGTGCACACCCACACAGCCATCACTGTGCACCCTGACACAGACCAGATGGGATCTTTAGCCTAAGGTATCATCCTCCCTCTCTGTGACCTTTCAGGATACACACACATTGATTATGATGGATGTTGTGTGTGTGTGTGTGTGTGTGTGTGTGTGTGTGTGTGTGTGTGTGTGTGTGTGTGTGTGTGTGTGTGTGTGTGTGTGTGTGTGTGTGTGTGTGTGCTCTTCTGCACACTGTAAGAACACACAATTGTTCGATATTATCAACCCTTATTTGACTAAAAGATGCCTCCGAGGATTAAATAGAAACCTTGAAAGAGGCTTTTCGTTCTAAAATTACAAACAACAGGAGGGTTGCCAAGTGTCGCGGTTAGGTAAGGAGAACTTTAACCAGAGCTGGTGGTGCCAAAACAGAATCGTTGCTACCTCAAAAACATCACAAAAGACTCGCTTGGAAATGTATTGTTCACCCAACAGATGACCTGAGTGTGTGAGTTCTTTAAAATCCTTGTCAGGGAATAAAAGAACAGGGAAAAATCAATGCTGAGTCACCTCTACCAAGATACGACATAGTGATCCAATGTTATATTTACAGGTAAAATAACTCAGGTGGCACACATTCATCTCTCTTTGAAGACAGGATCCTTTGTTCCTGCAGCTGTGAGCAATGAAACACTGAAATAAGTAGCACAAAATATCAGATGTTCCTCAAGATCACAGACTGTAAGAAGTTGTTATCTGACTAACTAGAAGCAGACCACCAGAGGTGCTTTACAATATGCAACGTTACAGAGAAATTGGCATGGAAAAAGTGATATTGTTAAAATACCAAAACAAAAGATATTATTGATCTTGCAGGACATTCCAAAATCATGTCAGCAAAGCCTATTTTGGACTAAATCTCAAGGGTATGAACCATATTTATGAAAATGTTTGATTGGTACGGTGAAATCTGTCCATATTTGACACATTTTTTTCCAACCAAAACCAAAAGTAAGAGTTCATACATATTGCATGGTTTAGTTATCTTACTGTCAATAGCATGGAGTTAAAGACAGAGATTTTAAAGATGTCTTGCATTGACTTTATAGGAGTCACATGACCCAAACTGTACAACTGGTGAAATAATAGGCCTATCCTCCAATAAAGAAACTCTTAGTCAACTAACTGAACTAATCAGTTAGAATCTGTCACCACCTTAGACTTTAATTCCACAATCACCAGGCTTGCTAGCTTCTCTCGATTTTAACGACAGATTTGTAATACTGAGATTATCTACAAAGAGTCATGCATAAGCACCCCTTTAAAGGCATAAAAAATGACTGATCGACTAAAGAAACCTTTGTCGACAGTTACGAGGGGGCAGCCCTAGAGAGAACAATACAGCATTTGGAAAAGGGTGTATCCGGCTGTTAAGTTTGACGTTACAACCTTTCAAAATACGATTTCCCGGTCCAAATGCTCCGTTGAAACAAAACAGACAACAACTGCCGAACATGTGAACAATTACGATCACCTCTTTCGTCAGTTTGACATCTATTTAATCGATAAGAAAGCGCTAAAATGACAATTACGTTGTTTTTTAAAAACTCAGATAGGTTCAAACAACTGGGAAAACAGCACTGTAGTGTTGTAGAAATACAAGGCTCTATGGACCTGGATATCATATTTTGAAAGCACGTTACGTCACAGCTTAACAGACGGATACACCATACCTACAGCAGCATCACCCCCCACTGTATAAAGGCCCACATAATAGTAGCTTGACACCACAGCCTTAACTTCCTGATACTTTCTGCAGGTTTGATTCATCTCTTGAAAGTCACAAGGTCCTGTTTTCTTTAGTTACATCCATCAAAGCAACTTGCAGGGACATGCCGATGCAGTCACTGATGCAATAAATCATACTGAATTGTGTACTGCACTTTTTCCCCAACATTTATTTCATGGCTTTTTGTTTTTTCTCAAAGTTTCATTACTGGCACAACATGCTCTGGATTTTCAGCTAAAACACATGGGTTCACAGGTCATAAGTAGCAAATCTACTTGTTTTTTCTGTTGATGTGGAACATGTTCAGACAACCATGAAAAGGATGTGAATTTCTTATTGGAAACTATAAACTAGTATTACAAAGTATAACTGACTTCTGTAGTCTGATGCATTTGATCAAAGGAAACTGGATTAACAATATGGAGAACCGTGTCATTATTATAATTCCGCATAAACTTCAACGTGGAGAACTGTATTCAAATCTGATCTCCTCTCAAACAGATGATGAAATGCAGGATTTCCCCCATTATGCAGCAAACAGTGGCAGCGCTGTGCTCAACACTGGTGCTTTTACAGGCGGTTAAGCAGTCGGATAACCAGGGTAAGACATTTAAAACATAATTCTCTGATTTTTCCCCAGTAATAATTACTGCATTAGTTCCAAATGGGAGCGAGCCAGAGTAAATGATGCCCAGAATATGTGCAGTGCTGCCATGCTCTGCTGCTCTTGCACGACAGATCCATCATGCTGATACTCGACGTGTCATTTCCTGAGGGCTGGGGGAATACAGCAGCAACCGGGGGGGATCTCTATGAAAGGGAGAAGACACGCCGAAACATCATCACCTCCCCATTCAGAGCACACACTCGACTGCACAAACACACACACACACACACACACACACACACACACACACACACACACATAACTGTCCACTATGCACTTGCAAATCCTGCGCACTGTGCACACGCATTTTGACAGCTGAGCAGAGTCTGCACGGTCAAACCATGATCAACTATCCAATTTATGATCACATTTAAAACATGTTACACAGGGAAAACCAGTGGCATTTACAACTCCTGCAACAGGCCTATATATAAAAAAAGAAATACGTGTGTGTACCCGCCCAGACAAAATATTTCCCATGCAGCTCATTCTGAAATCTCCAGCCAAGGCAACTTCCGATTTGCAGCGCAACTACTCGAAATTCAAAGCTCGTCCAACCAAGGCTAACTAGCTGACTAGCCCCCAAACAAAGCTCCCATTGTCTGGAACTTGTAGTTTTGCCGTTTTCTCTTGGCCCTCGCAACTGTGATTAACTAAGGTACGAAAAACTACAATTTTGAAGCACAGTGAGCATGCGCACTGGAGCCTTAATGATCAGGAAGGTTGTAGAATATTGAGTAGTTAATGAATTGTTGCGGGTGGCGTCGTATTGTAGGCTGTCTACTCCGGTGAGCGGTCGGACTGAAGCGTGGAGCCGGTGAAAACGGTTTCCGGTGGTTCTCAGACTAACTGAGCCGTAGTGAAGAGCCTGTTCTATGCAGTGAGTGAAGTTGGTCGGCTCGGCTGCCTCTCGGCGTTTGCCGTTGCTCGCTAACGTTTAACTAGTTCACTCGGCACTTTTTTAACCGCTTTCAAATACTGTGTTCAACTGAAACTGTTGAGAGGAAACCAAAGAAAGAGCACACTCCTTACCTTACACTGCTCCGGTGTTTCCGCTCGGCTCCTATTCCGTTAACATAAACCTCCAGACATTGCAGAAACACTCGTTGTAGCCGACGGTCGACTGGCTGTTGACCGAGCGAGACGTTGCCAAGAATGCTCAACCGAAACCACGGCGAAGCTGCGCCCGCACACTCACTGCGCATGCGCGACTCCGCTTGGCGCAACCTACTGATAGTAACACAGGGGGCAGTGCATTACTATGGAGGACTAAACATGACTGAAGTGTCAATAAATCAATTCAAAATACAGGAATACATACTTACAGAAATAAACAAATAAATGCATGCTGGATTCAATGAATGATTAAATAAATGCATGAATAAATAGGACCTTCTACCTCATCAACACATGGGCACAAATACAGAAATAACTAAATGTAGGTGAACAACAACGTAGAAATACATGTTAAGCATTTAGTTTGTATTAATTTACACATTCGTTTATGCATGTGTCCACACACACCAAGAACTAATAATAAATAATGACAATAACTGCACATTTATGTTCACCAACTGGGTTCACTTCAGTGTGAAATACTTAGCTCAGGTGTATTCATATGTAATATGTTCCCTCTGTGCCTTAATTTAAAATATTAAAAAGATTGTATATATTGTTCCTGTTATTCTTATTATTTATATTTCCATGTGTTTATATTGTTCATATTTTTTCTATATTTTCTACAATTTATTGTTTCTTGTATGTGTGCTATCCACTCTGCTGCTGTAAAAAGGAAATGTCCCCTTTGTGGGATTAGTAAAGGAATATCTTATATTGTCTTATCTTTTGCATTTATTTATTATTATTTTATTTGTATATGCATTTATTCATTTATTTTAGCACTTGTTTTTTCATTTATTTACTTATTTCTGCATTAATTTATTTACTCCTCTATTTATTTATGTATTTATTTATACATTTATTTAGACTTAGGTCATGTTTAGTTCTCCATACACTACTACCACTGGGACTGTGGACACCCTCTCACACACACACACACATAGTATAGTTTTAATGAAAACCTGGTGAATTAACTATTAACGGGAAACTACATCTGAGTGTAAACATATATGGAATTAAACACTAGAGAAGCATTATCTCCTGTATTCATCATGCTGCATGGTCACATTTTGGTTAGCCCATGCACTGCACACAAATTAGTCAATAGCACAACCTTGTGGTTGCTAAATAGAATCAGTCCTTTGGTATGACAGTCAGCTTCATTCAAGGCTACACATACAAGGAATGTGTTATCAACGTTCTTACACAGAAATAGATACAAACAAACATAAACATTCTATTACATTATATACACAAAAGTGTGTAAACATATAAATATTTAGCTATACAAAGTATATATATATATATATATAAAGCAACAATGAACAACATACAATGTTTATATACAAGTCAAACTTGTAAATAGACAATGTATGTCTAACAAACATTGTATATAGTAGTATGATAGTTTGTATTTGACACATTAATTTGATTAGATTAAACATAAACAAACTAAAAGTACTTATACAACAAAATGCAGTTTAGCATCTAAACAGAATCGCAAAAATACAGAAAAGTGCACAATACTGTACAGATTAACATAAAGAATAAAGGTAGACTATAGAATAAACAGTAGGGGATGATATAAATATGCTATGTTATACAGTATGGACATGTGCCGCAGTTGCAGTAGGCTAAAATGTATAGTGCGTGATGATATATACAAAATAAACAGCTGAGCGTATGATATGAAGATGGTGTTTACACTATAAATCTAGATATAATTAGCTTTAAAAACTTTTGTGCAATACATTCAGATGTTTAATTGTTAAAGATCGCCAACATGCAGGACTCAATCCTACTACTAAAACCAGGATTGCTACAATTGATTAGGTTTTGACAAAACAATACACACTCACATTTCTACCTATTTCATCTTTCTTTTATGTTGTAATTAAAGTTCCACTTGCAGCTCGACGAGACATCCTGTGGCAGAGTGGGTGCAGGTGGAAGGTCTGCAACATGGACAGACAGCATGAGGGCGTGACTCAAATGTGTGTACTATATCAAGTTTTATACATTGCAAAATAATGTATTTTTTATGTATGGACCACTCACTTCAGCCGTCTCAGAATGGAGGATGCTGATAATTGGATGACAGTCATACGAGTAAAACTGTGACACTGCAGAATGCAATGATAGTTTACCAAACAGGCAGATATTACATGGGAACAAGTGGACTAAGAAGGCAAAGAAAAGTTGAAACTTTATCTCCTGCTCGGATGAAGAGAACTCATGATACCACTATTTTTTGAATATGCAGAGGAAACACAACTAAATAATCTGTGTTACACTCATTAGACACCAGGGGTCAGTATAGCTTAAACATTGATGCGTGTGAATACTACCACTGTATACTGAGTTTGCTCTGAAATGAATCTAAATTCTGACACACATTACAACAGTTATGCGGGTATTCTTTGTTTGAATGTTCAACAAAATCTTGTGCCCCCAGACCCGCCACCATGCCATTGTAATGTCTTTTCCTAAAGAAACAAAATATTATGCATGTCAAGAAAACTGATGACATAATTTGTCTAAATTGTATCCTCTCCTAGCTTACAATAAAACCCCCTGAGGAGGATTTTCTCAGGTATGTGCTAATTCAATATTCAGAGAGAAACGAGAAAATAAAAAAAGTATAAAGGCAGAAAGCAAAAGCAATACGGAGAAGCAAAAGAACAAGAATATATATGTCATATATGAAGTAAATGAACAAATACATGTGAAAATACACTACAAATAATTATACTTATTGTTATCTGTCTTCATATTTTCACAAGTATGTTCTCATCCATTTACACAATTATTTTGATGGCACTCTTATGACTCTACAACAATCATGTAGGGGGAAACAAGAAGCTCCTTTTTGTGAGAAAAGAATCACTCTATAATTGTTGCATATCCTGCATAATCGTGTAGACCTAGGTAATGGCAAATCAATGACCATGCGTGTTATGCACAGTAGTGTTAAATAACTGAACTCTATCTTTGACGACATTTATCCTTATCCTTATGATTATATCACTGCTAATTATTTTAGTTATATGAGCTGCCACAGTGATGTAGGTCAGAAGATGCAACCGCGGGAACTACATTACCCACAATGCAACAACACGCCCTCACCACCAGCACAGTCTGGTCTCGTTCCGACAGACTGAAGCGTCCTCCTCTCCGCCCTGCACGCCCAGATCTACACACACGTGATGGGGAGTGAATGCGCGGACGGCCTGCGTGCTTCAACCATCGCTATGTTTTGTAGATCTGTGACGGAGGAAGCACTTGTTCCCACCTATGTGGACTGCGCCCCGGTGTATTTGGATGCGAAGGCAGCCCACAGACTGACAGATCGGCGCTCGAAATGTCACGTCCCTCTGGAGGAAAAGCTTGTTTGAATGCGACGGACCCCCGGACGGCTGGATGAGCGGAACGTAAAGGGAGCGTTTTAGTTAGTCGCCAAATTGGCTTACTGACCTGGATGGTCCCTCTTTGCTCGGATGCAACCACACGCCCATGCGACGGTGTCGGTGGATGTTGCTGCCCTCAGTGTCCAGGTTAGGTTACAGTAGACGCTAATTGTTTACGTTTTATAATAAAGGAGTTTGGGGCGGAAGACGCAAGCTTGGACTAGACATTTTACGCGCATAATAAATAGCCGTTTCTATAATAATAATAATAATTATTATTATTATTATTATTATTATTGTTATTATTATTATAAGGCTATTGTTGTTGTTATTATCATTGAGATGGAGTCGATCTATTTATAATGGAAACATGGAGCCTACATCGCCTTATTTCATCTCCTCCACTCGAATCAGAGATACTGTAAAGCTGCAATGCCTCCATGCAAACCCTCGCTGACAATATTTGCCACCTTGTTGCCTCCGTGTGATGGTTTCGGTCTCTCCTAAAGAAGTCGTGGACATTTAAATCCGTCGCCACAAGATCTATTGATTGATGATCTGAAACTATAGGCTGCCATGCGCGCTCTCGGGGCAGCAGGATAATGATAGATGTTGGCATCCCTTTAGTGTCTCCAGTGAAGAAGAGCTTCTTTGCTCACCGAGGACTCGTCACCATCACAAATGTAAGGCCGGCAGAGGCGACTGGACCAGGCCGCTGCACAGAGACGGACGCGCGTTTGTTGCGCTCAGACTTGACTGGATGCTGAACATGGTGCCACTTTTACAGCTGAATACCTACCTGCAGCCCTGCCGTCGGCTTGTTTCTGTAATTCCCCAGCTGGCTTAACATGGAAGGGGCCTTTTTGATAAAAGCTATTCATGGATTTTGAACCGGCTCATGAGTCGGGCATGCATGTAGGATTTGGCCTGGGCCGGCTTGTTTGGGATGTAAGGAGAATATCCGCGGATATTCACAAACACAGCATATAGAAGAGAAAACAGCCCGTGTCATGGAGACGGCTGGCGGGGGAGGTGCATCTACACTGGGCTGGATGAGAAATAATGAGGACCCCTGCTCAGAGTATTTCACTCAGCTCACACACAAACTGCTGTTTTTACTGGCAGCCTAAACTGTCCAAATTCAATACTTAGATTCAGCAACTGTGGTTTTATTCTCACCCCTGAGTGTCTCTGTAGCCCTCAGAGTCAAGACACAAGTTCTCAATGGGCTGATAGAAACTTCAGAAGAGGTTGTGTTTATTAAAGCAAAAGATTCACAACTATGAATCATGAGCCCAGATTTAGTTTAGAGTGATGTAGGACATTGTTATTAAGTATGTAACAGTTTTGTTCATTGTAGGGAATAATTGAGAGACCAGAATTCACTCACTGAATCAGGAGCTCATCAGACTGAAGGCATCTTTCTGAATTCAGACCTGCTGTTTCTTAGATGAACACATATTCACGTCTGTGGCAGCTTTCCAAAAGACACAACAGTGGAAACAGTCAATTAGGTTTCAGGGGGGGTTACACCCATGGGTCTGCTCTGCTTAGTGCCATTGTTTGACCTGATGTACATTGTCCCTGAATGAACTTGCCTTTGGGAATACATGTTACTTACACACTGCATAGCAACAGCACAGCAGCAACTGGTGACAGGATTTGGCACAGTTTCAACTGCAAGATGTGGTGATGGGGGAGAGCAGTTGGAGCTCTCTGATCCTCTGATCCCTTCCTCCACCCACTGGTGGTCGAGGACACCTCGTCTCTGTCAATGGGCCCTGTATGGATTTTGTGCCTGAGTTGACCGAGGGCAGGCCTACAGCGTCAAACAGCAGTTAGGCTGCCATGAACCCATACGGCAGAGCGAACAGCGCAGCAGCCCCCCTGTCCTGCACCAGCTGTGGGGGCTGCTGCTCCCCGCCTCCCCCTTGTCTAATCCCGCCCGGGCCCCCCTTCTCAACTACCTCCTCCTCCTCCATTCCCCCAAATATGACCCCTCCACCGCCGATGTGTCCGGCCCCAGTAGTGCAGGTGGAGAATGGCAGCAGCTGGAACTCCTCCACCCTCTCCTCCTCTGGCTCCCCAGACTCCCACCCTGGGCACCGCTGTGGTGCCAACAACCCCAACACTTATTGGACGGCAGTGTTTGATTATGAGGCCACAGCAGATGAGGAGTTAACCCTGCGGCGCGGGGACCTCCTTGAGGTTCTGTCCAAAGACTCCAAAGTGTCTGGGGACGAGGGTTGGTGGACAGGCAAAATTCAGGACAAGGTGGGTATCTTTCCATGCAACTATGTCACGAGAGGGGACACTGCCAACTACCAGCAGCTGACTGCAGGGGGGCTGGTGGCAGGCGGGGTGGGCGCATGCCCCTTGGAAATAGACTTCTCAGAACTGCTCCTGGAGGAGGTTATTGGAGCTGGTGGGTTTGGGAAAGTGTACAAAGGAGTATGGCGAAGAGAGGAAGTAGCAGTTAAGGCCGCCAGGCAAGACCCAGATGAGGATATTAGTGCCACAGCAGAGAGCGTTCGACAGGAGGCCAGGCTGTTCTGGATGCTCAGGCACCCCAACATAATCTCTCTACGTGGGGTCTGCCTGCGGGAGCCCAACCTGTGCTTGGTGATGGAGTACGCCAGAGGGGGGGCTCTGAACCGAGCGCTTGCTGGAAAGAAGGTTCCCCCGAGGGTTCTGGTGAACTGGGCGGTCCAGATTGCCACAGGGATGGACTACCTGCACAACCAGGCATTCGTGCCCATCATCCACAGAGACCTCAAGTCCAGCAATAGTAAGTATTGCAAACATGTAAGACTTATCCTCAAAGACACTCAGAGAGAATTAGTAGATGGAGTTTGCTCAGTTGTCATGGAGATGTTTCAGTCATTATCATGTGACCTAAAATGGACACGTGATAACAGGTGCTCTGCAACACTGTTATCACATGACCAAAATGTGGCCAAAACGGACTAGGATATTTACACTAAGTAGACCTTGCACTAAAATATTCTTTGTCACGGTTCAATAATTGCCAAAGTCAATAATGATCCTTAAAGGACACTCCTCTGTTTAAATAAATACAACTCACAGCTGAGAGGCTCAACACCAGGCACATATGTACACTCATAATCATTCTACTGTGTGGACTAATACAGTCTAATACAACCGCAATATATTCTACCTTCACAAAGGTTATAATGTTCAGTGTTTGTTGAAACTGATTGTGAGCGGTGTTGATTCTTCTTTATGGTCATGTTGGAGGATGTAGTTTGTGCTGCTGATTAATTAGTTACACAGATGTTGTGTCTTATACGTGGTCAACCCTCATTTATGTTATGAAAAAAATGATCTAAATGTTACAACATGGGAACGGTAATATGGTGGAAAGCTCCAGAACAATAGTCTTGAGTTGGTGTCAAACTTTTAAAAATAGTTTTTAAAAACTGAAGATTATGTCGTACATGAAGCAGGATTAATTACATGACTTAAATTAGTTTTTTTGTTGTTGTTGCCTAGCTCATCTGTTTTAAACCAACTAGAGGAACAGCGTTTTGTTGGGTTGATGGTGATATTTACACAAGGTGGGAATAATAGTCTAATGTAATCACAATGTGTTGCCCCTAGTAACAGTGGTGTCTGGGATACTGTATCTGTATGTGATACATTAAAGGATGTATGTTTAACCCTTAAAGAAATAGTTTGTCATTTAGAGAAATTAGCTTATTCTCTTTAATACCGAGAGCTGGATAAAAAGATCAATACCACTTTGATGTCTGTACGGTAAATATGGAACTATAGCCAGGAGAGCGGTTAACCTAGTTTAGAAAACGGCATGTTGGGGTTTTACAGAGGTTTATTTCCTGGACTATTTCTTGTCCGAGTGCTTTTAGTTTATGGAGTTTGATGTGTAAGTGAGCTTTAGAAATTATAGTAAAAGATTTGATTTTCCAGGCTTTGTGCTAAACTAAGCAAAGCTAGGCTATCTCCTAGTTTCTCTTTCACACATGCAACACACAACATACGGTACTCTGTGTCAGACATGTTCTCACACTGTGCCGATGGAGCTGGTTCGTTATTTGAGTCTCCTGTCAGTATGAGACGCTGAGGATGAGTGGCGTGACAAAGCAGCAGTTGGGAATGAGAGCGGAGAACATGCTGCACTCCTTGCATACTGTTATTGGCAGGGCATTGAATATCCATGTGGGGCCAAAGGCTCTTTGCAGACGCCAAGAATCGTCCCGTCCAGGGCAAATTACTAAGGAAATAAGAAAATAAGAAAATACGGGCAGAGGGAAGTTGACAGGGTCTCTGCAGATACAGACACCACCGCACACCTCTAATGGGTCATACGTTATGATTGAGACAGATTACTTTTGTATTACTTTATATTTAGTTTTTGTAAGCATAAAACTATACCTTAGAAATATCAAATAAGCGTAATACCTCCTACTTGAACCAAATGAACCATTATAAACAGTGTATTGTGATATATTGCTATATTGATTAATTGTCCCACTTCTAATATTGACATGTTTGCAGTCTTCTGTATGTGGTTAAATCTACTAGTGTCTCTGATTGGCCTGTATGAAATCCACCAGGACAAATAAGTGGACATTTACAAATCATCATAAAGAGGTGTTTGTGGGAGCTGACACTTGATGAGAAACTTAAGATGAACCCAGCAGGGAGGCCTAAATACTAGAGAGACGGGCTCCTTCTGCCATCTTTCCCCTGTCATCTCTCTCTGCACCTCCTCTTGCTCTTCCTCCTCCTCCTCTTTCCTCCCCTCTTCAAGGAGAGCAGTTCTGCTCTGCAACTCACTGAGCTATTTTTGGTCCTTTGTGCTACTTGCTGTTTAAAGACGCAGTTGCAGTTGTTGGTGCATCACAGAAATAACACAGCGCGCATCTTAGAGCATTAAATGTGTGTATTCATGCAGGCCGACTGTTTGTGTTTAGCCCAAGTGACATGAGTGAAGAGGGAGGGAGTGTTCGAATATGGGTGGAGTGTGTGCAGGATGCTGACTAAAGGCCTTCTAAAGAGGGAGACAGGCAGAAAGTAATGTAGCTTAAACCCCCCATCGCTGCTGATCTGCAGAAATGTTTCCTAATCTTCAACCCCTCACTCCATCTTCCTGAGTCTCACTCTTAAACATTCAAACCCTGTTCCTGTCTCATTACTCTCCCTCCTCCCTGTGTGGCTCATAACAGTAATGATGTTGGATCAGATGCGTATTAGACAGCAGAGCCTTGGCAACAACACTACAGCACTCCCTTTCCATGGTGACATGGGCACCGCTTCTGTGTCACTGAGTCATACAGCTGCTAGCCGCTGTCAGCTGCTGCGCAAAATGTCAGCCCCCCAATTTAGAGTATTGTCCGTGTGAAAATAGCAACTGAAGAAATGCATAAATGTCTCACGAAGGGCTCAAACCCTGGTTTTTCTACCCCGAATGATGGCTGAAAATGTGTGGGTGCTAATCGTTAAGTATGTGATTAGACTGTGACTCACACCCGTACTGAGGGATGTTTGCATTAGCTTGGTGATGCCCGGAAAAAAGGGCATGGAGAGAAAGTGAAAGGGAGAGAGAGAGATACAGAGAAGTAGAGAGTCAAAGGATTGGGAGAATAACAGGGGAGAATAGATCAGGTTATGGAAGGAAAATAAGCTTGGGGACCAGAGAGAGCGGAGATGTATGAAGCAAGAGAGGAGACTGACGGGACAGAACAAGAGAAGGAGAGCGCGGGGGATAAACAGCGGTTCATCTCAGTTTAGAGTTACACCTCAGCTCATTGTCCAGGTGCGCCGGTCTCAGGTGTCCTCTTCAAACCGCCGACCACTTGGCATCACTGTGGTTACAGAGTAGCTCAGGCCCCCGAGCCTCTCCTCTGTCTCCCATTAGCCAGCTCTTTCTCCTGAGTAAACACACCATCTTCATCCTCCCTCAGAAGAATTCATCAAGGCAAAACATGACACTGCTCATCGACTCAGAGTGTGTTTGAAGCTTTACAAACATTTCACAACTCAGGGATTTTATTTTTGGCTCGCTCACATGCTTTCATCTAATTTTATCCCAGCCAAGTTAAAGATTTTTAAGGCGTGTCCTGATGCGTGCATGAGAGTGTATTCTATGTTTTAACCTGGGTGTTGTACGCAGGTCAATCAAGGCCCAAAGTGAGTCTGTGTATTGGGGATAATCTGATTACTGTGACCTCCTTAGAGTGATGTCACAGCATGTTTGTGGGTTGGCAGGTCATGGCCCCTGTGGTCACGCCTTACCTGTCACTCTGATCCTGGATCAGCCTCCAGTCTCTCAAAGCATAAGGCACCAGTCCTATCTGATTGGCTCGACTGACATGTGGGATTAAAGTAGAAACAATGGAAAGATTCAACGTGCTCTTGATCACTATGGAATTATTGTGTGAGATCCTCGATTAATCCGTTGTTTTTGAATAATCAATTAATTGTATGGTCGTTAAAATGCTGAAAAGGGCCCAGTTTGACACATTAAATGTCTTTTTTGACTGACCAACTGTCTAAAAGAAAAATATATCCAGTTTACTATCAGAGATAGTAGACATTTAAAACAGACATTTAAGAAGCTGCATTTATGGCATTCAAAGGTTGTTGCAGATTAAGTCATGGCTATCATAATATTCTCTTTATGTCAGTGTGACAGTGCCAGAGTACAAACAGGTGAAAAGTTAGATGGACAATGGTGTACCTAAAATATATAGACATTATTAACATGAGATGTATGAACAATTGCACAATTTGAATATAGCACATTTTGTTATTTTTTGTAAGGGGGGGAGAATTGTTTTACATGTATAAAAGTGTGTTGTGTAAGTGTGTCATATATGGATTACTGTGACCAGAGGAACGTGCAGGTATGTCCGAGGAGATGGATGAGAGAGGAAAAAATAAATTACTTAAATAAATAATACTCATGGTAATAAATAAATAATAATAGTAAAGTAAAAATAACAAATTTCATAATATCCTGATATGATCTAAGTGTTAGTTTTTCATAATTGTAAGGCTACATAACAATTAATTAATATAATGTTATTAACCAAAATTAAGTGAGTAGTACTTTAATGAGATAAATGTCACCACCTTATCTGCAATAATTATCCATATAACAAGTAAGGATTTCTTTTAGTACTATTGTTTATTAATAAAGTGGTATTGTGAGAACTAAATCAAACACAGATACTATGAGGGTCCTCATTAAAGTTTATTCATAAACTTTATTGAGGACCCTATCTGCTGATGTGTGATATGGTCAAACGCTCCAAAACCAGCGAGTAAGTGGACCTTAAGTTGATCTGTTGCCTGGATATGACACTGAGTGATGCTTCCTTTATAAGGTACATGCACGTCACTGACACTTTATATAGAGCTCCATAGAGGCTTTGGGTCAGCTGCAGGTAATACAATACAGGTGAGCCGATCACCTGTCGCAGTCACACACAGGTCGGCTCATATCTGTCTGCAGCCTGCTCTCTCACATACAGTAAACGCCATATAATTGGACTCTGTCTCACTGTGGACGTTTATATACATACAGCCAATATTTACCTTTCCCTTTGAACACCTGTTAGATAAGATGTATACACCCTGATTCAACTCTTATTAAAACCAATGTGAATATGAGTTGTAATGTTATGGTCCTCCCAGATGAAGCTTCTGTGATAGTTTACTGTGAATGCAGAGGCTAATGGGCACACTCAGTAAAGAGCCCGATGACATTACCTGTTGTTTTGACTCATGTAGCTTCAAATGGCCGTCATGTTTACACAGTCAACAATCATCTGAATAGTGGGAGCCCCGTGTCTTGAAGCCGGCTTTTCAAGTATGTTGTTTGCTCATAGAGTATTCACATTACAAAGCAAGAAAAGACAAATGAATGTAATCATTTTTTTTGTCCTTTAAACTAACTACCATGGAATCGTAATAGCTAGTTAGTTAGTTAGTGTGTATGTGTGTGTGTGTGTGTGTGTGTGTGTGTGTGTGTGTGTGTGTGTGTGTGTGTGTGTGTGTGTGTGTGTGTGTGTGTGTGTGTGTGTGTGTGTGTGTGTGTGTGTGTGTGTGTGTGTGTGTGTGTGTGTGTGTGTGTGTGTGTGTGTGTGTGTGTGTGTGTGTGTGTGTGTGTGTGTGTGTGTGTGTGTGTGTGTGTGAATATAAGAGTGAGTCTGTTGAGAAAAGGATTAGAGTAGAGGCCAGTGCCGGTTGATAATCCCTCAGAGAGACAGAGCAGTGGAGTCCGAGACCGTGACTAACTGGAGTGTTAGCTATAGCAATACGACTGCAGCACAAAACTTTTACCACCTTTAGCTTAAGTTGTTGAAGTATTTTATGGGCATGGATTTGAGGAATGATACGCATTTGTGTGGATATGGCTCCTATTAAGATTGTAGGTTAGTTTCGGATAAGGTGGTGGGGGGGAAATGCCTGTATTATTACTGCACTAGTTTCAGTAAAATCAGTTTTAGTGATGGGGACTTGGAGCTGCTGCACCGGCTGTTCATTCAAATGTATATGTAAACAACATATGTGGAGATCTAGGAATCAATATACTAACAGGATGAACAACACATGGTCTTATGTAGAGATTAGTCGCCACTAAATATTCACAGCTAGTAGGATAACTGCCAGATGTAACTTTTACGTAGCTTACTGACAAAGGTAACACTTGCTAATAAGACCGTTTCAATATTTGGTCAACACATCAGACTTGACACTTGATAAAATGGTGTTTAATAATCATCCAAGCTGGGAATTTTTTAAAATCCCATTTCACAAAAATAAAACAACATAAAACCAATTTTAAACTGTGATGCCAGTGACTTACGTCTAAAGTTAAATGGCCTAGTAACTTCAGCATGATCTAATATTTCCCTCTCATTTTAAACTGCAATAATACTACTAACTCAAACACATTCTCCATGTATAAATATTGCTAAAACAAGGGCCTATCTATTATAACAAAGGATTAGTAGTTGCAAATATTTACAGAGAATAAATAAAAACCTTTACAGGTGTTATTTAAAAAAACAAACTGAAGCAGACAAATGATCTGCATACTGTACTGATGGCTCCAAGCTAATTTTATTTAACAGATCAATGTTTTCATCTAACAGAGATCTTCATCAGGTATTGTCAAATGTTTTACTTGACTTTTGCTAAATATTTACACCTGGTAACTGTCAGGTAATAGCTGTTATGTAGCTAATTGAACCAACAGACAAAGGAACTAGGCTTTACCCGTAAAACCTGTTTGGGCACGGTACGGATGGACAGTGTGAGTGCGCCCTTAGAGTGAGGGGTAAAAGGATGTGGACCGTCAACACATCTGACCTAGTACTTTATTAAAGTGCCATTTGTTAATAATGTAAAGTGAGACGTTTTTAAATGACATTTCACAAAAATAGCACTCAAATTTCAAAATCAATATTTGGAAGTTAAAACTTTTTGCTTCATAGATAGTCGAAGATTGGGCTACAGATGTTTTCCATGTTGTGTTTTTCCTGTTACTAAAGTCTTTACCAGCTTTTTAACTTCATAGTAATTTGAAACTAGCTACTTACAGTAACTGCCACTTCATCCCCGGCAACCTTCCTATCTACCTAGTAGTTCATCCACCTCATCTTTCAACATGAAAACAAGTACAGTCTAGAAAAGAAAGAAGAACTGTATTTATGAAGAGCTGCAACCCAAACTTTATAGATTGCTTTGTATATTTACAGTTTCACCGTTCTTTCCAGCCTCATCCTTAACTGTTGTTCAGTTTAGGAACACGTTTTGAAAAAGTGAGAACGTTGTTCACTAGTGGAAATTAGGCTCTTGGACAGAATGATTACACGACAGGCTGTTTTAATTTCTGTTGGCATGTCTGCAAGCTTGGTGTGTGTGCAGCTGAGTAAGTAGGCCTGTGGGCGCATTGGAGGTTGGACAGTAGAACATGCTGGTGCTAGGACATAGGACTCACTCTCCTACTACTATCACACACATGTACTCACTCTCATACACGCAGAAACAGGGCAACAATGACCCCATTCTCACACAGCAGCCCAAGACAGAGCTGGGCTCACAATGGCAGGAGTCACCGCAGGGGGGGATGGGGGGCAAAGGATGGGAGATAGTGGCAGCGAGGGGCGACTGTAGGCCTCGAATGACAGAGCGAAGAGATGGATGGAAGCAAGGCAGGATGGGTATAGGAATGCAGTGGCTGTGGAGAAACCCCTGGAGGCTCAGTAGGGAAAGGAAATAGAGAGATGGATGGGGGAGGGAAAGATGTAGGCAGGAATAGGGAAAAGTATAAGGCCAGTTTGAGAGGAGGTCAAACCATTCTTCTTTCTCTCAGTGAGCCATCTACAGATTAAGGCTAACGGTCTTGATGGACTGTAGACTGCAGTTTTTCATGATATGGAATGTGTCTGTCTGTACTATAGGCTTCATTATATCAATACACTTCAAGTTCAAGTCAAAATCACATAACAAACATATGAACTTGAGCATTTACAGCTCATAGTGTAACCACTGAAACAAAACTCTTCATAGCGACAACCCGAGTTGAAGTAGATCACATAGCTTTACCAAATCATCCAAACATAATGTAAATATACCATTTGTAAATATATTGAAATGATACTACAATTTAAATGAGTTCCAGTGATATTGTGACCCACAGAAATGAGTAAGTGTGAGTTACATTGTGTTTCCTTTTAGCCACGTTAGCAGCTAGTGGTGGCCCTCCACAATATTAAATGGATTGCTATGAAATTTGGATATATACATAATCCCCAGCGATGAATCCTAATGACTTTGGTGATCCCCTGACTTATCCCCTCTAGCGCCACTAGAAGACTCACATTTGTGGTTTTGAGTGAAATATCTCCAGAAGTATTGGATGGATTGCAATGAAATTTGGTACAAAAATGAATGTCCACTTGAGGATCAATTATAATTACTTTGGTGATGCCATAACTTTCATATTCTGGCATCATCCATCAATTGTTCTGATACTGAGGTGTATGTCCAAATTCCAGCAAAACTAATGGCATTCACATCAGCATCACCTGCACTTTGTGTTTAGTGCTAATTAGCAAATATTAGCATGCTAACAACCTAAACTTAGCTGGTGAACAAAGTAAACATAGCATATTGACATTAGGTTTTAGCTTACAGCACAGCTAGTGTGTCTATAGGCTACATTAAAGCAGCAAATTCAGCCAAAAAAGCAGCGCCCCAAAATACCTACGACCACCAGAAATGGTTTCCTGTTTTTGACAGTGATTTATTGTTGCATTTGTCTTTTGTTGGCGATATCCATTCAGATGAGACATCTAATGTCCTGTTGAGATCAATGGAGTTGACTTTCAACCATCTGCAACATCAATTGTGGGTTAAAAAAAAAGTGTATTTTAGTGGACTGAAGAGTCACAGTGAGGGAACATTATAGCACCGTATAACAAACCTAAAGTCAGGCTGATGGCATCAAACAGTGAAGAGTGTCAGGACCGTTAGAAGGACTTTGGACTGTGTTCAGTTCTCTGGCACCACGTGGACTCGGCCACACTGCTAACAGATGTTTGTATCGGCTCGCTGTCAGATGGAAACACTGCTGAGTTTCAGTCTGTCTCACTCAGCCGAGTTACAGTGACACAACTAAACCAAACAGTGACACCCAGTCAATGGCTGCATGATTGCAAACGAATACACATGCGTGCGCCCACACACATCACAATTATTTTCTCCACTGCTCGATGAAAAGTTGATTTGAGGCCAGTTAACTCTCTTTCACTGCAGTGAGGCTCAGGCTCTCTGTGGACTTGCCAAGCATACTGACACACATTTACACATCCTCCTGCTGTATGTTGTTTTACAGTATGCATTGCATAATACAGCGGAGTAACAGTTTTAGACATAAACACAGCAGATCGATGTATAGAGCATATTGGCTGTGACTTGATTTGCTGCTTATGATCACTGTTCAATGTTCAAATGAAGACTTAGTCACATTTTGGATCATGAAAGTGTATCTATGCACACAAGCAGGCATACTGTACTCCAGTGGATTATATTATTGCAGTGTATTTGCATGAGCAGACAGAAGGCTCATAGCTTCAAGTGTTTCTAAATCCCTGCCTGCAAAACAGGCCTGAAAAGTATTTTATTTTACTCCGAGTCAGTAGACAGGCAAACAGTGGTGAAGTAAACCCCACGTTGAACGCCACAGGCAGTGCCTTTCTTCATTATTTAATTCTCTAATTCACCTCTTCAGTCAGACGGAGCGTCTCAGAAGCAACGGAACGAGAGGTCGTCGGAAATTAAGGTCAAGATGACAAAGAAGTATAACCAGAGGGGGAAACAATCAGCTAGAGGTACAAAAAAAAAAACATTTGCTTTTTACTTTTTTTCTTAAAGTGTAATACTGGCCTTAAATCATCCCATGGTCTTTTTCGGCAGTTACATACTTCTAATAAGTTACAACTATTAACAGAGAAATCTGGGGGAGTCGCTAACAGCCGGACTTTGCTAACACTGATTAGCTCGGGGCAGTACGGTGAACGCATTAAAAAAACTTTTTTAACCACTAAAACTGCTCAAAATAACACCAAACTTCTGCAGTAGCATGATAAGAGTCCCTAGAATGAAGCACATACAACCTAGTTAGTGAACCCGGAGTTTATTAAAAGAGTGTTTTGAAAGACCTTCGTTGCCACTGTGTGCACAAGGTTGCTACTCATGGGGGGAGGGATTGTTGGGTCTATGTAAATCAAAAATAAGTCATAGCGTGTGGTCTTTACCTACTCCTTATGTAAAGTGTCCTGAGATAACTTTTTTTTGACACTGTTAATTGAATTGGCCCAGTTACCAGCTCCTCTTGTAGTAAAGTCCATTTATGACGATTAGCAAATGCAATCCATAAGAAGGGAGCCATTTTATGTATAAAGATACTTATCATGCTCATGGTTTGGTGTTATTTTGATTATTAGTGGTTAAAAAAACGTTTTAATGCCTTCTATGTGCTGCCCCGAGCTAATCAGTGTTAGAGCGACTCTCAGATTTCTCCGTTAATAGTTGTTACACAAAAAAAACTGTCTCAATGGCTAATTTGATGTCTGCAAGTGCTAAAAAGACCACGGGAGGACTTTGCGCTGGAATTACTCATTAAGAAACCATAACTCGATAGCTAACATTTAAAAAAAAAAAAGCAAAACGCAAATGTATTGTTTTCGTACCACCGGAATTCCACTTTAAGTCAAAGTTTCCAGCAGAATAACACTCTTACATATAAAGCACAATATGACTTTGTGTTTCACACCACTACAAAGGGCAAAGCTGTACGCTCCAGTAGACAAGGCGATAAACACAGTAATGTCATACACTCACACTTTCATTGGCCCAACCTTGAACTGCTGTATGTTCAGTGGCCGTTGACTCTGCTGTTAGAGGGTCATTGTTGTTTGCCAGCAGCCTGGCACGGAGAGTGGGGAGTCGGGCCAAGCAGAGAGGGCGCTGGGTGTCCCCCGAGCCGGCTATCACCCACTTTCACAGTGGAGTCAAGTAAAGGGCACTTCAGTCAGACAACAGACATAAAGTGTACAGAGTCAATACTAGAGAGCCATGTTTAATTCAGCGTTCATGTTCAGGAGTTTTTACATGTAAACATATCATGTTTGTACAGTGGAGCTTTTTCCTGGACAACCCACTGAGAGTTAATATAGTGCAGTGACTGGTCAGTTTTTCACTTGTTCAGAAAGATCAGCATTAAAAGTCTCAAGAATTATTTATCCACTCGAAACGAACAAAAGTAATCCCTCTTAATCCCCACTTATACGCACTAGAGGTGTGTGGTGGTGTCTGTATCTGCAGAGACCCTGCCCTCTGCCTGGATTTTCTGATTTTCTTCTCATTTGTTGTTCTCCGGATGTTCTTGGCGTCAGCCTTTGGGCACCGGACGTGTAGCCCAAAATGCAAGCACGAGCACGCGTACAAGAGGAAGCTATAAAAAAGATTGGGATTGGCTTTCACCCGCTGGTCCAGCGTGATTCAGGGGGCGTGCTTTGAATGTCCCGCTCATTCTGCATTTAAATGTGATTTAGTTATATTTTCAGTCCTACTTATCTTAAAACAAGTGAAAAACTAGTCTCCTGGTCGTAGAAATGTTCAAGTATTTTTCAAGCTATAAAAGAACTATAAAAGAACTGTCAAATTAAGCTGTGTTTGTTTGTTTGTTTGTGGGTGCATGTTTTGCATCATTAATAATAAGAAGAAGTGAAACACACTTGAATGAGGTTGTTTCCCCAAACTTGATAGAGGAAACAGGCGTCACTCCTGGATAAAAAAAACGAAACACTGTCTTGTTATCTTGGTGATTTTTACTGACGAGTCTTGTTGTGACGACTTCATGAGAGTTTTGTCCGTTAGTTGTTAATAAAATGCCCAATGTCATAAAGACATGAGGTGATTCTTTTTTTTTATTAACACGTTTGTTCTGAAGCTTCTTTGAGGAAACGAAGTTGTAGTTATTTTTTGCACCCCAGATTCCTCTTTTGTCCACAGGTAAATTGGAAATAGTTGAATTTAGCCTTAAATTTAAAGGCTATATTTCTTGTTATTTCTGTTGTAACATACAGATCAATATTTACCTATATATATATATATATATATATGTCAGACAAAAGCAGTTTGTGCAACTTGTCAAACTAAAGGAGCTTTATAAAAGTAAAAATCTGTTTTAAAAAAGCCCTCTAAAAATTCCCACACAGTAAGCAGTTCCTCAGCTTTCATGCCACACACACACACTCCATGTAAAAAAAGGCCGCCTCATTTAATACCTCAATCTCTTCTGAGAGAGAAGCTGCCTGGTCACACGAATCTGGCAGCTGTGTTTGTGTGGAGACAAAGTGAATGGCTTAAGGGTGAAACTGTGCCACTGCGCAGCTCAGGATTAGAGCCCCTATGGCCTGTGGTGGTACAAGTGGATCCAAACCAAGGTATCAATGACATGGGAGCACACTCACTACAACCTCCAAATCAAAGCATAGGGGAGCGGAGAAGACGCCCGCTGATTCCCTGCACGTCTCGCTCTGGCATTCATCAGTTTTTTGCCTTAATTGAATGTTGCTCTAAACGTCCTCACAACGTTTTCAAAAATCAAGCTGTAAATCTAATATGTGTGTCTGTGTTTGATTTTTTTTGCACACAGTATCCAAACTAAAGAGGATTTTTAAGTTCTCAAAGTAATTTTAGAGAGATGTTTTATGTCTTGTGCTTGAAATCTCTTGAGAGACGAGATGTGTGAAAGCCAAAGGAAAATGGAGAGACCTATTGAGATACAAAGACATCTGGTATGTGCTGCCAGGAAAATGACAAAAGCTCTCCCTGCAGTCATCTCTCTTTACCTCTAGCAGCCCGCATCTTTTCATCCGCTCGTTATTACCCTCTTTCTCGCAGTGCTTGTTCCTTTTCTCCCCCATCTCGCTCTCTGTTGCTTGCCTTTTCTTACTCCCCTGCCCCGGCTCTTCCTCCCCTTTCAGCTGCCTCTTCAACATTTTTCATTCTCCTCTCTTGCCCTCATTTCTGCAGCTCTTCCCTCTTGTCATTTTTTGTCCCTGTCTTGCCTCTTCCCTCCTCTCATCCTCTGTGTCCCCTCCCCCATTCATCATCTTCAAACTGCCACCCCGCTTTGCCTCCTCATCTTCTTACCTCCACACTCCCACCCCCCACATTAACTACACACAATCCACCTCTCAGTAACTGTGGGGTTTTTTTTGACTCCCTCCACTCTTTTTCCCTGCGTCTCTTCTTCAATTTCTTCTCCCCGGTGTGTTGTGATGGTAGCCAGGCTGGCGACAGCTGCAACAGCAGACAGTCAGGCAGTGGGCAACGACAGAGGGAGGGAGGGGAAGAGGGGATGATGATGGGGGGAAAAGAGGCGATGCAAAGATGAAGAGACAGTCATGAGGCAGTAGGGTTGGAGGGGGAGGTTACTTTTTTTTGTTGGCATGGTTTTGATCTTTCGCCGAAGCAGAAACAGAGACGCTGGGCCCGCGGGGCGGGGCGGGGCGGGGCGGGGGGGGGGGGGGGGGGGGTGGCTGCTCAGCATCCCACGGGCCTGTATCTCATCTGTGTTGATGCTCTGTATTTGTCACTCTGAGAGGCGGGGGTGTTGTGCCTAAACAACCAGCAGCTCTGTGCGTGCAGGGGGGTGAGAAGCTGTGAAGGTGTTGTGAGCTGCAGAGGGAGGTATCAGAGACTCTGTCGGGAGTTTGGCGGGACCTGATTTGCTGACTTAGCGCCACGGCAACAGCTGTTCCACCCTGCAGGCTAGACCTGTTTCTGTGAAAAGGAGGAGGGTGAAAAAATGACTGATAGGGGGGAAAGGGAAGAAGGATGTTGGAAAGAGAAAAAGGGAAATGTCTGCACAAAAGTGCTCTCATACACTCAGAGAAATAGTTTTAATGATGATTGAGCCGTTTGTGTTCTGTATCTTAGTGTTTATTCCTCACATACTGAGGATCAAAGTTTTGACATACCGGCTGAGAGACCTGCAAGGCTACACTTCATTGAAGCTTGAATATTTGTTTTGAGGCTCTAGCCCCAATAAAGAATGCCCTAAACTTAAAGGAACACTCACAACTTTTCAGTAATGGACTCCCTGGAAAGTTGCCGTACTTGGAAAAGATAGATTTCGAAAGAACGGCCAAATAAAGCAATAAATGGTGAGATATCCTGACCCTGACTGTCTCGAGTGCCAAACTCCAAAAGCTCTGGACGCTGCATTATTGATTGAATTCTTTATTTTCGTGTCATGCACATAAAGTCCCCAACCCTCATGTGTTTACAAAGACACCAACATTTCCGTTGCAGTGTAGAGCCTCCCTACCAAATCTGTCAGTTTATAACACAGGTGTTTCAGAGTTATCCCAAAACCCAGTCTGAAATAACACTGATGACATTTTGCAAGGCATTAGACAGCTGTTTTCACAGAATACTCTGCATAATGATGTGTACAATCAGCGGAGTGGCCCTTTTTAAACAGAAAAAATTAAGTGAGAGGAAAAAAACGAAAAACAAAGCATCCTCATGGAGGCATGAGGGTTTCCTTCTCTTCTTTCCCAGCATCAGAGTCTCGGTCTGTGAACTCTGCCCTTGTTACCATAACAACAAGTTAATGACACAGCAGACTGAACTGAGCCAAAATAACACAAAACAATAACAGTTAACCAGTCGAGCTTTGCGTGTCATTCACTTTTCACGGTGACTAAAGACTGAAGATTGTTTTCATAGCTTCATTAAGTCTGTCATGAGGGGGCTCACACCGTATGTTAGGAAATCTAGATCAAGTCCAGCAACACAGAATGCCCTTATATGTGACGGGAGGGGAATTTGATTTCTTAGCCAAAATGTCAAGTCCTGAAAAATCTTTACTTACAATCTTGAAGATTTTGTTCTCTGTGGCGGCTCCTGTGGCGATAAGCGGCCATTGTCTCTTTGTTTTTGATGTTTCATCATCAGTAGTCGTCACTCTTCTTTTTGTTTATTCGGCTTTACTCACGGTTCTAGCAGAGACAAAAACTGTATGCTGCTTCACACACAAGTGAATTCAAGTGCAAGTCTGTTGTGACCCTCTCCGCTATCGCTGTTGGGGACCTCGGGAATGTCACCACAGACAGCCGGTTCGTAATACCAGGCTTTCATCAGTGGGCCATATTGTGTTACCTCGTAGGGAGTCGAAGATCGGTTCCAGTTGAGAACTGGTAACAAATTGGAATATGAACTGGATTGGATGAGTCTGAGCTTATCTGTTCCTTTTATCAATGCCAGCGTGTTTTTCATTAGAAAACAGTGATGTCAAACTTGTGACTACGCTGCTGGAAACTCGCATCAAATAGGAGTCATGGTGGAAAGCGAGGCGTTACATTGGTGCCATGCCGGCAGACGTAAAGTGTAGTTCTGGCTCATTTGCACTGTCGCCTCACAACAAGAAGGTTCCAGGTTCGCATCCCGACTGGGGGCCTTTCTGTGTGGAGTTTGCATGTTCTTCCCGTGTCTGCGTGGGTTTTCTCCGGGTACTCCAGTTTGCACGTGTTAGGTTATTTGATGACTCTAAATTGCCCTTAGGTGTGAATGGTTGTCTGTCTCTGTTCGATTCTATGTGCCCTGCGATAGACTAGCGTCCTGAGGGTGTACACCACCTCACGCCCGATGTCAGCTGGGATCGGCTCCAGCCCCCCGCGACCCCGGCAGGGACAAGCGGTTAAAGATGAATGATAAATGATATACATCAAACAAGCCATCGAGACAGTTTTTTCCATTTATCACCAATAATGGCTAACACTGAGCACTAAACCATCCAAAACCGCTAATATTGCTCAAAGTAGCACCAAACCTCTACAGTAGAATGATAACAGTCCCTATACATAAAATGAAGCGCCAACAATTTTGTTAGCGAACCCAGAGTTTATTAAAAAAGAGTGTTTTACAATGATACAAGCCTTAGCAGAAGGCTCTGTTCATATTGAGAGGCAGTCCATAGAAGCTGATTACCGGATGGACGGGAGTTCAGTTCAAGGAGAAAAGTATTGAACCACAAAAAGACTATGGAATGGAAATATGGCAGAATTACTTTGAAAAACCAGAAAACCTAAATAAAACAGAAAGCTGTACAAATCTTCTCTCCTTTAATCTACACTGTGATCAGATGCAGATGATAAAACAGTCGTGCTGACGCTGAAAATCTGTGCAGGTCGACTCTTTTTTCACACACAGGAAATCGATCAGCAATTAATAAAGGATCGGTTATTGGTCTACAAAATCTTATCAATTCCCATCCCTACGGCCTCATTTTTAGATTAGATAGATTTTGGAATGACAATCTTGTTGCTTTTTTGGCACTTAGAGGCCACTGTACTGAGATAAATTACTTTGGTTTAAACAGGAACAGACCAGGGAAGGTCAGTTTCTCCAAAAACTATTTTTAGCTCAACCCTAAATACACACCTGGGGTTCAAAACCTGCAAGAACCTGCATCAAATCTTTCATCCTAAGCCTAAAGTGTATCCTTTAACTGCATATCCTCGTGTCTCAGGTTCTCTTCTGCAGGGAGGATTAGAAACACCACAAGCAAAACATGTTTGTTTATCGTGTTATAAACTTTGATGTAAGTGGCTCTGACTGAAATACTGCCACTCAGGGGAGCTTTGATTGCATTCCTCTATGGGGAAATATGTGAGTGGGCTGTGAGCTAATGTGTCACCTGTGCTCACTGCGCTGACTAACCAGCCTGCAGATCATTAGTCGGGCTAAATCCTTCCTGGTTACTCCTCCATAAGTGTTTGAACAGTGACTCAGGAGCATTTCTCAACACTTAGCTGGGGTCAGGGTCCAAGGATGGAGGAAAGAGCAGTTTAAAGGTTAAATCAACACTTAATCACACTCTCTGTGGGGGCTGTAAGTTTGACAATCAGCAGGTGTCTCTGACAGCTGATCAATAATATTTGGCTGTGACAGAACAGTGACGTACTGTAACGTTTCACACTGTTTGTCCTGAACCCTGCACTCAATGGCCGACTGGTGCATACCCACAGTGTGGCCGTCCTTAATGGGTTTAAATGGTATCGATATACTTTCACAGCAGACCAGGGGCGTTTTTTCAACATTATCTGGATATCTTTGCTGAGTAGAATCCCTTTACAATCCAGGACATGGACATAAAAACACCCAACCAGGGCCTTCATATCAACAGTAGAGCTCCAACAATTAGTCAAATAATTGATAAGTCGATCAACAGAAAAGTAATTGGCAACTATTTTGATAATCGAATAATGATTTAAGTATGTTAGGGATGTTTTCATGCTTTTTAAATGTGAGAATTTAATAATTTTCTTTCTGACATACGATAATAAACTGAGTAGCTTTGGATTTTGGTGGCTCTAGGGACAGAATATCTGTTTTGGTTGCTGGTGGTTTGTGATAAATTAAATAATCCCCTGATGTTTCTTCTCCCATTAGATCAAAATTTCAATACTTTACAACCAAATACCTGTAAAACTAATGGCATTCCCAACAGCTTCAGCTGCACTTCAGTGCTAAGTAGAAAATGTTAAGATGGTGTATATGGTAAACATTATACTGTTAAATTCATCATTTGATCATGACATTTAAGAGCAGCGGAGCAGCAGTTATTCTTGTTGATTAGAAGTAAAATTGACTTATTATAGTGCGATTAATCAATTACACATTCAGGCCAGTAATTTTCCCCATGATGCTTGTTGCTATGGACTTTGTAGTAACCAGGGAGCTTGTCAGCTATTTATCCTCGTTCGTACACTTTACTCTATTTTGAGATAACATTTCCAGCAGCGTTGCATTGTGTAAAAGCCACACTATCCTTGAGGACTTTTTCCCTCCTCCCTCGCTGTGATAAAATGTGCCGTGCTGCCTCCGACGCCCTCGCGGGTGTTATTTGTGTATCGCTGCACTTCAGGTTTCTGTGCTGCCATTGGAATACAAACATGTTAGTGTTTGGCGTGTCACGTGCTGTATGGATGAAATGCTGGCGGTAGTGAAAACCTGTGGCAGGATGAGTGTATGAATGATCGCAGGGAGTGTGAAAGTAACACAGTGATGTTCTAATTAAATCAAGAGGAAGCTGGGGAGCAGGTGGAAGGGCTTTCAGTGTCTGTCTTTCCTCGTCAGCCTCTTCTTTTTCTGTCTCTCTCTGTTCCCACCCCGCCCTCTACCTACAGGCAACAATGTCTCCCGTATGGATGCGCTTCACATTCATTCACACACCAAACAAACCAGGAAAGACACACCCATCTAAGCATGCAAACACATCGTTCTCACATGTCTCTGAGTCTGTCTGGACTCCATCTTCTTCTCTCTGGAGAGAGACAGAAGGAGTTAGCCCCGAGGAGGCAGCTGTCCCTTACAGAGACGTCAGCGTCAGAACAGAAAAGACGACTGGAGACAGCACTTCTTCACTTCAGTATTTCCATTTTATGCTGCATTATACTTCTAGTTCTCTACATTTTAAAGGAAATTTTTATTCTGCTACATTTAACAGTCACAAGGTGTACATACACACATGATTGTACATTTGTACAATTGTACATGCCAAAAAAGTGATCAACTAATAAGACTTCATACTTTTTTGTAGAATAAACCCCATTAATCCCAACATTATTGAAAGTTGAGCAGCAATGAATGAATAATTTTATTACGGATGAATCATCTGATTGTTTTCTCTAGTAATCAATTCATTGTTCGGGCTTTGGCCTTTCAGAAAATAGTGAAAATGTAATCTCACTGTGACTGATATTAGACATCCTCAGTCAATTAAAGTGTAAGTCTGGCGCAAAATCATTGAATGGTCTTTTTCGGCATTTACATACATCAATTAAGGCATCGAGACTGTTTTTTTGTCGTACTATAAACAGAGACAGCAGGGAGAGTCGCTAACAGCTTGACGTGGCTAACACTGATTAGCTCAAGGCAGTATGGTGAAGGCATTTAAATGTCTTTTTTAACCACTAATATTGCTCAAAATAACACCAAACCTCTGCAGTAGCATGATCCTCCATGAGTCCTTACACATAAAACAGAGCACCAATGGGCTCCTTCCTTTGCCGTGTGCAAACACTCTGACACATGCAGGAACAGGAGAGCTGTTACCAAAAGAAAAGCTGTAAGAAGAACTTCAGCGGGAGTGACATTGACATAAGTAATGTCTAAGTAAACCATGTCATTACTGGGGTTACAGGAAAATCAAAAACATATATTAATAATCGAATGTATACATGTGATATGTAATAATCTTAAATTGAATATATGATATTCATTATATGATTTTTTTAATGTTTCTCAAATTTAAAACAAATTTCAAGTTATTTATTGTGCTCAACAATTACAAGAAGCACTCGTGAAAAAACAGTACAATTCTCCCTCCAACAATGTTCATGATGTATGTATTAAAAAGAAAATCACACAAGTTAAAGCAATGATTACAATATTATTATATTATTATTTATAATAATTGATAATCAACCGATTTATTCAGCAATAATATAAACTAGTTAAACCTTCACCTTAACTAGCTACAACATTTAAATACTGCTCACACATTATTGCATCAATAATCATCTCTATCATAATGTAACACTCTGATATGCAGGACTTTAACTTGTAGTGGCGTATTTTTCACAGTGTGGCATACTTGTATTGAAGTAAAGGATGTGTAAACGTCTCTCTGACTGTGGAAATATGTCCAGACTGGTCTCAGATCAATTCTTTATCTCTGAAAATGGTCTCTTAGCGAGTTTGTGGACAGAGCCGGGCACAGAGAGGCACACCTTTATCGCGTGAAAGCTTGTGCGAGTGCGAGTGCGTGTGCAGGAGTGCATGTGTGTGTGTAAACAAAGACACCACTGTGTGTGTGCGTGCGTGCGTGCGTGCGTGCGTGTGTGTGTGTAGTCTCTTTCCACCACCCTTTGCATACGCCTCTAGATAAGTGAGAGAGACAGAGAGACGCTGCCCCCACCTGCCTCGCAGTGCCTGTGAACTGTGTACACTCCAAATATTTCCATAGCCAGCCCTTACACGGAAATTAAGGAGGAAGTCATACATGGAAGAGAGAAAAGAGGCCGAGAGAGACATGAGGTTCGATTCCCACGTTAACAAGGATACATTAAGATGACTGTCACTGTGTGGGACACATACACTCATCACACACTGCTGGGCCCGAGCCTTTAGTTGTGACCCTCGACAGAAACCTGTAGCGCACTGGTCCGACCACACCTGTACTGTAAACATGATTGTTATTGAACATGCACTTTTTACATGTTGTTTTTGAACGTGACACAGTGTATTTTGATATTTGGAGTATTAAACTGGACCGGAAATTTGATTAAATTTTTTTTTATTTGCTCTCAGAAGTCAAAATAACTTAAACTGATTTAAATATAGACTGTATGTTAAAAGTGTGGATGATTTAACAGTATCCTTTTTGTTAGACACGTTTAACTAATTTTTATCTGCTGATTATTTTTCCTATAAACCGATTATTTTGTTCATAAAATGTCAGAAAACACTCAAAAAAGTGCATCGAGGCCACGCTGAGGGCTTTAAACTGCCTGTTTTATTCTACTAACAATCCAAACTCAAATATATTTAATTCCTCATCAGAAAGAAGCAAGAAAACCAGCAAATATTCACATTTAAGAACTTGAAACCAGTACATTTTTGGACAGCATTTGCACTGTAACAGTTCCTGACTCATTGAGCTCTCTTTGCTGTCGGTGCAGCTTGACCTCTTGTCATTTACATATTTTCAGAGAAGAAGCACTTTTTGTTTGTATGTTGCTGTTTGATGTGTACTGTGTTACACAGCGCTGTCATCTTCTAACACAAATCTCTGTCCGCTCCTCCTCAGTCCTCATCCTGGAGCCGGTGGAGCGGGAAGACTTGGGCGGGAGGACCCTGAAGATCACGGACTTCGGTCTGGCCAGAGAGTGGCACCAGACCACCAAGATGAGCGCAGCGGGGACTTATGCCTGGATGGCCCCCGAGGTCATCAAGCTCTCCCTCTTCTCCAAGAGCAGCGACGTGTGGAGGTACTGCACTCGTGTCTGAGCTTCACCTCATTCACAGTTTGTCTTTGCGTGGGCTGCGGAGGGAGACTAACCACGTAAACTCTTTGACGTATGGATCGTAAGGTTGTCGGCCAACCAGAACTTTAAACTCCGATACAATACTAGTATAAAAAACGATATACTCTATAGGTCTTCAGGAAAGAAACACACAGTGCTGGTACAGAAAAAGTCTTTGAACACAAAACAACACAAAGTTGTTCAGAAGATTTTTCCCTGGGTGGAAAATCTGAATGAAGATCTACATTTTTTAATAGCTTTGATACTTTGATAGTATCAAATGTGGATATAGTACCATTTTAAACAAGCAGAACTAAAAGGTATTGAAGTATTGATACGCCGATACGTCGTTACAACCTTAATGTATAGTAATAAAAAAAGTCAAGCTCAAATTGTGAATATTAGTAAAGTCGGATAAAATCTAATTATGTCTATGTCACTATTTGAAAGATTTTGATAACTTGATATAACGTATTCAAATAAGTAAATGTATGCGTTAGTCAGGGTTCCCGCGGATCCTTGGAAAGTCTTTAAAGGCATTGAATTCATTAATCTAAAAACAAATAAATAAATCAAAGGTCTTAAAAATGTGAACACATGGGAAGTGGGAATTTATTCGGATGTTGTAAAAAATCTGAAATGTCCAAATAATTGGTAACATTTTGTTTTTTGAAATATTTTACCCAATGCCTCTCACCGCAATAGCTGAACCAACAAAACAGTCAAACAAGATGCACACTTTTTTATTTTGGTTTACTGTGAAATTGGTCTTAAATTTCATTCCAGGTGGCATTAAAAAGTCTTAAAAAGTCTTGAATTTAACTTAAGCTGTAGGAACTCTGGGTAGTAGTTGAGGAAGTATCCAGATCTTCTACTTAAGCACAATTGATATACAGTATATACAGTATATAGTATGTATAGTGCTGGACCTGGTACAGAAAAGGTCACATTTTTATGTTTATACATTAATCATGTGTTTTGCATATAAAATATTTTTCTGTAAAGTAACTGCAGCTGTCAGATAAATGTAAGGGAGTAAAAAGTACACTGAGTCTCTTTGAAATGAGGTGAAACAGAGGTATAAAGTGAAATGAAATAGAAATACTCGCGTTTATTTAACTTTGACGTTGCCGTCGGACCTTTGTTCACATCCTGCCTGTAACTAAAAAACTCAGTCATCAAAGTTTTAATAATTTCATGCACACTGGACTCCACTGGAAGGCTTTCAGCAGCATCTCATGGCCTTCATCAGTGGGTACAGTTGGCTCAGATCCGTGGTCACTCTCAAGGATAGGTTTTGACATGAAAACATAAAAATAAATAAAAACATAACTCTCCTCCTTGTTTGTCTCTCACAGCTTTGGCGTGTTACTGTGGGAGCTGCTGACTGGCGAGGTTCCCTACCGGGAGATAGACGCACTGGCGGTCGCTTATGGGGTGGCCATGAACAAGCTAACACTTCCCATCCCCTCAACGTGCCCTGAACCTTTCGCTCAGCTGCTGGGAGGTAAGCAGTCCGACCGCCCCGGACACTTGAGTGATTCTTAAATGAGGTCAATACTGCTGACCTTGTTGAGAAAGGGTTTTCAATTTAAACTGAGACAAACAGCTTGACAGTTTTTTTTTTTAATGATACGACCTCTTGTCCCATTCACTCATTCACTGTTGACAAGTAAACCTCCAGGAGCTTTATGTGCCCTGGTGCTGTATCGTTTAGAAGACTTAGACTTAGACAAACTTTATTGTCATTCACACACATTTTCATGTATACAAACGAAATTCCGTTGCAAGGCTCCAGAAACCACCAAAAAATATACAATATAAAAGGTAAATATAAAATATAAAAGGAGGCAAGATATAGAACTATCTACAACAAATAAAATATAAAATAAAATATAGAATAAAATAAAATATAAAATAAAATAAAATATAATATAGCAACTTAGTTGACAGAGTTGACAGCTGTTTGAAGTGAGTATTAGCAGCAGAATATTAAGTATAAATAATAAATAAACCGCACCGTACATCAAATATGATGTTAAACATGTCACAGATGAGACAGAAACTCACTCTGAAGAAAGCCCTTTGGGTTTCCACATCCACTGACTTTAAAGTGATGCAACCTTACTCAAAGTTTGGAGGTCACATTTGTTTTTGTTCTGCATCGGGAAACTGAAGAGTTAAAATGGATGAAGACCATCTGATGTTTCATTAAGTTACCTTTTCATACATCCTCGTGGGACGGATTTCTCCTTTTCACCTTGACAATAATCTGTCGTCAACTCTGTTAACAGTGGTGGAGAATGAAGCAGCTATTGTTTCACAGTTCAGGTCCTCACTTGAGTATATCTAAACTGCCTTAATGTGCTTATTCCCAAGCTTTTTTAATATATATATATATATTTTTAAATACAGATGGGTAAGCTGCGGGCCAGGTTTTAAAAAGAGGTTTCTCAAACTGTCAGACAACTTCACTCCCCTCCCACTCTGCTCCTAAAGCCCCTTTCCTCATCATGTCTTCTCTCACTTCACTTTATCTTATCCACGTTCATCCGTTAATCTCTCCTTTCTCGTCCCTCACTGCTCCCTACACTCTGTTTACTGCTGTCATCATCTCACTCTCATCTCTCTCTCTCTCTAACTTTTATCCACATACTCTCTGCGCTATGTTATGTTATTCAACCTATTAAATAAACGTCACCTGCTATAAACTATATTTTTAGCCCCGGAAACAGCTCTTAAATAACATTTTACTTGGCCTATGGCTGATGCGTTTCTCAGCACAAATTGTGTCTCTTGGTAGATGGTTTTAGTGCTGATCACTGCAGGTGTGCACCTTGTTTCTGCAACACTGTCACTCAGGGTTTGGCTCATGGTGGCTGCCATATACTGTCCCATCTTGTTCTCTTCCACTTCTGTTGTTGCCTTCTCTGCTGCCGGAAATGAAAAAAAATTAAAATCATGTCCAGATTCATGGTTAATGCAAAGAAAAGTGTTTTATAATTTTTTAATTGTTTATAACGGACAAAGTCTGATACATCTTATTCCTCAGAGTTCCATCCATTTTAAAGAAACGCCATTTAAATATGATGTGTGGTGCAGTTGCCATGGTTTGCATATTCCAGCTGTGCGTCACGCCTATTTTATAGTTATGTGTGCAGACTTCCTCTGCCAAGCCTCCTCTTCCCTCAAAAAGCTTTTTAGGAATTGAGATATCCTTCAAGTTGGTGCGCTGAGAACGATTTCCGTGTCACAGGCAGGAGGACTAAGGAGGCGAGGAGACAAGGAGACGAGGAGATGGGGAGACACAGAATAGAACAATGAGAAAACTACAGTTTGCTGCTAATATAAATTATCAATTGTGTATTAATCCACAGCAGGAAAAAGTCCCCAACTAATGCACTATTTACTCCTGTTTGAGTAACTTTTGATAAAGACTGCTGTTTATAGAAATTGCTGAGCCGTTTTAAGAAAAATGAAACTATATATTTGAAACCTAGTAGTACCGGACGGGCGTGGCTGAGTGAGGCCTGGGTGGAGAATCAGAGAGATTGATTAGACGGTGTTGGTGTTTTCATGGGATCTGTTGACATTGATAAAACATTAGCCTTATCCTTGAACAAAGAGTGTCAGCTGAAACTCCCGCTGTGCAGTTAAAGGCGTTTTAATGCAGTGTCAGCTGTAAAACTTGGTGTTTTGTGGGGCGTTTCTGGATAATATAACAGGCGTCAAAACAAAGACTATACATAAAAACTACAGTGAGCTTTTGTTGATGTGGAGGTGAGATTAATGTAATGTATAATGTACAACATTATATAACGCCTGTATGACCTCCGTGTCCACTTTTCCCCTCAGAGTGCTGGAGCCCAAACCCCCGCAGCAGGCCCTCCTTCACCAGCATCCTGAGGCGACTGCTGGCCATCGAGCAGTCGGCCATGTTTCAGATGCCTCTGGAGTCCTTTCACTCCTTACAAGAAGACTGGAGGCTGGAGATCCAGCAGATGTTTGACGAGCTCAGGGCCAAAGAGAAGGTGAGGCATCTGAAAACACTCATCCAGTCACATCTTATCAGAGATCATTCATTATATGATGAATACCGTCATTTTAGAGAAATATAGATTTAAAGAGAGATGAGCACCGCATCACTGTCTGTTCGAGGTGTTTCTGCAAATCACAATCACCTTAGCAACCAGCTTACTGCCGACAGAGGTGTCAGAGGAGGTGCTGCTGTGATGACAACCTCTTCACCTCCTCTCCTTATGCTCTTCCTCTTTTCTTCTTCCTCTCTATTCTCCTTCTCACTCCTCCTTTCCCATCCTCTTCCTCTTATCCTTTTCCTTCTCTTCCTCTCACTGTTCTCTCCTGTCCTTCATCATCCTTTCCACTCCTCTCTCTTCTGTCCTCTCTCCCCTTACCTAACCTCCTCATTCTAATCCTCTTCCTCCACTCCTCTCCTCTCCTCTCCTCTCCTCTCCTTCATCATCCTTTCCTCTCCTCTCCTCTCCTTCATCATCCTTTCCTCTCCTCTCCTCTCCTCCTTCATCATCTTCTCCTCTCCTCTCCTCTCCTTCATCATCCTTTCCTCTCCTCTCCTCTCCTCCTTCATCATCTTCTCCTCTCCTCTCCTTTAGGAGCTGAGGTCCTGGGAGGAGGCGTTGGCTCGAGCAGCAGAGGAGCAGAGGGAGCAGGAGGAGCAGCTGAGGAGGAGAGAGCAGGAGCTGGCGGAGAGGGAGATCGACATTGTTGAGCGGGAGTTGAACATCATCATCCACCAGATGTACCAGGAGAAACCCAGCGTGAAGAAAAGAAAAGGACACTTCAAGAAGAGCAGATTAATAAAACTCGGCCGAGACAGCAACTGCATCAGTCTGCCCTCCGGTGGGTGGAAGTGCGAACTGTTCACTTTGTTTTTATCTGAGTCAGGTGCACTAAACTGGCAGAGCTCCTTGCTACATGGAGTTTTTTCGGTGGAAATGTAGGACATTAGACAACAGTGATAAAGTTAATCTACGCAGATACACTGCAAAGTCCCTTCAATCTCCTTTATTACGAAGAGAGGAAAACCACAAACATTAAGATCCAGTTACTTCAGTGCATCATCAACTTTTACATTTGTTTTTCCAAAATATGGTCGAAATTTTGGCGATACAATTAAATTCAGAGTGTCCCTTGTTTTCAAAATAGCAACTTTTTCCTGTTTATTCTCTTCTAAACAGGAGATATTTGTACTTTTTTACAAGAAAGCTTTTAGATTTTTCTAACCTGCAGGTGTCTCATAGTTTTACTTGACAAATAAATTGCTAAAACATTAATTGACAAAATTGGAAAGTTATACATTCCATTTGTCTTTCAGCTAATTGTTTAATAGACTTATTGTTTCAGCGTCAGGTTCTAAATCCACAGTAGCAAGCAAACGTTTGATTGTCAGATTGAAGGTTCATGAGCATACAGGCAGGTCCAGGCTCCACATTCAGGCTGACAAACACTGACAATCGAGCGGTTAATGAGTGGAAAAGATGCTTTACATATGTGAAGGGCTGATGAGGGGAAGTGCACACAGGTGAGCAGGTGGATGTGAGTGAGGTGACTGGGACATGTGTGAGAGTTTGAGGCCATCTGGTGGACGGATGGAGAACAGCAGTGCAGGAGTGTGAGGCAGTGAGAAGAGACCGGGTGAAATGAAAACACTGTGACAGCATCTCTGTTTTATGGAAATATTTCTCCAATATTTCATGCATGGGATAATTGTTGCAAAGTAAAGAAGACTTGAAATATATTATTTTGGGAATTGTAATAAGAGAGATACAGTGTGGCTCATCCTAGTCTCCTCTCCTCTCCTCTCCTCTCCTCTAGTCTGCACCTTGCCCTGCGTGTGTTCCCAAAGGTAGAAATTATGTAAAAAAATCTGTACGAATTAAAAAAACATTTATGAATTAACTTCTGTCTTCTGGCTCAATTGTAGGCTTCGAGCACAAGATCACAGTACAGGCGTCTCCCAGTGTGGACAAGAGGAAGACTCAAGGAAGCGAGAGCACCACCCCGCCCGCCAGCCCTGGCGTCATCCCCCGACTGAGAGCCATAAGATGTGAGTGCAAAACACGCAAATATCAGAAAGCATCCTGTGTGAGAGAGAGTGAACGTAGGGCAGGAGTGTAATGTCATCCTACTGTTCTCAGTGACGCCGAGCGACGGCAGTAAGACGTGGGGTCGCAGCGCTGTGTGTAAGAAGGAGGACCTGTCGACCAGCAAGAAGAAGGGACGCACCTGGGGGCCGAGCTCCACCCTCCAGAAAGAGAGGGTCGGTGGGGAGGAGAAGTAAGTGCACTATGTGTTTACGAGACCAGTGATGAATGTAAAAATTAGTTTTACCTGAGGAAGTTGATAAGAGTTTATTTTTTAGGTGTATAAATTAGTTTTTGGTACTTTTAAGTCCCATTTTGAGTCATTAGGTGGATGTGTTTAGACCACAAGAGAAAGTCAATAGAAACACAAAAATAACATACACACACACTGAAAGTTGAGAAAATATAAACACGAGTTGTTTTCATACAGCATGAATCTGTCTGTTTAATTCTGCGATTCGCTAATTTGCAGCAGGTTAGCTGTGAGGCCAACCTTTCACCGCAAACCTACACAGATGTTGGCAGGTAGCCCAGAGTCCAGATCTAAACCCCATAGAGAATCTCTGGGAAATCCTTGGCAACAAAGTAATGGCTAAGAAACCCACTACAGTTATACAGTGGTATCGCCACAGCGGGTATTTTATCAAATTCTGAACACTAAAAAATAAATGTATTTCTGACTAAATCGAGTATTTATAATTTGTTCTCTAATTTCTATCTCCAGTGTACAGTAGATATTGTTTTAGAGGTTGGCTGTTATGTGGGTGTGTTGACATCATAGCATCTGTTTCACAGACTGAAGTCGCTCGGTGAGGGATCCAAAGTTTGGTCGTCTAGTGCACCAAATCTGGGGAAGTCCCCAAAGCATGCACCCATGACCGGTGGCTTCTCCAGCCTCAACGAAATGGGTGAGTCTTACTTTTCATTGGAAGTTAGTGACAAGAATCAATCATCTTGACTCTTTTTTTAAAAATTATTTCCCTCTCTTCAACAGAGGAGTGCTGTGAGTTTGAGGAGTCGCCCGGGTCTCTGTTGCCCTCAGACGCCAGCAGTAACGGGGCTGTGGAGGACTCAGGGTCCCTGTGGGGCAGCGTGGGGCCTAACGCCTCGCCTGCTATTGTTAATACGAGCGGGACAGGGGCGGGCTACCAGGACTCGGTCCGTCGCTGCGGCCAGAGGAAGAAGAGTGATATGTTGCTGTTGGGTTGTGCCTCTCTGCTCGCGTCTGTCGGCCTCGGGCAAGACCTGCTGCAGCTGGGAAAACTGCAGGTGAGGAGGAAGCAGCAGAAAGAAAACTGTTACATCTTTCATCTACAAAACCTTACTCTCACATAGTCAGACCTACAAAACGCTGTGGCTTGTTTGTATTTCTTTAAACCATCACAATCGTCTTGGGACTTGTTTTGGTGAAACGTGCACATGCGGAGACGGAGGAGCTATGGCACTAACATAGCTAAATCCCCACACAAGTTATATTATACATATTCATTTTTAGGGCTACACGGTGGTGTAGTAGTTAGCACTGTCGCCTCACAGCAAGAAGGTCACAGGTTCGCATCCCGACCTCGGCCTTTCTGTGCGGAGTTTGCATGTTCTCCCCGTGTCTGCGTGGGTTTTCTCCGGGTACTCCGGTTTCCTCCCACAGGCCAAAGACATGCACGTGTTAGGTTAATTGATGAGTCTAAAATTGCCCGTAGGTGTGAATGGTTGTCTGTCTCTGTACGTCTCTATGTGCCCTGTGATAGACTAGCGTCCTGTCCAGGGTGTACCCCGCCTCATGCCCGATGTCAGCTGGGATCGGCTCCAGCACCCCCGCGACCCCGGGATAAGCGGTTGAAGATGAATGAATGAATGAATGATATTCATTTTAATTTTTTTCACAATCATTCATCAAAAGAACCAAGCAGGCCAACTGCCTTATTGTAGATCCAAATTGCTGTCAAAACTTGCAATTTTAAGCGTTTAGGGTTGCTGGTGTAGTCTTCCTCCCGTCTGACTGGAGCATTATTTCCACTCAACTCTCTCTGTTTATTGCTAGTATTTGAGGTTTTATTGTTTATACCGGGTAAGCTCATTCACTCATTCCTTATTCCTTTAGGTACCTGCCCTGTTTACAGTAAACAGCTTCCTCCTGCAGACAGATTTATATACACTAAATGTTTCAAACAGGATAACACAGTGTATCAAAAAGCAGGTGTCGTCTCCTCATCTTCGACTAAAAGATCACCTTTGAAATGAGATAAAAAACAGAAAACAAGCTGCCAAATTACCCGTGCGACAACATTGAGTCAGCATGGGCCGAGGTCTGCATGGACGGGTTCCAGCGCCTTGTTCATTCTGTGTTTTGAGGATTTCCGTCGGCTGTCAAGTAGATACAGAGTGTACAGAGAGGATTAATGAAAGTAATGATTCGGTTGCAATCCTTTGCTTTATAAGGTGAGGAAGTGATTATCAAAGAAATAAAGTAAGTATATGTTTCAAAGAAGCACATCACAGCAGGTCAGATTACCCAGTTGTTTCAGTGTTGTGGTGTTTTTCTGCTGACTGTGTTTGAGTGAGACCGCTGCTCAGTGGTCCGACAACTTGTTGATGTGACCTGATGTTGTCGTCAGGTGCTCCAGGATGAGCAGGACCTCAGAGAAGAGCATCGTAAGAAGAAGGAGGGTCTGTTCCAGCGGACGGGGCGTTTTCGCCGCAGCACCTCTCCACCCAGCCGAAACCTTTCCCTCTCCCTCTCCAGACACCACGACTCTACACTCCCCTGCATGGACCCGTCTCCCTCTGTTACCCTCCTCTCTTTGTCCTCTCTGTCCGACTGCAACTCCACCAAGTCCCTTCTTCCCTCCGACCCAGACGAGTACCCCCTGACCCCAATGACGGGGGTCAAAACCCCGGCGGTGCCACCAGCTCCTGCACTCAACCCGCTCTTGGACCTGCGGGCGGAGAGCTTCAAGAAAGAGCCCAACCAGTCGCTCACGCCCACTCACGTGTCCGCAGCCATGGCCCTGAACAGAGGACACAGACGGACCCCTTCTGACGGGGCGATACGACCCAGAGCTCAAACTCTGGGACATCGCAGGACGCCGTCAGATGGAAGCATGCCCATGCCTCCTCCACCGGGGGCGCCACACTTCTCTACTAACAAAGGTAAAGGTCTAATATGACGTAGAACATGCTTTTTGCAGGGACATATTACTCAGTTTAATGATAGTTCATTCAATATTTGTTGAGATATTTTAGAGTTTTTATGTTTTATTTAGACAGGAAGTCTCATTTAGAGACATTATTTATTTAACAGGAGCGTCAAATACTTAATATAAAAACACACTGGCTCTCGTGCTGCTGCTGAGCGCAGGGACTGCTTTGAACTCTCCTTTCTCGTGGTGTGTTCAAGGCTTGTGGGAAAACCTGCGGTCCTGGATTGTAAATGTGAAAAATACTTATTTGCAAGGACTACAGTCTTCCAGGTTTTAACCATTTACTGCAACAATGATAGTGATTTTAGTGTGGCACAAACAACGTCATCACAGACACTCACAACTAGAGATGAAACAGATTATAATATACAGGTTACAGTGACTGAAATGATCACGGTTATCAGTATTATTGTTGTTAAAATTAGCTACTGATATTTACTTATATTGAAAACCACAAATAAAACCAGCAGCACTTTTTGTTACAGTAACATTAGAATAATAACAGACTTTTCCAGTGATTTTCTTGCTGCATGTTCTGCAGACAGGATCTTTAATGAAGTTTCTCTCAGCACTCTCAGAAAAAACAAATACATCCACACTTCAGTCTTAGACTCTCTTAGAGGGCTGAGCGCTGTCACTGCCTTCTGCCATGTTTTCAGTGACTCAGAATGAACTCACGTTGCTGCTCCTGCGAGACTGTTTTATCTGTTCATCATACACGGTTTTAATGATAATTATTGTCACAGTTTACCATTAAAACGTCATTATGTGATACAGAGCTAAAACGGATGATTATTTTCATCACCAGTTAGTCTGCGAAATGTCTGTAAAATATCAGAAACTACAAAACAGTCTAAAGTGACATCTTCATCAATTCACCAATAATCCAAAACCAAAAGATATTAATGTTACCTTCATATAAGAAAAGCAACTATTCTTGAGAATCAGAGGATATTTGGTACTTTTTGCTTGATCAACGACAATGAAACATTTATTTTTACATTCTTCCTGTCTCCCTCAGGTACACAGGACACGCTGGACATCCCCCGCCTCCCTGACCCCTCCGCCATCTTCCCAGTTCCCCATCGGCGTAAAGCCCCCGCTCCACCGATCCCTGACCCGGCTCCTCTCTGCCTCATCAGCCCCCTGGAGAGACCCAAGACGCTGGAGTTTGCTCCCCGGCCGCGGCCCACCCCGGCCAGGATGAGAGCCGACCCCTGGAAACTGGGCTCTCTTTCCCGGACCCTCAGCTCGTCGCCGGGCAGCAGCTGTGACAGCCCCTTAGGCTCGGGGGATAGCGGCGCCAGCACCACGAAGCCCAACCTGATGGACATGGATGTGGAGGGGCAGAATATGGACCCCACTGTCCCTCTGTGTGGAAAGCGGCAGCCTGCCACTCTGTGTGGACAGCAGTACTTGTAGTGACAAGTCTACTTTTCTGCATTCAAACCTGTTCCGGGTTGTTAGTGCTTGGGCTGAATGCCCACTGATGTCTGAGCCGAGCAAAGTGCACTCACTGACGTTTGCAAAAACACTTCTTGTCTTGTTTTAGGCACTTACTGGAAGCCATTCCTCTCATGTGTCCTTTTAGTGTCCTAATAAGGTGTGAACCCCTGATAGTGCTCTCTAACCTGCACGACACCAAGAGTCCTAGAGGCCTTGTAATGTGTTCACCCACCTACCTTACCCAACAACTCTCGCCCTCCTCAGAAGCCACCTCTATCTGCTTCTTAGTGCCCCACGACCAGGACACACTCAAACCTTCAAAAAGCCATTCAAGCACTTAAAAAGCAACTTTTTTGACTTTTTTCTAACCCTACATTCCCACTCATTTGCTTTTGCTCGTCTGTCTCACTCCAAAGTCAAAAGATGAATTCACATTTCACCTAAACATCCATCGTTTCAGGAGTGTTTCATCGACAAAGCAGGAGCTGGTCTGTTTTAAAAATCTTAATAGAGAGTGTCTTTGTTCTTATTTTGCACGCTGTCTGCTCTGCCAGTGCACATCTCCCACAAACTCTGCCTTCATCCTCAAACGTTTCATCTCTCTGCATGGGGGTCATCGTACTCTCCCTTCCCAGGCAAGGATGGGGAAAAGCCTTTTCTCACAGCACTGGTTGGACTACTCAGCCTTGGACAGGAAAAAACAAACAAAACAGAGTTTTTTTTCTCAGTGCTTGCACCATCCCAACCGCAACCTGTTGGCAAAAATGTTTTTCTATTGGTTTGGCAGACCAGGTGTGTTTCTCTTTGCGTGAATGTGTGTATATTACCGTACATGTGTGCAAGACCCAAATGGGTTCGTTTGTTTTGCGTGCTGGTGCTTTTTCTGTGCATGTTTTTACGCGCAAATGGTTCGCTGCACTTCTTCAAAATAAGATCTCCTTGTGTTTTTCTTTTACGCATTTCACATTCCTCACTAGCAGCCAGTAGCACTCCGGATAGGTCCTGTTCACACCACTGTGACGGACGCAAAAGAAGGAAAGGCTGAGGGAAAATGCTCCCTGATTTCAATGTCAACCTCATGTTGGACCGTCACATTCTCCTCTGCCGTCTCTGCAGACCAGTGGACTCTACTCGCAGCTGACAAATCAACTTTTATCTGCAGAGTTGTTTTCGCACAGTTTGACTGGCTGTGAGTGGTATTTTACTTGACAGTGCAAATTTCTCTAGGTGAGTGTGTGTGTGAGTGTGTGTGTGTGTGTGTGTGTGTGTGTGTGTGTGTGTGTGTGTGTGTTTGAGTGTGTGTCTGTGTGTGTGTGAGAGTGTGAATGTGTGTGTGTGTAATTATTTGTATGGGATGGTGACAATCCCGTCGGCAGGAGGGTGAGCCCAAACTCATTCTCCACGTGTGGTTAAGAACACTGAGTATTTATTAAATCTATTGTTAATATTGGAAAGGATTAATTGTTATTATAATGCTCTTCCTGGGATATCTGTATATATTTGTTAATATAACAGGAAAAAAAAACCTTAGGAAACATCCATGTTGTCTCCAGTCTCAACCTGTGACATTTCTGGGTTCAATGAGGAATAAGTGTGAAACGTGATGAATGGGAGACGAATAAAAATCTTAAGAAAGCTGCTTGAGTGTCAGTACATCTATGCTTTTATTTTATCCATTATAGAATACATCATTTGATAACTTAAAAAATGCTTGGTAGCAACACAAGAATGTAAAAATACATTATCACAAGCAAAATACAGAAGAATTATCAGTAAGATGTACTTGAAGCATCAAAAGTAAAAGTACGTGTTCTGCAGTAAAGTTGCCCCTGTGGCTGATATGTTATTATATATAACGTTAATAATCAGTGTTTCAGTATTTTACCGTTGTAGCTTTTAAAGAGGGAGCTAGATTTAATTACTTTATATAAAGTTTGGTAGTCCCCAACCTGAAAAAAGTGGCAGACTTCTCCAATATTAATCTGACGTGTTTAAAGTTGATTCATAGGAGGAAAAAACAACAAAACAAACACAAACTTGGTGTCATATTTCTGACTTTTCTCTAATGTTTAATGTTCCTTTTTTGAACCCCGAACATTAATTTAGATTAAAATGATAATCTTTGAGGGGAACTCATTCTCTGCTAACAACTCGCAGACATCTGAAACGTGGCACCGCTTTATTATAACAGACCACAAGTCAAAAAGACTTAAAACAACCGTTTAAATCTTTAACAATGTGTTGAATTTCATGAGCTTACTGTGTGTTTTTTTTAATGTGAAATCTTTATTGGAAAAGTAACTGGTAACTATGACTCTCATTTAAATGTTGTGGAGCAAAATAATCAACTAGTACTTGAGTAGAGTCACTGTAGTGCAGTTAAACATGGTGGGTACCTGTGTGCACCAGCAGACAAAGAGACTGCAGTACCAGACAAAGTCCTCAAGGTGTCACCACTGAGGCCTATGATGTCATATCATTTCCCGGTCTGCTGTTTTTCTCCTTGTAATGAATTCCTATAGTTGCTCTCTGACTCTGCAGTTACCATGAAAGGCAGATGAAGGTGCTCTCAAGCATCCAGCACGGTTAGCAACGGTTTTATAGTTCACTTTGAGGCGTTAGAGTGGAAATAAATCTTCTAAATGCCAAACGAAATGTGATATTTCACACTGACAACCTTTGAATATGAAAATCTAGTGTGCATGCAGTGTATACAGATGATGCAAACACACACACACACACACACAAGTCTGCACAGTCTCCACTGTTGTGTCTGTCAGTGTGACCGCCAATCAAAGGCCCTTCCAGACGCCAGCCAGTTACCTAGCAACCCCTCTTCACTTCCATGGCGATGCTATTATAAGCAACAACAAAGAAAAAGGCAGAAAAAAGGGATGATGGTCCTGAAAACAAAGTGAGGAAGAGAGAGAGAGAGAGAGGTGTTAAAGGGCTGCACACACACACACACACACACACACACACACACACACACACACACACACACACACACACACACACACACACACACACACACACACACACACACACAAACACACACACACAAAACATCAACAGCAGAGACTTTTTATTCGCTCCGTCTCTCCCTTCAGTGTTTTTCCAACACTTTTCTTTTCTTTCCTTTCCTATTCTGGATATGTGAAGATTCAGGTGGGGACAATGTTGGTGTCACTTCACAAGATGAAAGAAGAGACAGATAGAAGTTGGTGTGTGTTCAGTTTTGAAGTGAACAACCAACCAGATGGTCTGCCAGTTGGTTTGTCCTTCAATCTGTGGAAGGACTCTCTTTGTCCAAGTATTTTAAGGATAAAATAACTTGAGCCCACGTTGGAGAAAATGTCGACAGACTTAGAATAATAAAGGTCCAGAAGTGATTAGGTCATGATCAATAAGGTCCAGACGAAGATGTTTTTGGTTGCATTATGGGAAACGTAGGGTGTTCAACGCGCACAAGGCGTCCTTAAAGTGCTCAGAAAAAAATTTGAACACCCACAAATACAGTGACTTAAATCTGCAGATGAAGATCATGTGATGTGATGTGATGAGAACATCTGCTGTTTTTAATATCAGGAGTGAATGTCTCCTGAAAAACATCTAAACTTTTCTGTCAGACAGCTCCTCCAGGGCCACAGACGACATTATTGCCTACAACTGTTTTCAAACACTGACAAATGCAAAGATCTTCATGTATATAATTCAGAGGAATGTGCCTTTAAAATAGAAGGATAAATGTTTAACATAGATTTAACATTTCAGATTCTGTTTCCTTCACAAACCCACAATTAGGACTGGGCATCCGTATTCAATAGCTATTAAGGTATCGACTGAAATAACTCAGTACCTTATATTGAAACATATCCAGTTAAACAATACCTTAATTCGATCCTTGTACCAGATCAATTAAAAAATATAGATTTTTATGGTTTTACTCGCAGACGAGCGGGGAACATGGGGGATTTACCATAAAGGGTACAATGTTCCCCGGTCGCATAGGCCTATGCCTTCGCTGATTTATTTATTATTATTATTTATTATTATTTACAGTTAGGGTCAGGGTTAGGAGGCGGTGTTAGGGTATTAGGTATCACATGAAGTACGCTTTTAGTATCAGTGTCACTTTAAAAGCTACTAGTGTCAAAAATGTTTACTCGACCTAGTTATGCTAGTAGCGGCTCACATAGCCTCAAACAGGGACGAGGAGCCACAGAGGTCTGACGAGCTCACGTGTCTCTAACTCCACACTGACGCTGCCTCAAGTGACATCACCTGAGGCACTTTAGCAGACTTTATTCAACTTTCTATGCAGCCATACTCCCTTTGAACTGACTTTGTTCTGACCACACAACAACAACAACAACAACAACAGCATTGCTCTTAGTTTGAAACTTTATTCATGATCTTCATTTACCAATCAATAGTGCATTCCCAGGCTAGCAGTTCAGTAAAACCAGTGATGGAGGCCTGTGATGTCTGGATGTTGAATGGAGAAAGGCCTCTTGGGAGCGGAGGTGGGACAAAATCGCAGTCACGATCCCCAGCTTCATGTCCTCTTCTTTCACCCTCCATCACCGCTGAAACAAACTGTGAGGAGCAGCTCTGCGCTCTGATACAAGTCCCTCAGAGTTCACTCCTGCATTACTGTTCGTACTGTGCAGAGGCAGAAGAGTCAGGTCAAAGGTCATTCGGACATGGGGGGGTCAAAGGACATTTCACAAACTCCGAGCCATTCCGGTGGATCCCTCGGCGTAAAGGGACATCAACAGAAATGCCAACAAATACAGACACCATCACACAGCGGCTCTGTGGAGGAGCTTCCGTAAAATTCTCTTTTCTATCTCTTGCTTTTCTTTTCCATTGATAAAGTAATTCAGTAAAGCTTTTCACAACCATAAAACTTTCCATTTTTGTTATTTTTTTTGTACATTTGTTTCATATATTCACAAAAACTACTCTGACAGTTGACAAACATTTACCTCAAATGACATCAAAGCAAAAAAGCAAAAAATAACACAGCCAGTAGTTTGACTTCTCCGTCTCTTTTTTTGTTGTTGTGCTTTTTGTTGTTTGTTTTCAAAGCTACACTGATGCAGAGATCAGGTGTCTCTATCTCTATTTGCACAGATTATGCTCACAATAAACAGCCTCGGAGTCAGCTCTGCCATTAATCCAGAACCGATCAGCCAGAGATGAACCTGTTTTATGTGCAGCTACTTGTCCCTAGACGGTCGTGGTACATTTTGAACTAGGATGACTTAGCACAGCCAGACGAAAACAAGATGTGGACTGGTGCCATGGAGAGAGGACCACAGGAGGAGACCTATCCCCGAGGGGCTCCAGGGTGAGTAGACTCAGCCCACGCAGCCATGGAGACAGAGCCTGCAGGTGCTATCCCTCACTGTTGTTTGTTGATTTATTTCCTCTGGGATACCAGAGCCTCAACCCCAGTTTAAGACTCAGTGTTCTTGAGAATTACACGTTATTTTCTTAATGATAATCAGCTTTACACCAGTGAGTGTTCTCTGAGAATTTAGTGACACCAAATTAATTTCATTTAGCAAGAACAGAAGAAGATTTTGGAAACATTTTGGAAAATATGTTCACTTCCTGTCAGTTCTGGTACAGATTACACAAACAAGATGTAATATGTTATTAAGTGAGTTTTGGAGGTGCTAGTAGGTGGATATTGTTACCATGGGACAGAGCCAGGTTGGCTCTTTCCTCCTGTTTCCAGTCTTTGTGCTAAGCTAAGCTAACCGACTATTCATCTTGGCATTTTTCCCAAAACGCTGAACCTTTCCTTTAAGAAAATGTTCCTGCACCACAACTTTTAAGACCAGGAATACACTATTAACTATTTAATCATAATGTTATCATGTAGGCTACTCTAAATGGTCAAAACTAAGTGGACACTCCTGTATTTTGGTTTGACCGCTTAGTTTCTATTAGGGGGACTCTACTTGCTACTTTTCCTTCTTTGATAAATCAAACGTGGAAAAGTCCAGATGCTCTATTTCTACATAGTGCACTATATTTAGTAGTGACTCAGAACAGTGGAGGTTGTTATAGTAGCAGATTCATACCTGAAGTTCGGGTGTGAGATGTTCAGCTATCATGAATAGGTTTAAGGTTCAGGTGATGATTAAATCTCCCAGTTGTAAACCTCTCTGTTTGTAATGTCGTGCCTCCGCTGTCAGTGGAGCTGCAGCTGCTTTGCTGAGGCTGATGACGGCCTACTTCTCCCTCCACTGGAACCCCACTGTATCATGCCGGTCCCCTCAACGCCTGGTGTCGTCTCTCCAGAGTCCCATTGACACACTTAGGTCCCTATTTACCTCCTAGCAGGTCACGAAAAAAATGGGGATGGGAAATCTTTTACAGCATCTTTCTTTGATTTCCTCTTCTACATCTGTCTGAATATCTTAAGCAGTGGAATTACCTTTTATCTCTCACCTTGGCCACGGCGGGAGGTGATCCTGATTTATTTGATACCTATTCTACTACTGAGATCACAATCTGTCACCACATTCTGTGTTTATAAAGGGCGGAATGGGTGAAATAGAGGTATGGGAGAACAGTGTGACAGCATGCCATGACAGAAAGCATTAGAGCAGATATAATCCCTATTCCATACATCTGAAGTAACTCTCTGGTAGCCGCACGTTACATGCAGGAGTTAGGCTTGCACAGGGGAAGGGGGAAAACTGGGTTTCATAGCATCAGAGAGAGGGGAAATTCAGGTCATGCTTTCACAAATCGTCAATCCAACCTTCTGCAGAACAGCCAGGCAGATTTAAGCCTGTGGTAAAGCTATCATAAAAGCAATATTTGCATTATCAATGATTTGGCTTCACCAGTCACAAGAGAAGCAAATTATTTATGTATCATTTGATATAACAATGGATGTCCACAAACCATGTGATCAGTAGTGTTGTCCAATAACTTTGCTGTCTGTTATCTGTCCTCAGAGCTCTATGTTTGGAGCCATTTTCAAACGCAGATAGTTTATCTATCAACAAAACTAAAGGAGGAAGAAATCTCAAATGGCACACTCACTCTTGTTGAAGTGCACTAAAGCTGAGTGCTCCAAGATGGCGGTTTGGACTGTCAGGACAGTGTGTTTTCCCTGCACTAACGCTGCCCAGAGTCTCCTCGGTGTGTTATCTATGTCCGGGAAGCTTCATCATTAGCGATAAAAGTTTGGACCTCTGTTTAGAAACGTTCAAAGTGTTTTGCTGCTGTGAAACTTTAAAGTGGCTTTCCATCTAGCCAACGCCGGAACTCTGATCCCATTGGCTATTTTCCGTTGTGACATCATTAACAGGAACAGGGAGGGAGGGAGAGGGTTCGACAGTCTCAACGACAACACATGACCCAGGAGGGGCTTCGGACAACGGATTCAACACACACCAGTTTCCACAATAGCACACCTGATGACAGCAAGAACCGCTAGAGACACAGATGCTATTAACAACCATTAAATCACTATTGAGTATGATGAACACCGAAAGCAAACTAAAATCCCTAGTAACGGTTTACAAACACTTGAATTAGCCCTTGAATTGAAAAAAAAAGTCCAGAAACAGAGATACATGGCCTCCAGGAAAGAAAAGCGACAGTAGAGTGATAGATTAAGCACAGAGGCAGGCGTTTTCTCTACTTGATGAAAGATCTCCCGTGCTAGTCTGTCCCGTAGTCAGCGTAAGGGGCCTGAGTGAGCCCTGTTGGGGTAGGATGTACAATCAAATTGGGCTATGGTCTTGATATGTGTCACACACACCCTTCACTATCCCCCGGTTATGGTCACACACACTCCTGCCCTCCTCCTGGTGTGGTCGAGCTTCCCAACCCCGATATTCTCCTCAAGAGTTCGAAATAAGACAGAGAAAGAGAGAAGGCAGAGATAAAAAGAGAGAGCAGAAACAAAATGCATTTCATGTCTTTAAAACATTTACTAAATCACGCAAATGTCCATTATTCATATGTATGTTTTGAAGCTCCTTTTTCATTCCACCACGATGACGGTTTCTAATGGGTATAATACAGCATTTTTTATTTTTTTTTATGTTTGCTCGACTGTCTGCGTCTAGGGGGAGGAACCACAGCACCTGAGGGAGAAAAGGGGGAGAAAAAGAGGGAAAGAGAAGGAAAAGGGTCGCAGACAGAGCTTGATATGTCTCCCGTTTTTATCCATCGCTGGCGGGTGATTGGGTCTGTCTCTTCAGCCTGTGGGCTGTGCTGCTGTCAGGAGTCGATAGATGAGAGAGGGAGGGTCGATTGGGGAAAGGTTAAAGGTTGATCGGGTCAGGAGGGTCAAAAGGTCGAGGGGTTAGCCCTGGGTCTCTTTGCCGCTCTCTCGTTCCCGCTGACTGCTCTTGCTCATCTTCATCTCTGTCAGCTGGATGTACCGCAGCACGTTGGTATCTGCGGTGGAGAGAGAAAATGTGAGGCAGAGAGGTTGAAATGAAAAGAAGAGTCACATCTTTGCTTCAATCAATGCAATCTTGTTTTTTCTAAAAAGCAATTTAGGCGTCTTTCATGTCAGAAAAATGAAATGCACAGCAGTGAGCGTGGTCAGGACAGAGCTAAAATGTGACCCAGTTGCCAAGTAAATGTGTCATTTGCTTTCTGCGTTGACATTTCAGAAAATATCCAACGAAGAGCCACAAGACTTAAACTTGATGTTTTAATTGGAATTCTATGACTAATCTCATGAAGCTCTGCAGTCAAAGCACGCACACACATACGCTCTGATATGCAGTTAACACAGCTCAATTTAGTAAACGGCCGAGCAAGTGGACTCAGACTGATGAGCATGGCTCATTAGAGGGGGTCATTCCTATGTTCCCACATTATAAGATTTATTTTCAAAATGAGGCCCTGTGTATTAGGGTTAGGGTTAAAAAGCATTCCCAACCCGTCACATCGTGTGATAAATCTCAAATGTAGGATCATAGGGCTGTGAGAACATAAGGCTGTGGGAACATAGGACTGTGGGAACATAGGACTGTGGGAACATAGGGCTGTGGGAACATAGGGCTGTGGGAACATAACAAATGATAAACTCTATGTTACTTTGGTACCATGCTACAGTATTCCATTGTTGAAGAAATGTAGAAATTGTATTAACAAAGGCAGTAAAGATGAAGCAAATACGAATGTAAACAATGTCTGTTTCAAGTTATTTCAAAAGTAGGCTCGTTTTATGAGGATTGGGAACCATTCAATATATTTATTAGGTCTTAAAGATACACACAATGTGGTTTAAATGTGAATTAATGTCAACATAACCATGTTCACAATAAACTACACTTTTAAAGGAACACAGAGTACCCAACACAAACCAAAGAGAGGCTCTCAATTATTGACAGATTTACTTACTTACTTTTCATGTTGTTCAGATAACTGATTAATTGCACTTTTACTTCCTGCACGTGAATGTCCAAATGGCATACATGTTACCGTATATGAGTATAACTGAACCATAGACTGTATAAAAAATGGACGTAGCCTCCATGTCGAGGTCCGTTCTCTCAAACTCTAACCTCCAATAAAATAAAAACTCACCCTCCTAGAATGGTTTTTTGTACCAGGCCTTAAATAGGTTTAATTACGCTGTGAAAAAGGCCTGTTTAACATGGGGGTCAACGAGAAATCGCTCTATTGCAATTTTTGTCACTTCATTATTAGATCAACCAAGAAGTCGCTGTGGTTGGGGCTCGAACTGAATGCACAGTTGCTCCTCACCTGTGGGTTCACGGTTCTTGGCGTCACGCAGGTAGCGCAGGGCACATTCGTAGTCGCCCAGGTGATAGAAGGCGATGCCGGCTCGGTACATGGCCTTGAAGTGGTCCCTCTGGTGGCTCAGCACCTTCAGACAGTACTCCTTCACCCTCTCATAGTTAACCAGCTCTGACTGCAACAGACACGCTGCAGGGAGGAAGAGAGGGAACAAGTTAGTCGTTTGTAAGCTGAAAACGCTTTAAAAATGTATTGTAATAATGATTAATTTTAAACGGTTGCCTTGAGTCTCATTTAGTGAGGTTTAAACAACACGAACGTCCCTTGAGTGTAAAACAAAGAGGGGGATATTTTGCTGACATTTCACTTCATGCCTTTTTAATAGAGCCACAGTGAAATTTAGCTTCCACAGTTCTTTCTCAAGATGGCAGTGAGCCGGCTATAAATAGCTAAATGCTAAATGTCTCACAGCGTAGAGAAGATACAAAAAAAGTTGTGCAAGCCGTTTGAGCCCTGGGGCAGCAGAGTAATGTCTTTACATGCTGCTGTGGAGCATGCAAAAATAAAAGAACAGGAGAACATTTCATCCTGAGACTACTGTGAGAAAGTCTTATTCTCGTGACTTAGATGTGTTGTACGCAGCGAGGGCAGAAGAAGAGACGAGAAAAAGCAAAGGCAGGTTGCAGAGATCAAGTGAGCGACAGATACTGCTGCAGTCCTTTGGGATGAGATGTGAGCTGTGAAGTGCAGATCTGATGCCAGGAGATCTAAACCTGAACCAACTGGCACTTTACTGGTTGAAAAATGATGTAAAGTATAACGTGGAGTCGCCTTCTCTGGAATAAGACTTGTATTTCATCATAGTCATCAATCCTATAGATGTGTGTTGCAGCAGCACTTGGCTGTAGCGATTCGCATCAACTCTGAGATCAGCTTAGACTGGAATAACTTGATTAGTGCAAGACACACACACACACACACACACACACACACACACACACACACACACACACACACACACACACACACACACACACACACACACACACACACACACTCACACACACACACACACACACACACACACACACACACACACACACACACGCTGCTTTTAGTACACCAAAGCTTTTAAATGCCTGCTGATGGCTTAGATATCACTTTTCCTCTGCTGATCACAAGCACTTGAGGTTTTGTTTCCACCCCACTTGTTCTTCTTTTCCATCACTCCTCCCCTCTCTACCAGTGTCTTAATCTATCCGAAGATATTCTTTTATCCCTCCATATCTCATCCATTTTCATATCTCCTCCAGCGCTCCAGTCACACCCTTCCCCTCCCTGATCTGACTCCTTTTTAACCCTCCCTCCCCCCTCCATCCTCCCTCTTCCCCTGAGTTTGCCCTTGACACACAGACAGCTCTGTGAATAACATGAGTCAGGCACTATTCGCTGGGAGGCAGGGTGAGTCAGGAGTGACAGGAGGGGAGACACGGGTGAGGGCGCATGGCTGCAGCGGGAGGATAAGTAAAGTAGCAGAGGTGAGACCTGTGGGAGACTATAGGGTGAGGAGACGGAGGGGGGGTAAAAGCAGTTAGTGCTCCTCTTCTTGTCATGTCCCCCCTCAGAGACATACAGTACTGTAGAAAGTCTGCCCGTCAACAACGCAAGTGCAAAACACTAAATAATTAATCACGGACATCAATAACAATCAATGTGTTTTGGTATTTCGTGGTTGAGGTTGCTTATGTCTGGTAAATGCAGGCGTGCTGCACGTCTGTGTGTGTTGAGTCACTGCCTGCTGCCAGCTGTAGACTTTGCTCTATCACATGCAATTAGATTTATAAAATTATAATTAAACTGTCTTTACTTCTAACTCTAACTCTGTCCCCTTTAAAAAACACAACCTCTTTATTGTATAAAATAGCATCAGTCCAAGTACATTCCTGTAATTATCTAATTAATGAATGCTGAATAAAGATGGATATAAGAAAGCATCCATTTATTGATGTATAACATTTTGACTGGTCATAGTAAAGAAACCACAGGTTTTACCGATAACATTAACAATGAATGTGTGTATGCTGGATGTGATTTTGAGTATTCACATCCTGGTTTTTAAGAATTTTTTGGGCCCTTTTCATGACTTTAACACTAAAGGACAGCTGAAGGTTGAAAGGAAATAGAGGCGAGAGAGGGGGGAGCAACATGCAGTAAAGGGCCACAGGTTGGAGTCGAACCCTGGGGCTGCTGCATCCAGGACTTCTAGCCTCCGTATATTTCATTAGCTTTGATCAGAAAGGTAAATGCAGCAGAGCTCAGACAGTCAGAAACCTAACTGTGCTCATTACCTACTGTTGAGGTGACTCAGTCGGCACAGAAGTGAGTGGCTGACACATTGAGGAATCAAAGACACGCCTAGAGACCTAGATACTGTTATGATGCACGGCAACGTTCTCTCATGTTACATGTAAATGGCAAAAGCACAAGCATGTAAACATACTCGGCGTGACAGTGAGCGAGCACGCACAGTATCACGACCCAGAAACTGATGCAGCTAAATAGGATTCAGCCGACATTAATTCAATTATCCACATCTGCGCCTTCTCTTTCTGTGACATGTCAAAGTTATTATCATTATTATTATTAGTGGCATCTTATTCTTCACAAACCCACCGACATTTATAAGACCCTAATGTCTTGCATTTATATACTGATTTAATCAAATAACATATCTGCATCTTCCTCCATGAATTGTGTTTTAACATTTTTTATATTTTATTAATTAGTAACTATTCAGGTGCTGGCTTCTGCAGACTAACTAAACAGTATTGTTTTTGGTTGTTTCCTCCTGTGAAGCCCTTTCTGGTGCCTCTCTTTTATGAAAGCTTGTTATTTTGTGTATTTAAAATGCATTGATCATTTTTAGATGGTTGTACGCACACACACACCCTCGCAGAATATCTATCAGAATATCGTTTTCTTTTCATTAAAGCTCATAACTCAGAGCACAGCAGCAAGGTCGAAGCTGTTACCTTGTCTTCAGTGATCATAAGTCAGCTCAGTACAGTGGTAATCACCTCAGATGCCCTCTACCTCTCCTGCACACTTCTCTACAGACTCCACTCCTCTATTTGTTTTTACAACCGTCCAGCTACAACATGACTACTCTCATCCCTCCTCATCCATCGTCGCCCTGCAGCAGTGGACGGCTTTCAGAGGATTCAGTTACAGTCCATAATGGCCTAATCGCTGACGCAGTTGGATAGTTCACTGGCACTCACACGCAAACACAAGATACATAATACACACACACACAGTAGATAAACAATGACATCGGCAGAGTCACACACACAAATAAACAAGGGTGGGATGTAAAATGACACAACTGTTCACAGAGACATGCACAAATGACTTTAAAGGAACTGTTTGATGCAAATAATGATTAAAAAGACATTTGACTACAGATATACACAAACACACACAAACATAAAAGCAGTGAGCACAAGTGATGACTGGCCGGACACACCCTGCTGGCCCATTAGGCAGATGGATGGCATGCCAGAGGAAATGTAGAGTGTGGTGAGATGCATTAAGGGTGTGATGATGACAGGATCATCGGAGCAGGCTGGGCCGGGAAACACAGACAGACAGAGGCCCCATAAAAAACAATATCAATGGAGCCAAGGTGCCCCAGCCACTGAGAGACATGTGAGTCTGAGGTATTATCACATCATCTTCATTCTTTATTTGTTCTTTATATTACTGTTCAACCTCTGCATTACTCTGAAATTGACCGCCTTTTACACTTCTGGTTCGATGCTTAACTGTGTTAGTTGTCTCAGTACCTGTACTCGTTGCAATGACAATAAACAATCTAATAAAAATAGAGAGCCCTCTCTCCAGATTGCAAAAATAAATCAGAGAATATGTGAAATGAATAACAAGACAAAACAAATTACTGCTACAAAGTTATGCTTATTAATTTCAGACTTTCCTCTAATCTTTGCTGTTTTTACTTATAAATTACATTCTCTGGTTGAAGTGGCCACACGCAGAGGATCAACCCAGTAAACCTTGAAATTACGTCCATGTTAGAACATTCGGAACATTATGATTTGCGGTCCAGAGGCGATGTTTAGTGCATCATGAAGTGGTGTGCCCTATACGAATAGAGGCGGATGTGGTGGTATAGATCTGGTGGGTGGACATGCAGCAGTTAGCACTTGTGTCTTTATTAATCTTAAACAAGTGTTTCTGTAAACCAAACATAATTTTGTCTCTACAGCGTTAAAAATGAGGGAAACCTCAATGGTTTTCGAGGATTAATAAAGGTTTGATTGAATGAATAAACAGTATATCTGTTTAATAAAAGTTTACAGGCAGCATCTGGTTATCTTAGCTTTTACTGGATTAATGTAATTTCATTCAGACCATAATTATAGACAACAGAGCCAAAGAACACCTCAGGCCCTAGTTGTGAGGGACGATATCGTCAGAAATATCTCTCACTTTGTGAAAAGAACTGCTAACAAACAGTGGAAAATGGCCTCCATTATAATATCAAGCCACCACTGCTGACATTTACATCTGAATAAAATCCAATATTAACATGAATACAATTGCTTTATCTAATTTAAAAGGAGCAATATCGTAATATGTATCTAGTTTCAACTGTCAGGCTAATTCATTTAAATGATGTGACATTTTGTTTCCTGTAACCACAAAATTTTTCTTAAATAAACCATGCTACAATTGCCGTGTAAAACACACACTGGGAGTTGCTGGAAAGCAAATAGAGCAATAAATTAAAGGGGTACTTGGAGCATTACCCATCTCCGATGGAAGCCATGGCAAAGGGAAAATAGTTACCCACACTGGAAGGATGAAATCAGCCTACCTAACTGATAAGTGACTGATGCTGATGTCTGTGTCATACTTTCCAAGTGTCTCGGTTTTTTCCCGTCTGGACTAAAATGCAACAGTTTTCAAACTTAAATAGGCTCAGCAGCGTTTCCAAATGTTTCCAAATGTATGGACGTGAGGCGTAAATGTAGCAAAAGATATGTGTTTTTTAAACGAAAACATAGTGATGTGGACGTTTCCTCAGTATCTGTTTCTCTTTCTGTCGCATCGCCATTTTTAAGAAGGCGAAAATAGATAAAACACAGGAAATGGGAAATAAATGGAACAGAAAAAAATGCATTTGAACGTTTCAACCCAGACAAAAAGTCAACAGGTGCAAAGCAGCTGTGAAGCCCAAGTGTGTGAATGTGCGTTTCTGTTGCTTGAATGTCGAATGAGAAGAGTGATGAGTGGGAGTGGTTAACTAACACATGCTCAGGAACCCCACTGGTTTGCCAAAAGCACCGTGTATAAAAAAACAGAGCCTGCACAGAGATTCGCTTGCATTTAGCTGACAGAGTGCCAAAGCCTTGGAGGAATAGAAGAGAGAGAGAGAGAGAGAGAGAGAGAGGCAGGAAGCTGCAATAAGACAATAGAGACAGGGGGTAAAGCAGGGCAGAGATAGAGACAGAGACAGCACTGGCAAAACTTAATCCAGACACAGCCGAGGGAAAAATATGACAGAATTTCTGTATGAAAGGTACAGAGGACAAGAGGAGGGAGATAAACAAAGGTGAGGAAACAGAGAGAAAGAGCACCGACTCTCCTGTGATACATATTTTTAACTCTGCATCAACTCATCTTTCCTCTGGATCCATGTCCCCCACCTCTCTTCCCTCCTCTCCATCACACCAGGCGTGACACCACGATCCGGCTAATATAAAGCCACTCGTGGCCCTGCTGATTAGTCTGCTGTCCATCACCTTATAATTAGTTCTGCAGAAAGATAATGGCAGATGGAGAGACCCATCACTCTCACACAGACACATAACCCTCATTTCCTCGTCCTTCACGCCTCCATTTCTTCCCCGGCGCGTGTCACCGTCCACAACCCTTGCCCTGTCCTCACCTGTCACCATCTCTCCTTTACAAATGTCACACGACCTGAAAAGATTTATCAACACAGACAAATGAGCCGCGCATAGACGTCGTTATGAAATCGCCTCACACGTGCAATCTCTGAGCAAAATCCGATCCAACATGCTGACGTCACAGCTCTCGGACAGTGTAGCCGGTCTCTCCGGGCCCACTAAGAATAGCTCCCCCCAAAGCCTTTTTTTGTGAATGCCTTTCTCTGTTATTGAGGGGGACGGGGCTACAGTTCATTACAAGGGCTTGTCTGCACTGACATGACACAGCATTTACTTCACCTTCAACACACCAACTGCATTCTCATCTTTCTTTTTCTCCTCTTGCACCTTCTTCTCTCTTCTTTGTGGCTCAATTGCTCAGAAGTTTCTGATTTTCGTCTTTCATCTTGCTGCTTTTCATTCTTAAAACCTCATTTTCATAGCTGTTTTAGGACCTTTTTTTTAACCAGTGCTGTTTAAAGGAAGCTGTGACTCCTAAGAGGTGACATAAGGAATATATAATTTGCTCTTTTCCTTAGAGGAAATATACATAATGAATACTGTGATTCATCATGAGACAAAAATGATAAAAGATCACCTTGTCATTAAATCTCTTTGATTCCGTGTTACTGTAGCAGAGGACTAATGCAGCTCCATATGGTGTCTCTTGTTTGACCGTATGCATCTCGGAGGCCCTGCTGGAGTAGTGGGAAATGTAAAGTGCCTTACAAACGAGTCAGCGCTACGTTGAATGAGCATGACTATGAGGAGTACTGACTGAACATGTGTAGGGTGAATACAGTAAAGGTTGAGATTTTAGAAGCTTACATACTTTATGTGTGGATTTTAGGGGACAGGTGAATGAAGACAGAAAACCGGTAAAATCTCTTTGCGCCGACCATTCCATTAATTTTCTATGGAGGAGGCCTTAGCGCCCAATGTTGCGGCAGCGCCCAAGGTAGCGGCACGCATCGCTCAGATTTGCCTCTCTGCCGCTGCGCTCAAAGTTCAAATCACTTTGACCTGGTTTCTGCTGACCTTCAAAAGTGCAACCAATGAGATAGAAGCTCCGAGTGACGTTTACGTTTCCTAGGCAACCAGAGAGCGTCATCAAGCCGGTTAGAAAGATGGAGGAAAAACCTATTGTTTGTGTGTCCAAATTTCCCAAACTATTTAACGTTAGATAAAAGTCGTATCACGCACTGGGAAGAAAACGTAATGCTTGGAGGTTTATAAGCAGTCACACCAGGTTTGTGAATACTGTGGGCATTGTGGATAGCATTTTGTTTTAATTCTAACGTTGATTTAGCCGTTTACCGGGTCTCTGCGCACAACCTCAGTGAGCACAGCTCAAAAAGCTTATCATGCGAAGGCCCCTTAAGTGTACTTGCTGAAAACAACAAACAAACAAACGGAAACTGCGTGACTTGGGTTAAAGTTGGTTACTTTGCACAGCAGTCAATTCTCACGCTAACATGAAATCGAGAAAGAATCGCGTTCACTGCACACAAAAATCCATCTCATCTCCAAGTAATGTGTTCAGATCGGAAGTGTGACAACCAGTCAGCGTCCTGGGAAGAGCTACTGGCAGTTGAGGGGGGGGAGGAGGGAGCAGGGGGTGTATCTTCTGATTCGGCGAGAGTTTGATAGACAGATGGTTCATCCAATCACCTGCCAGGTATGTTTTGAAAGCACTTGTGCTTTTACTTTTCAGATGGTTCTGTGACAACCCAACCAATCAGGTTATAAAGATAGTTCAATGTGAGTTTATTTACTTTCTTGCCAAGAGTTAGATGAGAAGACCAACACTACTCATACCCTTCACCTTTCACCACCCGATATATCTATGCTATCTGTGCTGACCTGGACTCCAGGACCCACTCTTAGGTTTCGAGTCCACAGGTTTATTCTGATCTTGTGAAATCTGCCTTTAGTTTTTGTTTGCCAAAGACATGGGATTTTCTGCAACACATTCTTGAGATGGACACTCTCACTACCCCTGGACAATTCAAGACTGATCTCAAATCACTGCACCTCAGTGTGCAGTGATTTGTGTGTTGTGCTCTTTTCATTTGTTTAAATGTTAACTATTGTTGTCTGTATCATTGAAACTGAGGGAAACCTCACTGATTTTCAAGGCTTAAATAAAGGTTTGATTGAATGAATAAACAGTATATCTGTTTAATAAAAGGTTACAGGCAGCATCTGGTTATCTTAGCTTTTACTGGATTAATGTATTTTCATTCAGACCATAATTATAGACAACAGAGCCAAAGAACACCTCAGGCCCTAGTTGTGAGGGACGATATCGTCAGAAATATCTCTCACTTTGTGAAAAGAACTGCTAACAAACAGTGGAAAATGGCCTCCATTATAATACAAAGCCACCACTGCTGACATTTACATCTGAATAAAATACAAAACTGACATGAATACAATTGCTTTATCTAATTTAAAAGGATTAATACACTGTAATATGTATCTAGTTTCTCCTGTCAGGCTTATTAAATGATGTGACTATAAGGGTAAAAGCCATCTTGGAATAATGTGTGAACGCCCCAGAACAGCTAGCTGGGTTCTTTCCAAAAGTAACAAAAAATGTCTCCTTGCACGTCTCACAAATGAACACATTATATCGCCTTTGCTTAATCCTAACAAAAAAACAATGAGTAAAAATTAAAGTTTAATGGGCAGTATGTGTTAAAGTGAGCTTTAGAGGTGTTGGTAGGCATATTTTATTAACTTTGGACAGAGCCTGGTGAACTGTTTCCCCCTGATTCCAGTCTTTATGCTAAGCTAAGCTAACTGGCTGCTCAACAGACATGCGAGAGGTATCAATCTTCTCATCGATCTCTCAGTCAAAAAAGCGTGTATTTCCCAAAAAAACGCTTAAGATTGCCTCTCACTTGTGCCTTGTGTTTGTGATGCTAATCTCACAGCATTTGTCTTGCCGCCCTTCCAAACACATGCTGATCCTCTCACAACGCTGCCACCGTATGCCATGCTTGTGAATTGATGCTACATCAAACATTTTTGCATGGATTACCCACAGTGCAACATTGATCCTGGGAGGGAAGGGAAGTGAAGTAGCCAGATGATCTGTTAGATCTGACAGGGAGTAAGGGGCAGAGGGAGATTCACTAGTCCACCCCCTTACTGTTTACTGTAAGGTCCAGCATTGTTCCGGACGAAGGGGAGCTTTTGACCTTTCTGTATACCGAGTGTTTCCAGTAACATGACTGAGAGATTACCCCCTTGCTTCAGTTGTCTTTAATCACACATCCTTATCCTCTATCCCCAACCCATACCTCACCATCATCTACCACACTCCATCAAACACCCTCATACATGGCACAGTGCTCCTAAAATAGTTGCTGACTCAGGATTAATGCTCATCTTTTTAAATATTTATACAAGTGAGGAAACTATCTTCTCTATGACTTGAACCATTTAATGCTCTCCATTGCACTTTGCAGTTCCCTGAACTTTATGAGCTCATTTCTTTCTCTTCTGTGCTGGAAGACCATGATACTCAGGGCTTTGTGGGGTGTCTTGAGGCCTTGAAAGAAAATGACGAGCAGTTCACGTGGTCATGATTTTATCATGCTCATTACAACTGGTATACTTTTTTCATACCTTAAGTGTTTGAGGGCCAAAGGAGGACACTCTAACGCTCATGAGTAAAACCAGGCAGTCAAGTAGAAGATAAGTGCAGTTTGATAAAGCATAAAAGAGACTTTTATCGAGGTTACATCTGTAGTTGAACTCCATGAGAGAGAGACATAATTTAGTTGTGGCCCTTAGCTGGACCATTATCTGATTGGTGATGTCATCTGTGGACGCCGTGCAGACGCTGGCCTTCAGCTCAGCAGGTCTTCGGCTGCTGTCAAACTACTTCTACCCACTGCTGAACATGCACTCTCAAGTCAAACACTGTTAAATAAGATTAAAGCTGTGCTTGCTAATATTGATCCACCTTATGTATTTTTTCAGTTTTGTTTGGATAATCTCTACAGTAGCTGTGAGGAACATGCTCTCTGTATTATACTGGCTACAAGACAGATTTTTGAAATCCACATGAACCACTCTTCACTTTAGTATAAACTGGATTTTAAAGCTGGTTTATCCATTACTCCCGTTATTTCCTTCTTCCAAAACAGTCGTGCAGAACACCAGGACACATGCCAGGAGGAGTTGAGTTTTTATCAAAACAAAATTATGACTGGTGTGTTAACTGAATGCCAAATTAATCAGAGCACACAAGGCCATATCGCCTCCTCCTAAGTTCCCGTATGACCGGTTACTGACAAGCAACTTAGCATTTAAAAGGCATTTAAAAAAAAAAACAGAGTCCAGTGCAGTGCTCACTAAAAAAAATACACCAGGGCTACATCACATCACTTCCAGCAAACGTCACAGAGAACAAAGAGGGCAAAACAGCATCACTGATCTATTTGAACTGAATAGTCTTTGGTCTAACTACAAACACACAAATACTGAATATGTCAGCATGTTAGCACGTTGTTCACTACCGGGCCTGTTTGCAATCAACACTGAACACGGTGTGCGTTAGATAACAGGCATGTGAACTAGCCACAGACAATTGCCTCGTTCATGGACTCAAAGCCGTGAGTCGCTGCAGAATAAATATAGGGGAAACACCAGATATTTGGCGTATTTATGTCATTAAATAAAAAAATGAAGGGGAATCCTGTTGGCCTGTACAGTTTTAGGGGAAACACTGGGGCGGGTAAACCTGCTCCACTGAGGATCACTGTCAGCGCTGGATCAGCAAATTGGGCTCAACACAACCTTTAAATTTAACTGCCATCACAAACAAGGACGAGTTTTCAATGTCAACCCCCGATAGTGCATGTAATGAAGCAGGGAAAGCTCAGATACGGACCATCATGGGCTTTTTATCAGCATGGACCTCTGCGGATAAACATAAACAGCCAGTTGATTTACTCTGCAGTACTCTGTCCACTGGAAGACAGTGTGTGAGATATGTGTGTGTGCAAATAGCTTCAGCAAATTCCCATTACTGATGGCTTACAGAGAATTAATATTCTGCATTTCTCCATCTATTGTGCGCTCTCTCTCTCTCTCTCTCTCTCTCTCTGTCTCTCTCTCTCTCTCTCTCTCTCTCTCTCTCTCTCTCTCTCTCTCTCTCTCTCTCTCTCTCTCTCTCTCTCTCTCCCTCTCTCTCCCTCTCTCTCCCTCTCTCTCTCTCTCTCTCTCTCTCTCTCTCTCTCTCTCTCTCTCTCTCTCTCTGAGGGTGTCAGGAAAGGGCATCTGTTTCAGTTTCCACTCAGCTGATGCCATGACTTTCAACTACGGACTAAAAAAAGCTTTGACAGACACATTCAATTTATTCATTACGTCGCACAACTGTCAGTTCATATCAGAAAATGATTCCAGTCCAAAAATATAAATAACACACGTCCATATTAAACCAAACACATATCACAAACACACGGGCACAACAAAAGCATAATGAATCCCTGAGGTGTCTGCAAAATGTGATAAATGTGATTCTGCCGAAGGGAAATTTAATGCAAATCTTTATTTCCTGTTCCAAGCCGGTTAACTACTGGGCACTATAGTGAAACCAGACCCTCATGCTGATGATTCTGGCACATCAGAGGCTAACCACAATGTGTCTTAAAGACATTAATGCGGCACAGAACGTTTTAATGCAACACTGGAAAACATCTGAACCACCTTCAGTACAGTATTGGCCAAATTATTTGAAGCTTGAAAGAATCAGGTTGGTTCTGTCTCAACATCTAAAATAGATTGTCATGAAATTTGTTATAGTTATCCATTAGCGACTAGAGGATCAATCCTCAGGGCAAAAACAACAACAGGCTGAGAGGAGCGATGCAGAAGCACACAAAGAAGAACGTTGTGGAAGCGCGTGGAGCAAGGTATTTGACGCGCAGAGATGCAAGAGAGGACAGCAGTCAACATCGGCCACTACCACCAGGAATTACTTTTTCAAATAGACTTATACTCAAAGGGCCAGTAAATATTCCCTTGCAGGCCGGCTCCTACTGTCTGTACTGTATACCGTCTATACCGTCTATACCGTCTATACCGTTTATACCATTTATACCGTACACCCCTAGTGGAAACGCTGCATAAGATGTGAACATAGTTACCTGCCTCAGCATCTTAGCATTAACTTATCTTTTGATTTTCTGTTTTGTTTTGTTCACAATGAAGTATATTTTCTTGTGGGATCACTACAGTATGCTTCTGTATTGTATTTTATGGAACATTAAAGCATTCAGCTGGACCAACTGTGTGAACTCTTGCAGAGCTTCAGTTAAAAAATAGATGTGACAAAAAGCCTCATAAAAATAATTGCTTGTTTGCCCTCATGTCCACTTCTTCTGCCCCCCTCTTTGCGTCCTTGCCTGTCCCCCCTCTTTCCTTTTCTTCCTGACAGATGACTGAATCTTATTTACTCTTGTGACAGGAGTCATCTGGGCCTGTCAGGGCTCTGATATACAGTAGATCAGTTTGGTCTGGATCGGATTTCTCAGCATTCTTTCTCACAATGAAAGAAATAAAAATAAAACAGCAGCTCTAACAACCCTCCCTTCTCTACTTAGAGGTTACAAAGGTAAGCATTTCCTCCCCTCCTCGTCACTCTCCTCTAACACTCCCTCCTCTGTCGTATAATCCCATCATATTTAAGAGTTCTGTCCAGTTTCTCCAGCTCCCTTGGTTTCACTCCCTCCCCCATTTCAGCCTCTGCATCTTTTCTACTGACTCACCCCTTCCCCCATCCCCTAAATCTCTCTCTCTCTCTCAGCTGTGAGGTAATTTGTAGGTTTGGTACAGAGAGAACAGTACACGGTTAGTGGTACAGTAGAGGGAGTGCCAGTCATATCTCTTGACCGCAATGCCACGCCATCTGCAGCCCTGGCACACGACGGGTCTGGCCACCCCTCCAATGGCACACGTACATCACAGAGGGAGGAAAAACACCAACCAAACCCTGCCCCCATCCCCCTTCTCACCCTCGCATGGCATTTCTTTCTCTCCTCTTCCTCCTCCAACCTTCTACGAGCGTTTCTTTCTCTCCAAAGCAGCGAGCCCATGCAACCCTGCTTTCTCCTCATCTTAACCCCTCTATCTCACATTTCTTCTTCCCATTTAATTTCATCCTCACTCTGATCTTCTGCCTTTATCCACCACGTCCCCTGGTGACGAAGCTGGCAGGAGATGAAAGGGAGGAGTTTCTGTTCTGTTCTGCTTTTGGAAGCAAGCCTCGACTGTTCACCAGCAGCGGGTTAAAGTGAAATGGTGAAATCTACCCGTCTGTGGTGCTACACATCACTGATACTCATACAACCCCCATCTTAAGAAAGATTGGGCTTAGAGGCTGTGATGCGGTGCGTTTTCAAGGCTGTCGAGGAAGTGCAGCGATAGCGCTACAGCTCTATGACTTTTGATGGTCCAGCAACGACACAGATGTTGATTCCACTAAAAGGCTCGTTCAAGCTTAAGAATAATTGCTGTAATTGCACGTCATGGTTCAAAGGTTCATTGATAGCCCAGAGGCTCTAAATACAGGACACATGATAGGAAACACATTTGCACCTGGTATTAAAACGTGATCTGTATCTGGATATGTTAGCTCAATAATGATCCATGTGTCTTTGCATTTGCACCTGGTATTAAAATCTGTTCTCCTTCGCGATTGTACGTTAACTGTGATCCAATCTCAATATGCAAATTGAAGCAGGTCATTTGAGGAGTCAGCAAACACGGGGTCGAACACATTCAGCAAAGGATGAATGTGGCAATTTACATGATTCTCAAGTCATTCAGTTTGAACCAGAAATTAATTCACATATCCATAGTCAGTTGACTACCTACAGTAGGAGTACTGACACAGAAGCTTCTGTGGACGGAGGGCAGCAACAAAACGTACTTTACTTTAACTTTTAGTCACCTTAAAAAGGGCCCATCTAAAAAAATCACTATCAGTTTAAGTGTACCTTCGGTTCAAAATATTTTCCCCACTTTACCTTGCCATCAGACAGCCCTTTCCTTTGGCGCTACATATTCTCAACATATTCCTACCTACACACTCTATTACTTCACAGAACAGCTGTTTGAGTTAGACTTGCCATAGTTTAAGGGATAAAGACAAGTATACAGAGTATACAGACGAAGAACTATTGCAGAGGGAGACTGAACTGACTGAGAGAGAGAGAGAGAGAGAGAGAGAGAGAGAGAGAGGAAACTTCTGTGGAAACCGGAGGCGAGCAGTAAGGTGAAGTGGTGAAAATATTCTAAATAAAGCGTACACTTGAACTGAAATCAAATACCTGTGTAGTATAAAAGGGGTTGTTCATAGTAACAAACCCTTAATTATGTACTGACTTTGCCATTTTCCTTTAGTTATATTTTTCTAAAGCATTGTTTCTATCTAAAGTTATCTCTAAAAACCTCTGCACATACAATACCTCCTAAGCCCCAAACGGCAGTCAGCTGTTTGTGCTTTTGCCCCGATAATCCTTAACATGTTTTATTTCCTAGTGAACAGGAAATTATAACTAATTGCGGAATTTATTGCAGATAAGGCGGTATTAGATGCATGATCTAAAACCACAACTGCACAGTGGATCTCTAAAAACACAGGTGGGAAAAAGGATTATTTACCGGCCGTTCATAACTGGTCAGTAAATGTCTTAATCGTATTAAATTATCCAACCCACAACTGCTTCTGCATATAAAGAGTGGGTGGAAATTACCAGATCATAACGGCACCCAAAGCTGCTGTGAGCTGCATCAGTTGAAAAAAAAAAAAGGTGGGTGATGTAAGAAAACAAACCATTTCAGTCGTTCCCTCCTGCCGTGTCTCATCTAAGGCTGTGACTTATGACTCATTCACAGATTGAGCCAGTCAGGAGGAACAAAGCAAAATTTCAGGCAGTGATCAGAGCGAGCAGGAGTTAATGAGAAGTCAAAGTGATGGCTCTCAAAACAGGATCATACCATCCGGCTTTCTGTTTTATTCTCTTCACACTTTCTAATGTGCATTTGAAGTGATTAAAACTAAACTAGCTGATGAAAGTTTGTCGGTGTTCTGTTTATGTAAAGAGACGAGTTTCTGCTTCATGATCAATAACAGGAAAAAGTGCAAACAAACTGCAGTCACATTTCTGAATTCTGTATGTGCCTCCCAGTGTGTGTGTGTATGTGGTGGGCGGATGGCTGACAGGCAGTCTGCCTCTGGCCAACATCTTGCACCACTGTGAAATGCGACAGACACAGATGTTGTTGGTGGTGTAACCCATTTAGACACAGGGACACACAGACTCTTGGCGTCTCCTTAACAAGACTGGCAAATAGGACATTCAGCATCCATCGCCTATCTGTTAGACACAATCGGGTAACATTTTTTTACGTGCCGAGGCTGTTTTGTCCGTTTTTCTTCTCTTTAACCACATTGTCTCCCCTATATAATGTTAAAACAACTATGCTCTCTGTTGCCAGCATCATTCCCATAATAATCATCTTTCCTGAAAACAGCTTTCCTCTTTTTAAAAACACATTTATGTGTCTCTCTATGCTCGAATCCTGCTATCTGTATACGTTTCTCCACTTGCATCTTCCTATCTTGTGTTTTATATTAGTGAGCTGAGCTGGTGTTGGAGTCGCTCCACATTCAGTGGCTGAAATATGTCCATCACAGATCCCTCAGGCCAAAGGGGATTTTGTTATGCTTACTTTCTGGGATAATACTTTTCCCTGATACTCTGAGCTTCTATCCTCTCTATCATTGTCTATCATATCATGTCTCATTAATGCATGTTACTAATTCAACCTCTTCCCCGGAGTTGTTTGTGCTTTGTCCTCTCGCAGGTGTTTGCTGCTGTGGTCCTGCTGCTTTTATCACTATTTCTCAAATATACTATCATTACTTATATAAATTATACAATTTGTTGCCATAAAAACATCATCAGTTATATATGTCATTGTATCACAGCTGTTATTACCACTACTCATCACTGATCATATTTACCACCATAATTATTATCATTGCCGATTCCATCTCCTTAGCTGTACTTTCTACTATTCTTCTATATTAACGGCCATAACATATAAGTCATACTCACATGACCATAGATATTATTCTAGTTACTGTTACTTTTGTGGTTGCTTGCATCTCTCTGCCTGTCATTGTCTCTCTCTCTGTCCGTCTTTTCTCTCTGTTCTCTCTCTCCTTTTCTTCCTCCCCTACCGATCAAGACAGATGTCCGTCGTCCATTGAGCTGTTGTCCGTTTGACGTCCCTGCCTGTTAAAGGGAAGATTTGCCACTGTGTGCACAGGATCGCTAGATTAATACTATATAAAATAACTATAATAATTATTACTACTTTTATTAAAGCAAGTGCCAGTTGTTGCAGCTCATGTGAGAAATGTTGGGTCTCTGTAAATCATAAATAAGTCACAGAGTGTGGTCTAGACCTACTCTTCATATAAAGTGTCTTGAGATAACTTCTGAAAGGTGATGTCTTTAAATTGCTTGTTTTGCCAAATGTCCAAACTAAATATTCAGTTTATTAACACATGATACAAGGGAAAACAGCAAATCTTCACAGTTGAGATGCTGCAACCAGAGAATATTTGTCATCTTTGAATAAACAATTACTTATATGATTTACAAAATAGCTTCTGTTGATTAGCTAATAGATTTGTAGACTAATCTTTTCTACTCTAATCAAAAGTAAAAATACTTAATGCAGAAAAATGGCCACTGTAAATATTATAGTACATGATATAAATTGATTACTATAAATGTCATTGTCGTAGCTGAACTATTTCATATACTGTTGCGCAGTTTAATTTATACGCTTCACATTTCATGAGCTCACGATATTTTCTAGATGTGAAGTCTTGATTTTGAAAAGTAAAGCTGTGAATTAAATGTATTGTATATGTAAAAAAAAATTCTGGAGAGGAGGAGAAATACAAATTTGCACAACATGGAAATAACTCAGGTAAAGTAAAAGTACCTCACAATTGACCAACAGGAAAAACTTTCCCTCATCACAACAAAGTCAAGAAGACAAAACACACATCAACTCACAACTGCACATGTGTTGGTTACAGAGAGAACGTCACACACACACACACTCCCTCTCGTGTGACATGGTCCTGCTGGTGCAGTCGACCAATCACGTGGCAGCTCCTTACTCATGACCACGGAGACTCAGGTGGAGCCTCACAACAAACACCTGCAGCTGGATTACAAAGCTTTCAATGAGTCACTGCTTACTTCAGTCTCTTCTGACCTTTTTCCCCTTCTGTTCTTAAAAAGACATCTATTTCACACCCCTTTAACATCGAGGGCTCAACCGGGGTAATTTTGTGTTGGAAAGAGTAGAGAGCTGCTAACGTCATCTTTGCTGTACAAAACCTGCACCAAAAACACATGAGTGAGTAACAGTTTTACAGAGATACACCTCCCTGCTGAAAATACAAACCAGCACCACCCCACATCTTAAAACAGTCCCAAATTAATGCTGTATTTTATCTTGTTTAGGTAATGTTTGCGAAAACAAAGTGCCCAGCTGCCAATGCAGAAGAACCAAAAACTGCCGTTCCTCAAATGTCCACTTGAGGCTGTCTCCAAAAGTCAATCCTCGTAGAGTCAAGTGTTAAAACGCCCGACCTGACAGTGGAAATAAACATACACCTGTACAGGTGTATATTTTTTATGTAAAATTTAAATGAATACATAATATACACTACAAATGCTCTATTTTCATGTGTGGCATTTTGAACGAAGATAGCCACAAGGGTGAAGCCAAAACATAAAAATAGGGTTCTTGGAGGGTTACAGTAATGATGTGGCATAATGTGGAGCAGACGTCTTCAGTTATTAAAACGCATATCAGCAGGAATATAGTTATAGTAAAAATTATTTAAACCACACATAAACATCTTAATGCGAGTAAAGCACATATGTTATTGTAGTAAACACAGTCACTGATGGCAAAACAAAGGTTGAAGTGAGGTGTCTTTGTGTGTGTGCGAGTGTGGACACGTGCAGCAGAGAGGGGAGGTTATGAGATTAATACAACAACAGAGAAAAGGCCCGGTGATGGTTGCCATGGTAAATATGGTCCCCTGTCGCGTGCTAGCAGTCCTTTCCTCCCCCTCTTGTCCCCTCTCTGCTCTCTACTGTTCCTCTCTTATACCTCTCTAACTGACTTCCTTGTGATTTCCAACACATCTTCTGTTCTTCTTCCCGTTCCTCCCCCTAATTATCTTTTTCCCTTCCTTATTTCATTATTCGTCTCTCCACTTCTCTTTGCCTCCTACTGGCTCCAGACAGGGCCCTGAATGCTGCACAGAACAAGACGACCTTCAATGTGCCATGGCGGACTGACTGGGCAGCAGCTTGACACAAGCAACGAGACGCAACATCAACACTGTCCCCGACATGACCCAAAATCACAAGGGTAGTGATGTCTTATACGTGATGTGATATAACACTGTTATCATCTCTCTCCTGAATATCAAGTGTCATCATGATCTGCTGCTCACTGTGAGCACATACTGTCGTCATAATTACGTTTTTACAGCAAAGTCAAAGTCGTAATTATACTTTTTCTTGTCACTGTAACCACATTTGTAAGTAAATCATTATATACTATTTAGTTGTTTAAATTAATACCACAAAACACTTGTAAGACATGTTTCTCGCTGAATATTATCTATCTAATCTAGCTTATTGGAACAGTAACTGATGATTGAAAAACGATTCTCCATCATCTTCAACCACTTGTCTCTAATGGGGTCACAGGGGGTTGAAGCCGATACAGGGTGAAATTAGGCGTGAGGCGGGGTACACCCTGGACAGGACGCCATTCTATCGCAGGGCACATAGAGACAAACAGAGACACACAACCATTCACACTCACATTCAATTGGCAATTTAGATTTATCAATCTACCCAAGCCCTGCATGTCTTTGAAAGGAGGCCAGAGAACCAGTAGAGAGCACATGCAAACACAGGGAGAACATACAAACTTCACACAGAAGGGCCCGGCCCAGATTCAAACCAGGAACCCTCTTGCTGTGAGGTGACAGACCACTGTGCCGCCGTTAATCAATTCTCTTCTTTAAAAAACTCTATATCATGATATGAGATGTGAGATGCGTGAAAACATACTGAATCATAACTTGACATACGTGGAATGGACACAACGGAAGAAAGAAAAAATATATTTTATTACAATAAACTATGACGTAAAAGAAAGAAAGAGTGAATTAAATAAGGCTTTGATATGAGGCAAAGTCAAAAGCTCTGGAAAAAGTTGCAAACCTAAACCTTGAGTTTGGAATATTTGATAAGAGGTATTATTATCATATACATCTGGTTTGGTCTAAAAACTGCTTGCTGTTGTTATGTGTCCTCTATTTGTAAGATTTTACATGTTTTTGAAACATTATTTATTTATAATACAGCTCATATGAATATAATATTAGATGTTTAATCTGTTGGGTAAACTATGTTTGATTCTGATTTTGATGAAAATGTTCACAGACAAATATGTTACGTTTAAAATAAAGCTGAAAAAGCAAGGACAGTTTTTTTATGGGTCAAGACCATGTGCCGCCCTAAAGTGATACAGCAACAGACAAAATTAGGAATCTCCAATGTAATATCAGTGCTCGGTTATGGCGCACAGACCTGAAGAATGACAAAGGCAACAATCGATAAAGTGCAAACAACGGCCTAGGAATAAATCTTAACATACACTGGCCAGACAAGATCAGCAGTTAAGATCCATGGACGAGGTCACAACAACAACCAGCAGAAGATGAAATTGGAAGATGGCAATGGATCAGGCACACACTACGAAAACCAGGGACAAACATCATCAGAGCTCCGACATGAAGCCCTCAAAGGAAGAGGACAAGCGGCCGGCCAAAGAACACCTGAGGACGGGATTCCCAGGCAGACATGAAGAGACTGGGATACAACTGGGATCAAATAGTTGGAAACAAAGGTGAGGCTTGGCTGCCCCATGGATGAATACTGCATGGGCCCAAAGAGATGCTAAAGGACGACTACACAAAACATCCAAAATGACCTCAAAGAGACAATGACTATAGGGATGCAAAACAACCTCAAAGACACACTTAATGACTTAAAATACACACAAAACGACCACACAGAGCCAAATTATGACCATAAAGACACACTTAAGGACTTAAAATACACACAAAACGACCACATAGAGCCGAATTATGACCAAAAAGACACACAAAATGACTTAAAATACACACAAAACGACCACATAGAGCCGGATTATGACCATAAAGACACACTTAATGACTTAAAATACACACAAAACGACCACATAGACACAAAATGACTTAAAATACACACAAAATGTCCACATAGAGCCGAATTATGACCATAAAGACACACAAAATGATTAAAAATAGATCTAAAACGACCACATAGACAAGTAATTATGACAAAGAAACGCAAAATGATTAAAAACCGGTGTAACATAGAAACGTGGAATGTCTACGAATACAAAACACTTAAAAATGGATATAAAATGACCACAAAGATAAACTGACAGTTCATTTGCATACATTTAACACATGGGGCAATAACTTGAAACAACCCACCAACCATAAACCTGACAGCCGTGCCAGTCTGAAGATAGTGTGCCGTGACACTGTGCTGGACCTCAATACGGTCATTTACAGTCTTGGCCGTTAGATAATTGTGCAGGACACTTTTCAGCATTTTCTGATATTTTTATAGAGCAAACTATTAAGTGAGCAAGAAAATATCCAACAATGAAAATAAATAATTTAGTTCTTCTTACTACTCCTTTTCGGACTAGTTAAACTGGTTTATTTCGTTTGTTGTTTTATTTTTGGCAAAAAGGGTTATTTTATTTTGTTATCATTCTTATTTATTTAATTTCATTTTCATTGTTATTCCTCTCACATGTTCTAAATATATATATATAAACCAAAACTAAACTAAAACAACAACTAATTGCAATTAGTAGTTTTCTGAGTTTTAATAGGACCCATACGGCAGCTAACTGAGTGTAAATAGAGCAGTGAGTTCATCTTGTCTGTGCTCCGGGAGCTCCTGGTGCCATCAGACAAAGCCTCACCCATGGGGTGTTTCAGAGGAGGTCTTCACCTCAGACCCCCCTGTGAAATGTTGATGATACAACACAACAGCGCAGTGAACTTATGTATGCTGAAAACATGCATACATATCCTGTAACATGAGGATTTTGGGTCCTGCGGCTTTACATTTATTGTCTTTTTCTTCATCTTCAGTTAAAATAAAAATGAAATTACTGAAGGAAGCAGGGATGAGCTGTAAAGAAATGGCACACTCATATCTGAAGGGCTGCAAGAGCCTGAAATAGACAGATGGGCTCATTTAATTATGACCTAACAATGAGCTCATGTTGTCAGATAGCACACATCCCTTCATATTCTCTCTTAAATCGGCATCTAATCCTGAGTTCTTAGTGTCATTTCATCTGCACAAACCCAGCACCTGCAGAAGTCTACAGGAGTTTGCTGGACCCAGTGAACCAGGACGCGCAGTAACGTTACTTAAGGCTGCACAGGTCTGTTTGTGTGTGTGTGTGTGTGTGTGTGTGTGTGTGTGTGTGTGTGTGTGTTGTGTTGCTCACCTGTCAGGCTGTCGTAGCACTCGATCTCCGTGATCTCCACGGCTCTCCGCTGCTCCTCGGTCAGCTTGGCCGCGGCTTGGTTCAGCAGGTTGACCTCGGAGCCCGTCGTCCCGTCGACCACATGCACCCCTTTGAGTTGCAGCAGCGCCCGGTGGTACTTGCCGATGGCTTCCCGAAATTTCTTCTCCTTGTAACAGCGGTGACCCTCCGCCTTGAAGTCGATCGCTTTCTGGATCTTCGCCTCCATCTCCATTTCAGCCGCGCCGGCTCGATGCCCGCCGCCGCCTCCCCCTCCGTCTGCTCCGGCGGCCGCTGCCAGGCTCCGACCGCCGGTTTCTGGGTAGCTTTTAAGGCTCTTTATCGGGTGCTGCTTGGCTTCCATGTCTCTCAGTGAAAGCGCCGGGAGCGGGCCATGGTGCTCGGACGCGAAGGAGTGTTTTGTCGGGGAGGACCGGAGCAGCGTGCTGTGCATAAAGGATGTGGGATGGAGCGGCAGAGACGTGCTGAGCAGGCGGCGGCGGCACCGGAGGGACGACGAGCCTCCGGAAAAAAGGGTTTAGAAACGTCTCCTTTGTTACCTTGTGCTTAAAGAAAGAATGTAAAATACATTCAAATGTTTGTTATAAAGAGATGCATACGGCAGGAAGAGCTGTGCGGAAACAGAAACCGTCGAGAGGAAAAAAAACCTGGTTGCTCGTCCTGGTCCTTTCGCGGAAGGATGCTCGAGTGGATTTATATGGTATAGCAACCTCCGAGGCACGCGCAGCTTCAGCACCACAAACAGCGCACACACGACAACCTCTGCCGCACAGCATTGTGGGCGAGAGAGAGAGAGCGAGAGAGAGAGAGAGAGAGAGAGAGAGAGAGAGAGAGAGAGAGAGAGAGGGAGAGGCGTTGCTGCAGTCCAGGTTTTATATTGCAAAAACGGAAGAAATGCAGAAATATTGTCTTTATGTGATTATTTGTCAAAACGACAACACACTTAAAAAAACTGGCAAAATCAGATGTATGAATTTCAAAATGAAACCCATAACCTCATTGTCCGGAAATAGCTTATTTGCATATTTATAAACCATTACCCTTTAAAGGCTGCGCTTTCACAGTGATAGTAGGCCTGCCCCCATATGCGATATTTAAATAATTAAGTCTGATAAAATATTGCACAAACATCACAATAAAAAACAGCCACATGCAGGAAAATACAGCGTTTACTTCAATTATATCCCATATATAAACATCAGATTCTGGGCAAACAGGAGCTCTGATGACTTCAGCTGCTGAGGTTTTCAAGGAGATGGAGACAGACTGCATGAGGCTGCAGGGAGCAGAGGGCGAGAGCGCCCTCATGGGGACAAATACTCCATTACACCGTACATTTTTCAAATGGTGATGTTAACCTGCAGCCCACTAGCGATCATCTCTGTACAGATTATACATTCTTCTTTGCAAGGTTGTTTCCTTGCATCTCTGAGGTGTGATCCATCTGGTGCGTACAGAGGAAAGCCTTACATGAGGTTTACTAACAGTCCAGGAGCAGGCTGTCCTCTCAGTGACTCAGGCATACATCTGTAGTTTCACATCTATATTTTCTTCCTGGTTTATGGCTCTGGGATGTATCAGCTCCTCCTGATTGAAATGTAAATTTAATTTCTACAAGCATATAGATAAACAGTTATGAATAGTCAAGTAGTCTACAGTATAACTTTAGCTACATGCAGAACTAAATATTGTCAAAATCACTATAGGCGTTCTCTCAATGACCAGTGATGAGCTGTGCCCATATAAATGCTCAAAACAGCAGTTGAGTGAGTCATCAATTACTGGCGTCTGCACGGTGTAGAGACAGCACTGTACAGACAAGTGTTTACTTATACTAAAATACTTAATTGAAACACGCAAATGAATATTCAGTACAAACAAATTACAGTACATAAGCAGTAAATAAGCCTACACAACTCATGCACAGTACATTCTCAAGTGGCACTGACGACATTGTACAACCCGTGCAGCCCCTGAACGCCAAATGCGTGTTCCCGGCAGCCGCTGTGCAGAATAAAGAGGCATCCCCCGATGAAACATCATTAACATATCACTCTGACAGTTCAGCCGACATTATGCAGCAGCAGACTCATTGTGAGAGTGGGAGTTTAATGGGTTTATTGATAAATGATCAGCTAAATGTTCCCAGGGGAATATAAATATTGACTTTGCCGTCACGTCGATACAAGAGTGGAAAAGTTCAGTGTGTGACAGTGACATGCATAGTAAATGTCTTTTTCAGAAAAAGAAACAAAAAAGTGGAAAGACTTTTGGACCTCTTTTAATGTTTTTTTCCAAACACATTTTGTCCAAATTCAGAACTTGTTTTCCTCAGGATCTTTTTAAAAAGCAGTGTTTATGGTGTTTTTGCTCTACTTTGTTCTTTAAAACAATAAAAAAAAAAATCCATAGTGTGATTTTAAACATCTCAAATATTTACAGTGTAACAAAGTTCTGGTGGGAAGAAAGACCGAAATGTACACATTTTAACAGCCCGTACCGGGTAAAGGTGAACTAGAACTACAGTGGCCCCAACACCAGGCCTGATGGCATCTGAGTTTCTTTACATGGTTACATGATACACAAATGTCCACATACTGTATAAAAATATGCAGCAGAACTGGTTCTGTGCTGTGTGAAACCAAGTCTAACAAATCTTTACATTGCATTTCAAAATTCTACTGACCCGGCATTCAAGTAGGTGTTTATAGAAAACGTGGTAGAAAGGTTGACATGGGCGCTCTAAGGTGGTGAGAAGAAGAAGAGTGTTTTTTCTTTTTATTCAGATGGTCAGAGAGGTCGGTCCGTGTAACCATATGAATGAATTGTTTATACTTTCCAAACAAGACAATGGAGGTGATTTTGAGGGGGTGAAGGTACAAGAAGAACGATCACCTCATGGATCCTTATATCCGACTGCTCTCCTGTGTTTTTAACTTGAAGGATACACTGAAATTGCCTTGTGTGGCAAAAAACAACACATCTATCTCTGCCTTTTATATCAGAAAGAATTCACTTTCAGGTATCTTCAACGACTTAACTATGTTAACTCAAAGGACTCAAAAAAGGGAAGTCCAGGCAGCAGCGTCCTTATATGTGGAGTTACAGGGTAAAATTAAAACCACCATTATGGCAGCTTGGTTGGCGTCATGCTCATGCCTTAACTTCACAAATATAGGTATATATATATATATTTTTTTACAAATTATAAATGGCAGATGTGATTTAGACATAATGAATAGCTTTCTGGTTCAGCAACATAATACATGGAAAACTCTGAGTCCAAAAATGAGAAGATTGGTAAAGAAAACTAAACAAAGCTGGTTTTCCAATGGCAGCATGAAAAAAGTGTAAAAGAAAATTTTTGTTTTTTAAGAATAATCGTAAAGCAGCATTAAAGTCGTCCATACACACAAAAACCACTCCAAGGTGCGGTTCTACACGTTGCCAGGATAAATACAGAAAAGAGTGGGTGATACAAATTCTATAAAGGACGTATAGAAAGAGTCTGAATCATTTTTAACAATTTGTTAGGTTCTCTTGCTGCCCAGTCTCTTAAAAACACTGATAGCCCTAACATCCATCTGGGCGCCTAGAGACTCTGCTCCCGCTTCCCCTCCCTCTCCTCCTCCTCCTCCTCCTCCTCCTCCTCCTCCTCCTCCTCCTCCTCCGCCCCTGGCCCCGGTGCTGCTGCTGACCTTGGAGCTTGCTATGGTCGGCCCCTCCTGGGCCTTCGGCTTGGTGCTGGTCACCCTGTTGTCCTGTGTGTCAGCAGGAGTGGGCAACGCAGTGGCGCTCTGGTGTGTGGCAGGGAGCTTGCCCAATCTTTGAAGCACACTAACCTTAGCAAGGGGGAGGCCATTAAGGGAGGATGAGGAAGAGGAGGTGGGAGTGTCAGAGGGAGGTAGTTTGAATTTGCCTCCCAGGCGCCGCAAGGTTATTGGGGCTCGTTTTGCTACTAGCTCTTTCTTCTGGGATGGAGGAGGTCTCTTGAGGACACCAGCATATTGGAGGACGGAGCCTTCTCCGTCACTGTCGTCGTCGTCCTCATCTACATCCATGTTTCCAGCTATATTTCCTGGCCTCGGCCCGTCCTCCTCTTCATCCCCTCTACCAAGACGACTGAACACACCAGTGGGCTGCCAAACATGAGCATAATGAGCGCATGACTTCTCTTCAACCACTACAACGGGGGCTATTGCGATAAACTGACAGGCCTCACCTTGTTATTGCTTGTTGTTGTGTCTGCCTTCGATTCAGCCCCGAGTCTTGAAAACACAGAAGTGCGTTTTGAACCTTTTTGAGGAGGAGAGCAAAAGTTATTACACCGAAACGAACATATTTGCATGAAAAAAAGTAAATAAAATCATACATGAGTATTTGCAGTGCATTTTCTTTGCAAGGAATTGCCTGTCTACGGTATCTGGCTTGAGGCATGCCCTGTGGCATGTTACAATGCCCCCTCCCACACTAAATACCCTCTCTGACGGGGCACTCGTCGCAGGAATAAATAGGTATTTCTTGGCCAGTTTGCTGAGCCTTTGGTAGTTTGCTTCGTGGCACTTCCACAACTGAAGTGGATTAGTGTCTGGGTCCATGTCAGGGGACAAGAGGTAGGTTGCAAGCTCAGTTTCAATTTTGTTTTTCTTTATTGTTTCGAGCCTATCATTATCCTTCGCAGCAGATTGCAGGGCAACATACTGCTCCCACTTGGCTGCGTGCTTACGTTTAAGGTGCTGGAACAGGTAAGTTGGGGCGCTGCCGCGTCAGCTGCTGTAAACCCGAACCATTTCCATACGACTGAGGTGATGGAGAGTTTTTTAGGAAGTAAATCCTCGCTGTTTTCTGCCCACGCTTCTATGTTGATATTTTCAGAGAGCTAGTGGAGGGAGGGGAATTGAGCTGAGGGGACGGGCGCAGGGAGAGAGCACTAAACTGCCGTGATTTTTACCCAAGTTAAAAGAGAAATCGATTTTTTTTAACATCGTCCAAACAAATACTTTAGATTTCAATTTAAAATCGATCACCATCGATAAATCCCCCAGCCCTACTTATCCGACAACTGTATTTTATTATCGGAAGTATCCTGTTTATTCCCAACACCTGACTTTGACATTGTATTACATCCATACATGCACTAAGGGCGCACTCACACTGTTCATCCGTACTGTCCCCAAACAGGTTTTACGGGTAAAGCCTAGTTCCTTTGACCAGTGTGAGTGCAACTGCACCGCGCCTAGCTGCGGCCAGCTTGCCAGCCACGGACTGTTTGGGAGAGGTGGGCTTTTGTAAAGCACGTCTGCACATGTACAAGCACGAGCATCAGTCAGAGCCGCCGTAGGCCTCGTGCTCGTACACGTACACGTACGCACGTGGCCTACGGCGGCGTATAATGTATTATGTGAATTCGAAATCAGGCATGGCGCCTGGGAGCCTTAAGCCTTGCCTTAAACCCTTACTGACAGAAGTCAACCCAACATAGAGCTCAGAGTTGACAGTGTTGCATCTCTTTCCAGAGACAGAACTGCACCGGAGAACTCATGTGATGGAACAAAGAAGACGATTTTATGATTGGGTAAAAAGAAAGTGATGTGCGACAAAGGAGAAAACAAGCAGTTTGACAGAGGGAACAATTGTTAGTGTAATGGGAATTATGAGTAAAGATAGGGGATTCAATTATGACAGAAGTTAATGACGCTCAAGCAGGCAAACAATCAGCCACGAGTCAGCTGATCCCATTTTAGTATGAAACAAGTCCATGAAAACTTTCAGTACTGATTAGCTGTGGTGAGCAACAGCATTACTGGAGCGGGTTGTCGACTCGGCCACTGGGTCAGGCCTACCTTTTTTTTTGACCTGCTGGGCCAGGATGCGGCGTGTACGAGGTGTGGAGCCTTTGGGCATGTTGATGATGTACTTGCCTTCCATCTCAGCTGTCACACGTCGGCGTTTCACTGCTGGCAAACCGTTCCCCTCGTCAGCTGGTAGACTTACAACTGACAAACAAAGCGGCGGGTACACGAGGATTAAACAGAGGTACAAACAGGACAGGACTCACGGCTCCAGAGGGACAGGAAAAGGGGATTTATATGGGAAATTAAACTTTCCATGACATCTACCTGCTTTGCCACTCTTGTTTGCTTGCATGTTGGACACCGTGACTGAGAGGCGGTTGTCTGGTCGTCGAGCTGGAGTGGCTGGCGGGGAGTCACTGCTCAAAGCGTTGGCAATCATACGAGTGGCAGCTGAGACAAAAGCAGAAACAATTTTCAAGTAGTTGTGATTAGCTTGTTTCGTCTAATCTGCCAGAGGGGCTTCACAGCAGTCCTCTGAAATGAGACTTCTCTAGACACACTAAAATTAAAAGTGTTCATAGAAAAACATGTTGCAAAGAACTGAAGCAGGTCTTGTATTACCTGGAATCGGAAGCGCTGCAGTTTGTTCTGGTAACATTAAATTAGGCTGATTTGCTTATCTCCTAATGGAAACAATTACCATTTAACATGGTCTATTACGTAACACATAATGATGACATATGCAGCTAGTTAAACTATTAGGTACAGTTTCAGCCCCTTTAAAGCTATCCCTCCAAATCAATTTTACATCGTGCTGTATACGGTTAACACTAGTGTACTTGTTTAGAATCAGGTGTGTAGAATGACGCAACTGCAAATACTGAATACCAGTGGGTTTAATATTCAACACCCTTTGGCTATTTGACAAAATATAGGTTGAACTGTCCAACAATTAATTATATGTATCAATACTTGTTGCTTGTATGGCAGGGACATAATGTGGGGGGAGACTGGCTTTTAATTTAAATATTACCTAACAAGATTATATGTCCTATTTTGTGTGTTAATAACCTGATATCAGTATTCCTTCTATTGGAATATATATATATAGCATACCATTTATCTTTCACCCCTCCATTCATCATTAATAAACACAGCCACAGATGGTCAGTTAAGAGACAGTGTAAGAAAAAATAGGTGTCAAATCCATTTTCAGTAGTGCACTAGACTAGTGTACATTTTAGAAAGCAAATTGCAGGCGAGTATGCCGTTGTACAACTGTTGATACATATTTGTTCTAGCTTGGCAGATGTAATATTCAACTGAGAGATAAATAAACAAAGTAATGCCCTACGCCTTATAGGGAATAAGTTTTTTCAAAAAGGTTTTAATAAAAGAAATGCACAAATCGTCACTCATTCAATTTTGACCATGAACTTCCTTTTGTAACTAAATCCCTTTAATTCATGACAATAAAATCTGTTTTAATGATGTTCAATGTAGAAAATGAAAATGCAAATACTAACGAGTATTGGCAGTTCTTCTGAGCTCAGCTTTAACACTGGTCTGTCCTGAGGAGATGGCATCTGTGGCCATTTTGCACATGTCCTGAAGAGGGGACACACATTACAGAGGTTATGTAAACTCACAGTCTACTGCAGTGGCATTCAAAGATATCCATTCTCCATGACTGCATTCACATCAAAACTGGAGATACTATTTTGCTTGTGCATGCCTGAAGCAATGACAATACACCATCCATTTTCAACATTTCAATACTTGAGAACATGAAACTGTGAAGGCTGATCTCACCTGTCTGTGGACCTGCTTGGCATGTTTAAGGATAGCAATAATGTCGCCAATGACTGTAATGCCGAGGTCCATCATGATGTCTTTACTGAGGTCCATCAGCATGTTCTTGTGAATTCTGCAGTGACATGAAAAATTACAAAATACTGCAGGACTTCTGTTACCTTCTGGGTGAAAGAAAAACAATGTGCATTCTGGGTGAAAGATTGTTGCCCATTAGTGTCACATGTCATATTATTGCAGTCCTTCTGAACCAGAGCTTACTTGGAGAAAGTGCCACCGTTCTCATTAGCCACCACAGGATTATGTGATACGGATATAAGATTGTTTTGATGTTCACAAATTAGATTTATTCGTAAAATGTCAATTGAAACCCTTAATGAACTTATTGGATAAATGGAACTTTTCCTCTTCTTAAGAGTCTAAACTTTAAAAGGTGCAATAGGTAGTTCCTGGCCACATGCTCCAAAAAAATATGGGGCAGCATTTCACCTTGTGCAAAAACGTCATGATTTAGATGACCCTGTTTAAGACTGTGCAGTGTGACAATCAATACACCTTCCTATGTCCTCAAAAAAGTAACTGAGATACTGCGTTTAAGAGACTGTTCTAATAGACGGGTCCCCGGAGAGTCTAGCTCCATCCTGGCGGTGATTACTCGCTCAGTGAAAAGGAGGGACAAGCAGGGCGACGCAAGCCGGAGGATCCAGGCGAGGCTAAAAATAATACATCAGACTTATAAAGCACTTTTCAAAGATCTCAAAGACGTGGAATAAAGTAAAGTATAAGTAAAATTAGAATCGTTGAGTCAACTAGGGAGTAAAGAAATGGGGGTTAATTGGGGAAGTCTGAAGAGGGGGGTTCTTAGAGCTGTATTGAATGATGGCACTGTAGCATATCTAATTTGGTTAGGGAGCGAGCTCCACATGTATGGTGCAGCTACTGAAAATATCCTGCGGCCCAGGTTCGGCGTTTGGTCCTGGGGATGTGGGGGAACTGGGCACATGGACTGTATAAAAAATGAACAGCTTGCCTTGTCCATGTTAGCAGATGGGAAATGGGCCAAACTAAAAAAGTACACCTCAAATACATTTTTCGCCAAAGATGTTTTTTCTGTAAATGTAGGTAGCTTTTATCATGCTGATATGTGTTCAAATGATTATTTTTCAGAAGATATCTCTGCAACACAATACATAGAAGTATCTGACATAAGGTCATAACGGTTACTTCTCTATACTTTGTTGTTATTGAAGACTCTGGCCATATATTATACATTGCAACTTTAAGAAACCAAAAAATAAGGGAACATATTACCGATTTTAAAAGCAGCTTTAATAATTGTCTGAATTTAGTTCATTTTCCCTAAACTGTTTGTCCCCTCTAAATTTGGCCACTACTGATGAATGTACTTTGTATTGTGGGTTCTTAGACAGGATTTGGTTTCTGAATCTTAGGCCGTAACTATAGCCAGACCGATTTATCGGTCAGCTGATGATATAGGCCGCTATTGGCCATCACAGACATACCAGTATCGGCGTGCATGTTTTTCTGATATGAAAACATTTTTACAGAACATATAATCAGTTGATTGTTCTCCTCTTAAATTGGTATTGCTCTCAAAAATCTCACAATGGTCGAACCGTACTTATATCCAGAGAAGAAGGAAGAGACAAACAAATCAAACTAAACTCATCTTTCATCTTTCATGTTTCTGGTGTCAGGTTTTAACGCTATCACTTCAGAGTATTTTGTCTTTATGACTGACTTCTTAAAACTAAAACCAATCATCGGTTTTGTCGGCTGGCGTTGTTGTGTAATGGCTGTTTTTCATGTGAATCAAAAAAGCAAAATAAAAAAACCCAACAATCATCAATTTACTGCAACGACACTGCTCAGTGGATGAAAGAGACACTACCCTGCTCCTGGCGCTCTTAAGCAGGACAATTAATTGTGTTTCACGATAACAGCACAACATAGTGTGGCTAAAGTGTGCCTTATTAAGCCAATGAAAAAGGGGCATAAACTTACCTGTTGTCCACAAAGGAGACCGCATAAGTGACTGCAAGGCCGGCTGGGATCCCAGCATCTTTAAAAAACTGAATCCATTCTGAGGTGGCTTAAGAGTAAAACAAAAGACCGTTAGCAATAGTACGACAGAAAGGATTTCAAGAACACCTGACCACTGACATTTTTACAGTTAATGTAACTAGATGATGATAAGATTAAGGAAAGTGTTTCCTTAGATCTAGGGATCGACCGATATGGATATTTTAGGGCTGATGCCGATTTCATTTTTCATCAGCCTTAGCCGATGGCTGATACGGACTGCCGTTATTCTTGAGCCGATTTTACTTTTGCTCCCTCAATTTAGATCACAAAGATGATAACAAATGTAACGAGTCTCAATTTAAAAAAATTATTTAACTTAAAAAAGGCATCTCCAGCAACACGCCGCTGCCTGTGGACACCTTTCTGTAAATAATGCCGGAAAAAAATATCAGCAAACGCAGCAGCCGGCATCGGCCGATACACCTAAAAACGCAAATATCGACCAACCAATGTATCGGCCTATCACTACTCAGTTCCTGTTATTATTATTGAATGCCGTTTGATTATATATTTATATAACTAACCGCGTAGTGTCTGAAAATGTGCATCACAATCAAAAAGACCAAAGACTACATCTTCAAAGTACTTATTGACTCTGGACAACGTAATTCATAATGATATAAAACAGTGAAAGTCAGAAAATCTACACATGCAAGTAGCTGAAAACAGTAGAGGTCAGAATTTCTGTGTTGTCAAGATAAAAATAAAATATGTAAATGTACTGATACTGGTTCTCAGTGATACTATAAACTACATTAGGAGAGGAGCCTGGCACTGGTCGCCAGTGGGAGACGTAAACCTGTACAGACAGCAGCATTACACATGCTGACCACGGCCAGCTGGCGGGTATTTATAACACCAATTATGAAGCGGTGGTTGAAGTTACAGATACAGGGAGAAGGGTGGCCGACAGCTGCCAGAACAATGCTCTCTGTCCCACATGCTTTGACTGCTCCTGACTGTCTCACAGCTACAGAGACAACACTGACACGGTGGATAAAACCTCATTTAACACGTAGGCGCCTGAACATGACAGAGCCACACACCATGTCCCCATCATTAAAAAAGAACTGCTACATTATAAAGAAAGACTTAGGGAAAGCATTTAAATCTATGTATGTGTTAGTTAGCTCACGTTAGCATAAAACGATGATAATTTTGCCCACTCGGGAATTAAAATAGCCAAATAAAACCATCCCAAAATAGTTTCGTAACGTCTATTTTAATCAATGAAAGAGACATCATACATTTAAATAATATCCGTTTGTGCTAGCATGTAGCATGTAGCATTGTCTTGGCGCTATCGGCCATTTAACACATCCACGATAAATAAAACCAGTGGTAAAAGCTCAGGGCGGTGCTTTTACAGCGCCCTGCGTTGATGCCGCAGCCGTCTCTTTTAAACATTGAAGTACCGGCATGTTTAAAATGTCGCTAAGCGGTGCCGTTGGCTCGCCGGGGCCTTTGTGCTCTCACCTGTTGTCACGGACGCCATGTTTACAACAAATGTATGGTGACGTCGGTTACATCCGGACAGCTCGCTCCGCTCTCGTGACGTAGCTTCCGCCCTAGGCCACGTGTGCAGTTTTACTCATGGACGCTAGAGAGCAACACCGGAGCGCAAACTGACACAACACAGCACGAGGCACCACACCCTTTGGAAATTGTCTCTTTTTTTGTTTCACAGTCTGAAATGATAATACATTAAAAAAAAAAAAAAAAATCCAGCGTGATTAAGACATTTTATCTTACAACATTCAAGTTAATTTTTCTTTCAAAATTCCTGAAAATGAATAAAAATTTAAAAACTAGAATAGTAGTGTTGAAAAAGTGATGAGTGCCTTTAGAATAATAAACATCCTCAGGTATAACATATCACGTTCCAGATTACACGTACACTTAAAATTGTGGTGTTTTTGATTACTTCAGAATAAAATCAGCTGTTCCTTGAGGAGTCCACTCCTAGTAGTGCATGGTAACACAAATAATTCACCATGGTTGACAGATGCTTTCAAAGGAGCTCTGGGGTAAAGTTGTGGATAGACACAAGTTAAGAGAAGGATATAAATATATTTCAGAGGCTTCAACTATCCCTCTGAGTACCGTTCAGAGTATTGTTCAGAAGTGAAGGCATATGGCACCACCCAGACCTCGCCTAGATCGGGACGCCCCTCCAAACTGGATGACCAACCCAGGAAAAGATTGATCAGGGAAGCTACCAAGAGGCCCATGGTGACCTTGAAGGAGTTACAAGTCTTAATGGCAGAGGTTGGTTGATCTGTGCATGTGACAACAATTTCACAAGTTCCACATGTTTGGCAGGGTGGCAAGAAAGAAGCCTCTTCTGAAAAAATGTCCCACTGAGTCTAATAAAAAAACAAACATATTGAAGATTCTGATGCCATGTGGCGAAAGGTTATATGGTCAGATGAGATCAAAATGTAACTTTTTGGGCTGAACTCCAAGCGCTATGTTTGGCAGAAACCAAACACAGCACACCACCCAAAACACACCATCCCTACGGTGGAGCATGGTGGTCGCAGCATTATGTTGTGGGCTTGTTTCTCTTCAGCAGGAACTGGGCAGTTGGTCAGGATTGAAGGGAAAATGAATGCTGCCAAGTCCACCCAAATTGCGGCCCTCTGTTAGACACTTGAAAATGGGCAGGTGGTTCACCTTCCAGCATGACAACGGCCCAAAACACACTGCCTTAAAAACAACACAGTGGCTAAAGGGCAGGAGGGTGAATGTCCTAGAGTGGCCGAGTCAGAGCCCTGACCTGAATCCTACAGAACATCTGTGGATGGACTTGAAGAGTGCAGTCCATCACCGCTCACTACATAATGTGACTGAACTCCAACAGTTCTGCAAAGAAGAATGGGGAAATATTTCCAGTCTTGGTGCACAAAGATGTAGAGACAGATCCAAATAGACTGATGGCTGTAATTAAAGCAAAAGGTGCCTCCACAAAGGATTAAATCTGAGGACTCATCACTTTTCCAAACCTGCTATTCTGGTTTTTCATTTTTTATTCATTTTCAGAAATTTTGCAAAAAAAAAAAAAAGTCACGTGAATGTTGTAAGACAAAATGTCTTAATCACGCTGGAAAAAGCTCAATAATTTCCCCTTCTTCTACCATTGGTTGCTCGTCACTTCAGCTCCTTTTTTAAAATGTACTTCTAACTATTTTATTTTCTGTTCTTCTGTTGTATTTATCATTTTACTTTTTAATGCTATATGACTGCTTTTCAGGGTTGTTTTTTCATTTTTATGCGTTTAATGTAAAGCACTTTGAGCGGCATTTATTTTGCATGAAAGGTGCTCTATAAATAAAGTTATTATTACCTGTAAGTATCCGCTCTTTGACTACACCGTTCACACCTGCAGCGACTCATAAATGCAGACATTTACAGTTTCCTGTTTACACATCCAGAGTTGGAAGTAGCCTATCTAAGTAAAGGCGTTCATTTACTCAAGTAGCCTACTGTAGACTTTTAACATACTTACACTACACTACATTTCAGACGTAAATATTGTAGTTTTTACATTTATTTGACATGTATAGTACACTTTTAAAATTAAAAAACGTGATATTATTATAGGCCTCAATGGAATTCCAGGCAACAGCCTGCGTCCTTGTCTACGGTCCTTTCTCTCAGCTACTGTCAATCAAATACACTGCAACAGGAAATAAACTGCGACACATTTAGAATATTATGTTTACAAACTAATAACTTGTTTACAACTCTGAAATGGTCTATATGATATGATGATATGATATGACCAAATGCTCTTAGGTGAATAGTGACAAATGGAATAATACTATATCATAATAATATAACACTTTGAAAGGTCACATTCTGCATATTGAGTAGCATACCTTTTCTTTTGATACTTTAAGTACATTTTGTTGCTAATACTTCTGTATTTCTATTGAAGTGTCATTTTGAATTCAGGACTTTTACTTATAATGGAGTAGGGCATTTTTACTTTTACTAAAGTAAACTATCAAAGTACTTCTTCCACCACTGCGCATCCAGCGGATGCAGTGTGACATTCATTTGGTCCACATCATTTGTCAAACTTTCCTATTTTCTAGACAAAACAATCAATATAGAAAAAAATCTGCAGATTAAAAGATAATGAAAATAATCATTACAACATACAAACATACAGACACATGATCACTTTCCACGTCCAGGCTCACCTCCTGCAGTCTCAGCTCAAGTAACAAAGATGTTAACTGACTTTAAAAGAAAAAAATAAGTCAAATATGTCAAAGAGCGCAATTAAAAGTGAGAAACATGTACCTTATAATATGTTGTTTATTTATACAATTTCTTCACAAACTGGAAATGAATGTCATTTGGTCAAACCATCATGAAAGGAGACAGCTCACCCAGCTTTTGCAGTCTGGAAACTGAGAAAAAACCCTCTACAATGTAAACTTGTATAAGACAGCAAAAGGGGCCAAAAGCTGAAATATGAACACATAACGCAAAAAAGGCGACATGGCAAATTTGTCATACACTTTGGTCCTTTTCAAGAGTGAGAGCAAATGAAAATCAAGCAATAAAAAAATAATTTAATAGTACTTGATGTGATGTGCAGAACATTTTTAAAAATAGACACTTTGATGTAATGCACCTTCAAGAGCTAGTTCTGAAGTGATCCATGCTCCCTAACATATCTTTTCTTTCTGACAATGTCACATCCAGAACAAAGGTCCTTTGGGCCTTTCACTGCTGTAACCTCAAAATATATCAAATCATATATCCTCTATCAATTCTCCCAGAGAAGGATATATAGACTAAATGGATACAAAAAATGATGAAACATTCATTAAAGGAACGGATTAGAAAATAAGCACTGGCGTACTGAAATGGATCAACCTTTCTAGTGTCTCTGCACATCATTAATAAATGAAAAAACAATTTCCTCATGAAAATAGTTTCGAACCCAAATGTTACAATAAGTATTGAGCATAACTTTAAATCTTGTAACAAAAAACTGATAATTAAAGCAATACATCATCACACTTGACATATAGTAGCAGTCAGTTGAAGCACTGCATGGTTTGCTACATTATGTCTATCCAAGAGGATAATACGTATTGCATTTTATACCAGGGAAAATATGAAATCAGAGCGAACATGGGACTTGTTGAAAAATAGAAATACATAGCAACATTCATGTCATCATAGAAAAATAGGAAAGCTCTGGTTCAGTTAATGCTAACGTAGCTATTGTACAGTACAAGTAGGTGCAGGCAGTTTCTCTGTCTCATAGCTGGTAGCTAAATTTGTCTCCTTCTCCATCTATGTCACCTTTTCTTATTCATCAGAAACCCATTTGTGATTGTAACCTTGCAGAAAAAAATGTTGAAAGAAAATTCAGTGAAATCCTAGGCCAAGGAATTAGATGAAAAAACAAGATTCATATGTTGTGTGGTGATCTAGGGTGTAAGTATGGTGTGCAGGTACAGTAAAATGGCCCTCTGAGATCTGTTTATCACACTTAAAGATGTAGCAGGCAATTTACATTAAACCATAATGAAATCACAAAGTGATTACTGGGCTCTCGGAGCTTCAGCTGCTGGGAATTCACTGTGTTATTGGTTTCCATTCTGAATTAAATGTCCTGATGAGACGAGCAGTGCGTTCGTTTTGTCTGGAGCTTCAGCAACAATGTGCAACCTTCCATCATACAATGTGAAACTGCCTCGCCATTATAGTATAAGTAGCACCACAAAAACCTTTATACATGAGAACTTTTGAACATGTTTTATGCTTATTCTGACAGCAGAACATATTCTCATCACATTTGCATTTGGAGGAAATAAAAAGGCATCTCCAACATCTGTACAAACACAGTCCTTACTCCACATTTAAAAAGCAATATGAGGTCTGCCCATTTTCTGACCACTGAGAGCCACATTTGAACACAAATTTATACCATTAATATATAGCCATTGTTTTTTAATTAACATGTTTATTTATTGAAAATAAAGCTTCTTATCCAGCAAATACAATCACAGGGAATGTTAATCTCAATTAGACAACATATTTGCTTGAGTACAATAATGGATATTCACATGATAACATTCAGATCGATGCTTAAATGGCGGTTATTCTTCAAACACGTGTCAGTTAAGAGATAGCACTGTTATTGAGTGATATGTTTATATTGGACAGAAAGTAATGAAATACTTTGTCCTTAAATGAAACAGTTTAGTCATTATGTTGTCATCGTAACACTTTTAATTATGTGTAATGATGTTCTCTTTTCCTCAATTTGTGTCTGCTAAGGGTCAAGTGGCATTATGGTCAGTAGCTTTGGGACAGACCTCACAGAGAAAAACAAACAAACAAAACAAAGGCGTCACCACAACCTTCTAACATCATTATTATAAACATACATTTCATGTAACTTGTATAGTGCTTTATATTGTTTATAAAACATAAATACACACTGATAGAGGCAGTGACATCGTGCTTCATGGTGAGGGACAGGGCAGTACTTTAAATTTATTATAGTTTTCTTTGTTCCTTTAGAAAAATATTCATTTTAAAACTAAACCTCAGTAACATTTTATCTTGTTCTTCATTGACAAAAATATCCCATTTAGATCTGCAGACATTCATATTTTACAATCATGGTACATACACTTATATATATACATGTTACCTGTATATATGTATATGCATATAGATTTATAATTAGATTTTTTTTGTAGTGCACAACATGCCTCCAAAGTTGCCAAATGAAAATACATTAAAAAAATAATGAAACAATAGTTACAATGCAATAATAATAGTAACAGTTATGAGAAAATCACCAGATTAAAAAAACATAACAAAACAAGAACGGGCAACAGTACAAGTGAAAGCAGAGGTCAATGCAAAACAATCACACACAAAGAAACAAACACACGAACATAAACATTAAAATATATAACAATCCTCACTCAAACACACAGGAAAAACAAATTGTACAAATTCACAGGCAAAGACGACTCCAAGACGTCAGCCCTCATGGTCTCCCCCTTTGTTTCTTGCGTTGTGCTCACGCGCCACATCAACCTCAATAAAGAAAGAAATAAACGGGCCAGGTGCCTCAGAGTTGACGCACTCACAATAAACGCACCCCCACCTCGTCTCCGCTGAGAGAACGAGAGGGGTACAGAGACCACTGAGCCCAAATGTTTAGAGGTTGTCTGAATCACTACAAAAAAACATCTCTCCTCTAAATAAAGGCAACGGTTCACATCTGATCGAGTCTGTACAAAACACAGAGTTGGTGCGTTACAACAAAAAACGTCTGTATCTTCAGTTCAGAGACTTGCAAGTGATGGTGTGAATATACGCATGTAGGCCCGGAGTGATGACGCTATGTGGTATGGAGGTGTTTTTTTTTACCGAGGCCACCCTACCACACAGTTGGCAAGAGCAAGATTGTTTTTCTTTCTTTCCTTTTTTTTTTTTGCTTTGTTTTTTTTTCTGCGTATTCAACATTTGGTTCCAAAAATGGATGGTTATAACGGGAGTCGTCCTCTTTATCCGTGACCTCTCTGTTTGAGTCTGTCGAGCTTGGTTGCACTTCCCTCCTTCCTCCCTTCCTGCTTAACCTCTCTCCATCCTCACTTTAACTGGTCACACAACATAAGACGTGTTTAATCCTCATTGCGAGAACGTTGAAAATGGCTCAGCAGAAGACAGTGGCGTCCGTCTTGCATTTTGCATTAATCAATTATGTGACTATGTGCGTGTGTGAAAGTATTAAGCTGTTGTTCACTGCAAGGATCTGCTTTGAGCAATGTGGATCTTCCATATGGAAGGGGGGGTGGGGGGGGGTCCATGTCCTTGTATGACAGGGTGCGATAGGGTGTGTTAGTTGGGCCGTCATTCACTCAAGGTCCCAAGGGCTGGAGGGGGTCTTCGGGCTCTCGGGGGTCGAAGGGGTCGAAGACTTCAGAGAGAGAGAGGGAGAAACACAGAAGAGACAGAAGAGGAGAAACAGATGGGCAGAGATGGGTTGCATGGCAGGTACGCAGACGGCAGAAGATTTTTAATCTTTTTTTTTAAACGAGAGAAGAAAGCACAAGATTTAGCCGAGGCTGTGATACTCAGATCGCCAACTTGCCAAGTCCAAGCAGCAAATGAAGAAGCAGAGGGAGGTCTAGCGGATGAAGGGTTAGAGGTGAGTGAGAAATCAGCAGTCTGTCTCCCGCAAGAAAAGACCCTGAACAAAGTGTCCTCTTACTCTATTTCAGATTTGCACAAATACATTCAGCGAGAGGAAGAAGGGAGAAAAGGATGGCAAAGGATGAGAGCAAGAGCACTGGAAAAGTCAACCGGCAGAGGGAACTAGGTGGGGGCACTGGTGCTTGTTGGAGTGTACAGTGAGTTTGCGGTATTTTATTTAATGTACTGTAAAGGTTGAAGATTGAGAAATGTTCCTTGTGAAATAATGTGTTGATTCAGAGCATTTAAGACTTGCAACTTGGGACATGATTTTGTGATTCAGTTTTTATTCACTTTATCTTGTCCAGTTGCAGGTACTCTGATAATACAAAACGATAGATCTAATTCATGTGCAACTATTTGTATGGCTCTTGATTTGAATGCATGAATGTGTAAACTTTAACCCAATCAGAAACAAATGATTGGTCGTTTTTTTTCTCAATCTGTGAGACTGAAAGGTACACTGCATTGACTTGCCTCCGCCTCTACTTCCAGCGAGCATAATGCATGTGCTTGTTGATATGTGTGTGTGTGTGTCTGTCGGTCAGTCAGAGCGCCAGCAGCGAAGGCGAGTTCAGGGAATCAGATGACTGCTCGCTACTGCTGTTCCGCTGGTTGGCACTGACCCCGCAGGCTCCCTCTGGGTAGGTGAACACAAATGAAGATGTGTATGAGGTGTTGTAGCTGCCAATAGCCGCATCGTCATGGTTACCACCACCACCACCACCACCACTGTCGATGGCCATGAGGCACGGCCCGCCTGGTGCCGGCTCACTTGAGCCATACAAAGAACTAGAAAACTCTACCTCCTGCATTATCCCTGGCTGAGGCTGCGGCTGGACTTGCTGCTGAACCGGAGGCTGGGACTGTGAGGAGGCCGGATGGGCTGTGTAGGCAGGAGGCAGATAGAAAGAGTCTTCTTTCACAGCCAAGCCCACAATGGAGACAGGAGGTTGTAAGGTCTGGAGAGGGAGCTGGGGCTGGATTGGAGGGAGCTGCGCTGAGCTGTGCTGAGATGGGTCCTGGTACTGGATCTTACAGCTCGGCTGGTGGGCCACCAGGACAAACTCCAGACGCTCCTTCTCCTTCTGCAGCTCAGAGATCTCGGCCTCCAGCTCTGCCTTCTCCTCCTCCAGTATGTCCGTCTCCTGTGGACAGGTACAGAGAATGAAAGAAACAGGGACAGGGGGACAGACAAAGGTGGGTGGAATGGGTAGAGGAGGGAAAAAGATGTGCAGCAGAAAGAGAGAGGATATGAGTGTTAGCCAAAACATATAATACTTCAGAGTTTGTGTAGGTGGATGTATCCATAAAAGCAGAGGAACCTTCCTTACCTGCGGTTAAATACGTAAGGTGGCTTACGCAAGAGGCCGTTAATTAGACCATAAATACTGTAGGTACAGTCGTTTGTCTTGGGGACTATAATTGTCTTTACCACAGCTAAACACCACATTACCAAAAAACATAATCTGTTTTATACACACATGTACACATTTATTCATACACTCTGCAGAGCTGTATGGGAGGTAATGTAAAGTACATAATTATGATCATTACTCATTCTGGAGGATATAACAAGGCCAAGCTCACCGACTGCAGTCTGTCTGTGAGTTCTCGTCGGCGGTTTCTACATTTGGCGGCAGCCAACTTGTTTCTCTCTCGCCGAACACGCCTCTTTTCTTCCTCCTCAGGTGTTAGCTAGGATGAAGAGGAAAAAAGATAAAACGGATTAGAATTAAAAGTACTTGAAAATGTTGAAAATGTTGAAAATGTACTCATAGTGTTCAAGCAGCAGTGGTGGGCAGATTCGATGGGCAGTCACGTTGACCATATGGTTGTCTTGAGAGCAAATGTGCCCTTTTCTTAAGAAAAATGTAAAAATTTTCCTCACACTTTGGGTATATTGTTTATCCTCCTCCCACACAGACCCCTATATATATCCCTATATATATATATATATCTATATATATATATATATATATATATGTATATATTGTGTCCCTTCCCTGTCTGGCAGGTTTTGTGCATATGAGAAGGGCCTACAGACAGGGAGGTTACAAGTCAAGTCACAATATCACAAATCCCTGTCTTTTGACCCTCGATTGGGAAAAGGAAAAACATGTGTCCCTGAAAGCATTGGTGCACACCACTGCCTAACAGCACAGTGCACAGTATTTGGATTTGATTCTTTTGGCGCCCATGTAAACAATGTACCTTCACTGCATGTGTAGCATGTCAACAAACAAACGGTTCAAGCACACACACTTACTAACACACCAACATCTCCATCCTCACTCACAGACTCCTCTCGTGTACGGCGACTGCGGGTTCTGGACTGGCGGATTGGGCCCGGAGCTGGGCCTGGAGTCTCTGAACTTGGAGGGGTGAATGCAGACCCTGAGGAATAACTGGGGCCTGGCATATCATATGGGTCAACCAGTGACACTGGCTGGGTCATGGTTGTGGACCCAGTGGACCCACTCTGCCCAGAGGCCTGGGACGAGACGATGGTTGGCTGTACCATCCACTGCAGATCCTGACTGGTGGTGATGGCCGTGACGGTGGGCACGAATGAACTTGGCATCTCCCCTCCGACACTGGCCCCTGGCCCGCTGCCCACAATGCTCAAGCCAGCTCCTGCTGACACACACTCCTGAGCAGGGGACATGGACAAATAGAGTTTTACACATCATGTTAAGCCACTGTAGATCAGTAAACACATTAAAACAGCAAATACAGGCAGGAACGAGCTCAGACCAGCTGCTCTGTAGGCTAAACATGACCTCTACAACAAAGTGATGCCATCAAGGATCTATTATTATTATTAAAAATGTTATAGATATCCTATTTCAAATGGTAAATTTCTTATTTAAAAAGGAATACGTATTGCAAATTCTAGATAGGCTACTGTTAATGCCATGACAAGTGTTTTTAAAAGCTATGAACAATATCCTTAGAATTTGACATCTGAAGCATATCATGGTTCATGTTTAAAACTTATATTTTAACTGGATAAAAGTGTGATAGAGCTTAAGAAAAGTAGCCAATTGGAGCAATATAGAATATGATTTCAAAATAAGAAGAGGAAAATATTAGAATAAGGGTCGTATGGGTGCAGGGAAAATGGCTGTAGGCTGTGAATCTTGAACTCATAGCTTTGAATCTGTGCTGTCACAACTTTTTTCTTCGTCGTCATTTTATAAATAGGCTACACCGAGTCTTATTTTAGGCCCTCGGAGGACACCGTCGACTTTTATTACCGCTCGTTTAAAAGCCTGATAAGACATTGGGGCGGACGGCTCTGAAAGCGTCCGCCTCGACCAATCGTCTCTCTCCTAGAGCATCTCCCCCTCCTTCTTCCTCCTCCCCCGTCACACCCCCGGTGTTCCCCTTGGCAACGCGACGTAGCACTCCAAAATAGAACAAGCATGTACGTCACGGCGAGAGGAGAGCAGAGCGCGTGGAAGGAGAGAAGCGGAGAGGGGCGGGGCCTCGGCGCCTACGTCACCCCTCTCTGCGGCGTGCTGTAAACGGAGCATGTTGTCAGAGCCCGAGGGCTGCTACCGGGGTTACTACAAGCAACAGACAGAGGTAACCTACGCTTATGTGAACCCGTTAATATAGGCCTGCTTAGAGACTATTTCTGTCTGAACACTGGAGGAACAGAACAAGCATCCAAGTACAAATAAAAAAAGAGTCAAAACTAGATACGGATAGAATACGACCAGTGCTTTGTATAGGCTGAGCTACGCCTATGGCCTATACATGATATCTGGTATATCCTTATATATAACAAGCTACTGTTTAGATTGTTTATGCCATGATGTCATACAAAAATATCCTATATATACAAAAACATAAAGGCTTATAGTTAGAATAAGCCCTTTAAATAGGCTCTGAATATTTAAAAACAAACAAAAAAAAACATATAGGGAATTCCATTACAAAGTGCATTTCTATATCTCAAACGTAGGCTAAATGTGACAACATGCAGGGTTTATTTATATGGAAACATTTTAGCAAAAGCACATGCAGCCTAAAATACGGATTTATGAATAAATAAGCAACACAACAGCTGTCACGGATTAAGAGTTTAGGCTACGTGCATTATTTTGAAGGGTCTCTAAACTCACCTGCTGTGGAGCACTGGTGGTCGGCGGGCTTCCGAAGGAGTCCACCGAGGAAAGGTACTGGGACTCTATAGATGGAGAGGAGCTTCCACGGGATCCGCTGTCTGGGTCACCGGGGAACCCTTGGTACATTTCCCCGGAGGGACCGAGAGAGAAGGAGACCCCCGCAGTTACCAGAGAGAGTGCGAGGTCACCTGCAACGGCCGGGCAGCGACACACACAAGAAGATTACTACAGTAGCCTATAGGAGAGAATGACTGATGTTATAGACAGTGCAGTTAAACCAAACCCAACCAGACTCATTGATAATGGTGAAAAGAGTATTCTCTGGTATCATCCTAGCTTACATCCATCGTCCAGCAGGGGACAGAGTTATTTTTTGAAAGCATCTCATATTATGCAGCGGTGGACAGATGTTTCTGACCTACTTTTTAAACTGTGGTTTGCAGTAACACAGTCTAGCCTTTATGCTACTGTAGTGTAAACAAGGATTGACTTACCGTTGCTGATCTTTTTGCTATTCCCCTGTGAGATGCTCTTGGTGTCTTTCCAAAAAAGTTGCATGAAGAAGCTTAATCCAGTTCCCCCGCGTTTACGGGGAAAGCGTCCCAAGTAAATCTGTTAAGAAGTCCTCTAGCTTTAAATCCTCGGAGCGCTCTCGTGTATCCGCTCGTCAAATATGCGATTATAGATCCATAAAGTCCGCTCAAAGTACGCCGGAGGACGTGAGCTAATATTACGGTGCACAGTAGCAGATCTGCTCTTATGAATGAATCCATCCTCCGCGAGTACAACCAAGGCATTTCTAGAGCTAAGTCCCGCCTCGGAGTTCCGCTGACGTACATGCCCATATTTGTCCTTTATGTTGTGTTTGGTATCCTTGGTGACGTTGAGGGAATCCCTCTCCCACTGAAATGGACCAGAAGCTCACCTCGCCGACGGATAATAATAGATGTTTTTTAATACTATCACAGGCACGAGATATTTCTCACCGTCTGACAATTTCTGAGAGGAAATTTTAAGAAACTTCTGGGTGATAAATATGGAAAATATCTATTTAGGACCATTTATGCGTCTATCTAGAGTGGAACATTTTTGGCTACGTCAAGAAAAGACATAATAGCTATAATAACAGGCATTTTCTTTTACTGTTTGCGGTATCAATTAGGGAGAATTAATGAGTTAATTTAGTAGCTGATATATGCCTATACATATATCGACTTTAACATTAGTTTTTAGGTAGACAGAAAACACGAGTTTATATAATGTAGCATAATTTAGGTCTTGATTACAACTTGGAAAATCTCAGGAGATATAAGCCTATATTTAGGCCTATATAATGTCTTATTTATGCAACAGTCATAAATCTGTCACTCGGGGAGGGAATCCCGCCGGCCACGCTGAAGGGAAATCCTGCTGTAAAGTCTCTCAGGACACGCCCTGGGGAGTCCTTTGAGCCCGAGAGCTTAGCGTCTAATGGGAGGGGAAGCCTCCTTTCATGTGCGTCTGAACACCTCAGAAACATGAAGTCAGGCAAGTTGCCAATGGATCTCCCCGCAGGTTGAAAAATAAATAAATAAATGACGATATATAAGAATTATAAACAAATAAATAAACAAATAGGCATTCCAGAGGATCCTAATCTTTCAATTAGACTCAATGTTACGGCCTATGGATTTGAGCAAGACTCTGTGTCATAGAGCAGCAACAGCAGCCTCAGTCCACCCAATAAAAAACATCAATTGGTAAACAACAGTGAAATTCTGTCATGGACAGTGGGCAGCAATGACGGAAATCGGCGCCTGTCATTGCAAACATCACACGGCCGGGTACAAAATGATTCATTATTATAGCCTACATGAGGACCATGAGGATCACACCAGTGTGGGAATGTGGCAGGTGGGAGGTTAGCTTTGGTGGGGGGGCATACTTGCGGGAAGACTGGGTGGCAAATCACGAATGTAGAGCTACAATACAAAGCCTACGTTTTATGTTTTTTTTTTTTTTGTTGTGCTGATGTGAAGGGCTACAGCCGACATGTGAAAAGGCGTGTGCAAAAAGGGAAGAGTTAGGGATAACAAGTTATTAGTCAGCGCGGCATCAACGTCAGAGGATCCACGGAGGACGCTGTGTCCCGTCCGCGCTGCCGTTACCGGTGCTGTGAGTGCTGCTGAACCGGGATGACTAACTCGTTCGATGTAAGTTCAGGATGGGGAATTATTGAGGTGAACAGCTGATAACGCAGGCGAACAGCCCACATTCACGGGGAAACAAACGACAGGACATGACGGAGTGAGGGCAAGAAATCACATTTACTACTCACTTATAACCTACCGCCTTTTTGTTAGGTACGTATGCTGATACATATACAAACACACTCCACTGTGATACGTTAACTCATTTTAATACTGTTCAAATGATCACAAACAGCCAGTATTACCACGTAAACATGAGCTATTTAGGCTAAAACAACTACTAACCGGGACCATGTGCTATCCACGGGTCTGCTGCATGTGTGTAGCGTTCTGTCGCCATGGATACGCCGTTGCCTCTGACGCAAGGACGTATAAATTTGGTCTTTTTTGTTATGCCGCCTAGCAACCGGTTTCCGTGGTAACCGGCTCTGAGTGACAGACAGCAGCACCACAATGGCTTCCGGATTCTTTCTGTGCAGGGAACAGCAGCAGACCTGAGTAGGCAAAACTAGAGCGACCGTGTTTACTGTTTTAGCACAGTTTTAACTTCAAAGGACTGTTGCTTTTCGTGCTGTAGCGTCTGGACACTTACAAGGGGAGTTACGCTTATGTTGTTAGCGTTTACTAAACTCGTATTTGTCCCGTGTCAGGTCTGTAGACCAAAATGCACATTATTCGCACGCTTAGCAACGCACAATACACACCTAAATGCATCTTGTTGTTACTCCTTAGTGCATTTGTAGGTAACAAGTCAAGCTGACTATGTTTTCAGGCTGTTTTAATTGAATGTACCTGTAGTTCAATTTTGTGGAAAAGATGGGCCGTAATTATCTTTTAAATTAGATGTTTATGTTGCTCAGCCATCTTGATTTGCATTGAATTGAATTTGCTATCTTCAAAATACACTCTCCACTCACTCAGTAGTATAAAAACCAAACCAGGCCCAGGAGTTTTGCTGAGTAGGCTACTTTGTTGAAACAGTATTACAGCTTGTTGAAGTGTTTATGTCTCTTCATAGTGTGTGTAAACTATGCCTGAATCACCCACCATGACTACATTTAGAGTGTGGTGAGTTTAACTGAGACTGCAATCCTCCCTCTGAACTCTTTTGTTCCTCGAGAGTTTGTTTGTGTACAACTTGTGGTGATCTAAACTCCAGCTAGGCAAGGTTAAAAAATAGATGCAGTATTGTCCAATGCTCCCGAAGTGCTTTGTTTTGCTTGCCCCTGTCTCTTAGCGTATTTTCGGGAAGTCACTAACTTGCACTGTGCTCATGAGGCCAGCCCCTGTTTCCTTTTGGAAGGCGGGCCATGTTTGCCCTGTCTTCCTGCCCAAAATATTTGTTGCCAGGCAACGGTTAGGCCTGTCCCACTACAGAGTCCTGTTGTTTACACCCCTTCTGGCTCTGTATCCCAACAACATTGCAAAAGTCTCACAGGCTTTCCCCACCTCCCTGAGAGAAATTTGATCGGCCTTTTCTCTCCAGCCAACCAAAATGTCTCATACCCTCATACCATAGTTTTCTCTCGGTTTCCTTCAGTCTTTGTCTGCTGTATTCACTCAGAGCCGTCCTTACTCAGCCATTCTGAGCCACAAAACTGAAACTGAAGCTATGACTGTTTACGGAGAAGCTATGCTTGACTTGACTTCCAGGTCTGCCTTTGGCTTAAAGTCCCAGGAGCTTTTTATTACATGATCTGTCAGGTGGGGTCTGCCCCCGTAACTGTTTAATACACATCTATTCTCGTCTAAATCCTGTAATTCTTTCTTGGCAAAGTCGAAGGCCTTCCTGCGTGCCTATGTAAACATGGCTTTTGTATACTGTATTAACTGAACTGCTTGAGTTGAAATTAAAAAAAAGTGGAGCTCTGAGTTTATTAATATTTCAGTTCAGACTGAACCATAAACTTTTGAACTTGGGACATGTTCATTTCTGTTGCAGCAAAGTGCCTTTGTTTTGAATGTTTTTAAAAAACATTCTAATTTTAAGCATTTTTGTGATCCAGGTGATAAAAGTCATGAAAGTGACTTTGAATTACAAGTCAAACAGACATTTGATGCTTAAATGCATCACATTTACAACTTAATTACTTACCTCCAATTAGAGAATACTCTTCTTTTTTTTTTCAAACTGTGTCGACGACGTTTGTGTGTGTGTGTGTGTGTGTGTGTGTGTGTGTGTGTGTGTGTGTGTGTGTGTGTGTGTGTGTGTGTGTGTGTGTGTGTGTGTGTGTGTGTGTGTGTGTGTGTGTGTGTGTGTGTGTTGCGTGTGTGTGTGTGTGTGTGTGTGTGTGTTTTGTTTTGGACTTTAAGGGGCTTGTGTTATTTTGTACCCCCTCGTGTAATTGTCTCATATACTTGCCTGTATAGTCTTTGAGAAAGCAGGAATAGAAAAAGATATGACTCAGATGCCCTCTATGTCCCTTATCTTATGAGGGATAAATGAAAAAGTTCAAACAATTGTACACGACCTTTCATTACAGAGAGAGCACAGTTTCTCCAACTTTTTGTCTCATAGTTGACAATGTGTTTTGTAGTTACGCAAAATAACTAAATAATTGGGCCAAATAACAAGCAAGCTTTGATATTAACCTCCACCTTCTTCTGATGCCCTGTAGCATTTGCGTTCGTTGTTCAGACAGACAGGGTGAATTAGTTTTGTTCCAGTTAAGAGGAGGAGAAGTTGTTCTATCCATTCATTTTCTGGTGCCCATCTTTTCACATTTAACACTACACCATATACACTAAGCAGAATACTTTCGAAGGCAGGTGTTTTTGGGGCATCCTGGTCAGATGCCACATCATTTCAGTTGTCTCCTTTTAATACAAAAGTGCAGTTTCCACTCATTTAACGTATTTAATCAAGGAGTCTGTCTCACTGAGATTAACATCTCTTTTTCAATAGACCTGAGAACAAGAAACATCCTGAAGACAACCTTCATCCAAAAACAACACGCATAAGAACAGACAGCCGATAATCGAGCAACAGAGTAAATGAAAACAGATACAAGAGTCTTAAAAGACTTCAAAGAGCAAAGCGATCTCTGGAGCAGTTTGCAGTGCATCCCATGTATAAGGTGCATACATAGTACCTGAAAACCAATTCTGCCATTCTTCATTATGGTTCACATACATATAACATTTGCCGTGACTTTAAGTGCAGCAGGGAGCTACTTCCACATTACTTGTGCACTTTTTGAACACAAGCCCATAACACTTTCTCAAATAGGCAGCGACCTATAAAGTTGATTTTCTGCAGCATTCACAGCTTTTGCTTTAGTTATATGGGGATCACCCTGAAGCAACATGGCCATCACCCCTTACAGATCGTCCTCACCATAGACTGTATAGAACAGTAGCCTTGTGAGACCACCCTGATCTCGCGAGCTCCATTGTATTTTAAACGCAGATCAGTCTGGTATTGTGCAACAGAAAAAATTTGAAGCCGTTTGCCAAGCGATCGTCCACTCAGCGTTGGTTTTGCGTCGAGTTTGAGTGTGATGAAACGCATGCAAATTCGACCTGATCTAGGCACATTTTCAGACAGCGTTAGCCTTAATTCTGTTAGCCGCTCGCAAAAACAATTTTTTATCTCTTGGATCCTTTTTGAAATATGGTGATATTGTGCTTTTTATCCGTAAATACATGTTACACAAACGGCATGTTTTTTACTTCCTGAGCTTTGCCTTGACGCTCTGTTCGTACGTCATACGCTTTGTTGATCTGATTGCTTGATTTGGCCAAAGAGACAGATGGTTTATCCATTCAGCAACCAGTATTGTTGCTCCTTCCCAGAATAATCTCCAAACAAGAGTTCCCAGATCCCAAAAAATGACCTTATTTGTCGATTGTGCAAGCGACTTATATTGACCCTTATTTACCCATAGTAGGTGGTAAGTTGCAATCCCTAGTGGCCATGGTAATAATTGTTGAAGCAAACAAGGAAGTAAGATGACGTACTGAAGCCCCGAATTTGTGTCCCATGTGAGGTTTTTTAACTTAACCAATTTTCGTCTATCACGTCATAATGTCCATGACTCATTTTTAGCCAATCCATGATCGTTTTGTAACCCTAACCAAGTGTTTTCTTTGCCTAAACCTAACCACATATTTTCGTTGCCTAAATGTAAGTAGTTTTTCTTTCACATTAAATCGTCACAAAACAACGCAATCACGCTTCAAACTGCCACCGTGCAACCGTTTCACAGCGTTAATTTGGAGTCACTGACAATCGCCCTATTCTTTTCGTTAAGTTTTAGGACGTGTGGCCTCTTAGCTACAAAGGACCCCTCAGTAGACAGTCAAGACCACAAAGCCTCATGTTGACTGAAAAGGAAAATTCTCATGACCCTTTCTCTATGTGAAGAGCCGGTTACATTATTTACACTTGTGACTTTCCAGTTTTACTTGTTCTCTGCTTCAGCAAACAGCTCCCTTGCAGCTTGCTTTTGTCGTGTTTACGTTAATGCGCTTGTGTTTATACGGTGAAATCCTTTCGGCTCTTGGGTTAAATAACGAGCTTGCGTGTTTATAGGAACCCACACAGCGCACACACGCACAGCAAACATTTACAGTGATCTGTGGAAAAGGTAAAACATTCGACTGCGTATGCGTCATATCTTTGGTGGTGAGCTCTTCTGAGACAAAGATGTTCTCACGTCATCTTGTTTCACTCAGCAGAGGGGTATCAGACCTCTTACACTAATTTCCCAGTGTTCAACAGGTGAGCGAGGCTGCGGTGACACCGTGGCAGGGCCCTTGACAGTAGCCTACTTAATGATGTAGCACAACTTAAAAAGATGCTTGACAGCTTTGTGTGTAAGTGAGGTTATTGTACAATAGTAGAACATTAGGATGAAGTACTTTGGTTTGTTTAGTATCAACCTAAACCCATTGGTGTGCAAGCACAAGTAGGATAATATACTTTTAGTGTTTGTGCTGTAATATGTGGCAATACCTCTAAATAACCATCTCTGCACAGCGTCAGAACAAGTGGCTTTCTTTCTTTCTTTTTTTGAAAGTGCAGCCAGAAACGTCAGCATTGAGGTGCAGAAAGCCGAGCGGATTGGCTCTATTGTATCATGCACTGCATGGGAGTCGGATGCCTAAAGTTAAATGCAATCAGTGGGCTTCAGTATTCCACAGTTCTCTGTGAGTCAGACAGAAGCAGCGCGTCAATCCTAGCCTACTTTGAACAGGCTCGCTGCCAGTCAGAGAGGCAAAGTGCCAGAGAGAGGGAGGGACACGAGCATGAGGGTGACGGAGAATGAGATCAGAGGTGGAAAGAAACTCAGTATTTAGTCAGATACTGTTGTTAAATACAGTGTTGAAGCATTGGCTGGTATTTATACACAAAACTACCCACATTCCCTACATTTTAACCACATGAGTCCATTTCCTTCATCACAGCAGCCAGTTACTGAAGCAGGAAATGGTGTCCCAGCAGTCATGACAGTGAGCCAATATGCACAATTCAGCCATCATTAATTATTATTATTTACACCTGTGCCACCTGTCACAAGGCAGCTGAAGTAACGATGATTTTACTTTTTTTCCCCATTTCTTTTTTGGGCTTGTTACCCCAACAAAGCAAACAACAACACATTTAAAGTGCTGACTGCCAACTGTAATCTGGGGAAGCATGTGGAACGTGTGGTCATTTTACATACAAGCCCCAGAGTAAAACACCTGAAATATGAAGACACTCCATTACAGGTAAACATTTATTGAAAATATTATTTTGGTAAAAGTATGTAACAATCAAAGCAAACATACTCATAATTAAACTGTGAGATTTATACTATTATACAGTTTATAATTGGATTATAACTGCTGATGCGTTAAATGTGTAAGTAACATTTGATTGTTGGAGTAAGTTGAGGTGGAGTTAGCATCATATTTTTATCTTAATCTGCAAAATAACTAACTTCTGTCAAATAATTGTATTGGAATAAAATGTGCAAGAAATGCAGAGAAGTAAAAGTATAATTAACATGAAATTAAATACTAATTTTAGATATTTGAGTGCAGTACAGTGCCTTAGTAAATACCTTTTAATTAAATTACCTTCCAGCACTGGCAGTCTATACGTATTAGGACAGTGTTCTTTTCATGCTTAACTCCAGCGCTTTGGATTTAAAATCAAACAGTCACCGTGAGGTTAAAGTGATGACTTTCAGCTTTAATTTGGTAGTTTTACGTCTTAATCGGTCTACTGTTCACCATATATGGATGCAAATACCGGAAGCGCCCTATAAGCAAAACAAATCTGCATTTAAACATCATAACGTCACTTTTTCTTTTGTAATCCAATTTCAGTACAGCCACAGTTACAATCATACAACCTGCACTTCACAAAAAGCGTATACAATTCTGTGCTGTAATTTCAACAATGAAAACAATATGAGATAATTAGACCTGATAAACTAATCATTTAAAACCCTGGGACTCAAGAATTGGTACTCAGGACAGCAGGTCTCATTTAATTTGTAGTTTTTCTTTACAATACAGTATTTCTGCCATTATTTAAGCAGCATGAATCTTTCTTCCACCTGGTCGAGGAGCGCGGATGCCAGCTTCATTATTCCCCCCACTCAGTCTCTCTCCAGAAGGCTTTTTTCCCTCTGCTCACAGAACCCCCCTCCCCACTTCTCCTCTCTCCCTTACATAAGGACTGCCCTATTTTTTCAGGGACCAGTAAGAGGTAGGAATAAAGGTAGTGAGTGGGTGAGGAAGAGGGACTGAAAGACGGTGGGATCCAATAAAGAGAGAGAGAGAAAGGATATGGGGGTAGAAGAGAGTATTGTGTATACACTGCAGACGTCAGGAAGACCTGCATGTGTCCCCGACATCCCCCTCACCTCGCTGGCCTTCTCTGCCCACACAATGCTCCCTCTCTCCTGCCCCTCTGCTCATCTTATTCCTCCTCTTTTCTCTTCTCTGAATCACAATCTATCAAATCCCCTTCCCTCAGATAGATTCAGTACCTGCTTCCCTCCTCCAACTATGTCTTCTATATCTATCTATCTATCTATCTATCTATCTATCTATCTATCTATCTATCTATCTATCTATCTATCTATCTATCTATCTATCTGTCTGTCTGTCTATCTATCTATCTATCTATCTATCTATCTATCTATCTATCTATCTATCTATCTATCTATCTATCTATCTATCTATCTATCTATCTGTCTATCTACTGTATCTACTGGCTTTATTTACACCATGTAAACAAATATGAGGTGCTTGACTCTATATTTGCATACAACTAGTATACAAACAAGTTGAGCGTGTGACACACTGTGACGACATGGCATTCGAGTCATGAGTGGAATTTTGTGGCTGTGGGGCACTTGAGTAACACATGAACGACTGACGGCAGCAGTTGGTGTTGTTTAGGTTTGCGCATGTGGACCGGTTTTCTGCATGTTATTGTCTCCTCATAGTGTATTATTATTCATTCTACCTGTTATCACATGATTTCCTTTTTCATTATTCATAGTGTAAAATAAGGATGTGTAATGCGTGCACACGTCTGTCTGACAAGAGTGCTTAAAGTCAATTTAAATTTTCCATTTATCATGTCACATCCAAGCACTGCATCTAATCTACTGTAAAAAGTGCCGAGATAGCACTTTACAATCAGGGTACATTTCATATACTGCAGTCAGGCTTAACTAATGCATGATTCATGATAATTCAATGCTTAATTAATGCTGGATGTGTTGTGAATTCCTCACTTTGACACTATGACCTTACAGTATGTGATTAGTTCACACTGAATAGATAGTCAGTTAAGGAGGATTTATTTCATATATTAATTAATATGCAACCAAATTAAATGAATTCTTCCTACATAAACGTTTGTTTTAGGGCCAGTAAAGTGAAGCACGGACAGATGCACTAAAAAAAAATTAGAGTAGGATGATCTGACATGTTTAAAGTCACCCTCCACTCAAAATAGTGTTTTTCTTCTGTTTCTGTTCTTTAAAATGTCTGACATTGACTATAGTGACTTTTATCTGAGCAAATTTTGTCACTAGAGTGGTGTTTTAGCATTTCTCTCCTGACGGAGGAGATGTCTGTGCACTTCTCTGCAATCTGAGGTTCAAACGTATTCGTGCAAGCTTTAGTTGGTACGTCACTAATCCATAAGCCAATCACTGTCTAATGTGTAATAATTTAATTGAAATAATCCTGCCGAACCATAATCACATTTCTAAGTATTGGATTGCCTGCTGCCCAGCGATGTAGCATTCAGAACGAATGCTTTTGTTGTTAGCAAATTACATTTATATGACGTAAGCTAGGGGAGGCAACAGGTGTATTGATCAGGACTCAGGTAAGCGCAGTGTTCAGTGTGAGGTTATTTGGATGAGCGGTTCTCAAGAAAACTGAAACAGCAACACTGGAGGCCAAGCAATAAGCCCGTTCAGAACAGACACTGCACTAGTTGCTAAAAATAAATGATTACTGATGCCAAAAGAGAAGTGTATTTTAAATTTAGTTTATTTAACCAGCAGGCGAGTCAAGGTGTCAACCAACATTTCTGTCTGAGAGGTTTACGGTGAGAAGACTGTGTGTTTAAAGTGACTGCTGAGATTAGTTCAGAGTGCCAGCTGTGATCTTCACTCTGCAGACTGGCAGAGAGTCTGAGAAGAAACACACTGCTGAGACTAAAGACAGTCAGTTAGTAGAACATCCAAAAAGACACGGCGTCCCTAACCTCCTCTCAATCCTGGTCAAAAAGGCTCAGTATTCTGAGAGTAGAAATATCAAATATAAGAGCCCCATCAACACAGTTTTGTATATAGTTTAAAATACCCTATCTCATCTCGTCGCAGTACTTCTAAAAAAAGGAGCAGAAAGTGGGAGCAGAAATTAACTGAACATCCTCTTAACCCAAATTAAAAAAAAAAAATCTCCTTTTCAGGAAAGAAGAGATCACAAAGACAGGAGTTATATACAGGTGGCAGCGATGATTTCCACTGAACCAGTTTTCTCCCGTGAGCAATTAGTGGACGTCCCACACTTGTTTTCAGGTATTTGATGTTATTTCAGTTAAGCATTAATCACGTCTCTGGGGTTAGATCGTATGACAGTTAATTAAAGTGAGTTTTGGCCAATCTTTAGACATCATATGCCATTTGACAATCTGCCCCATGAACGACTATTTTTTAGCAACTTTTGGGGCACTGCCGAGGTGCTGTTGAGAAAGGCACCGAACCCTCAACAGCTCGGGGCGCCGGTCACTGGCAGCCCCCTCGCTCTAACATCTCTCCATTAGTTGCATGTATATAGGTCCTGTCTGTGCATGTGTGTGTATTTCAGGCCTGTGTGTGTGTAAAATGAAAAAATAGAGTGAAAATTGAATTTCCCCATTGCGGGACGAATAAAGGAATTCTTCTTCTTCTTCTTCTTCTTCTTCTTCTTTTAATTAGTTGCAATTAGAAATCCGCATCCTGCTTCAGCACCACAGACAGCACCACGGATTTATCGAAACACAGCACAGTTTGGCTGCTGATAGTCCAGAGGTCAGGGGTATGGAGTCTAACTTGCACAAACCTCAGTCCGATAAAGCATCAATTAGTCAGGCTGACTAGATTAACTTTTCAACTAAACAATCCCTCTGCCCCTGAACTCTTTCTGCTACTTGGGGATGGAGAGGACGGGTTTGGTCATTTTGCTAACAGAGGGGATGGCCTCTCCCCTCAAATCAGCATGCAGTAGTTTATAGAAGGGAAACACCAATCAGATGCACCCTTCAGTGTTTCTGCATCATGTTCACATAAAAAAGATTTATCCTTTTACCTCACATAGAAAAAGACTCATCCTGTGAATTCCACTCATTTAGGTTTACAGGTTTTGAATTTGAGGAAAAGTACTGGTATCAGATCGTAGTTTAGGTATCATTACAGAGAAAATGTTGTGCAGTGATGATTGTCAGATTTCCTCCAGAATCGGTTCCGTCAAGTATCAAACTTTTGAGTTTTAGTGGTTTTTTATCATCATTATAATGCATAGATTCAGCATCCCACTTGTATGTAGGTAGGCTACTGTATGTAAGCTCAATATAATGTTGTAGTGGTATTTCTTCAAACCTTAGGCACAGGTGGAGATGTTCATATTGTATAAAAATACTACAATCAGACACCTCCACATACAAATAGACCAAACAGAAAGGTGTAAAAATATATATATACCTTAAAAATCTGTTGTTGCTGTCTAACTGCCGTAAGTTTATTCATGTCATGAAGTTGGAGGAGAAATAAAAAGGAGTTTCAGTGAGATTTTACAACAGCGTAATACTTCTGTGGCACAGACTATGACACACCTGCATAGCCACCACCGTCTATAACACATTATGAAGATATGTACAGCAGCAGGGTGAGGAACAGAGAGCGAAGGGGAGAGGTGCTGTACTGTCGATGCAGATACAGCTCAAATGATCAGCCGTCTTCATCACTTGTAAATAAACACGCACAATAAACACACCCCACGTCTCATGCCAACACACACTCACTTCTTTAAATACCCGGGCTCTGACGACTGAGATAGTATTGCTCATCAAATTTATGCGTGAGCAGGCCCAGGCTAAATTTGCAGCCCGGGAGCCAACTTACGCAATCCTCCCTGGTCTCCTCCTGTGTCTATACAATGGCTGAAAATCTCTCAGTTCTCAAACCATCCCAGCCCTCCCCAGATCCCACTCCCACACTACACACTACAACTCCGGCACTATTCCTGTCTCAGCCCCCACCGCGGTGGCACGAAAATACCAGCACCTCCAAGAACAGACGCCAAGCCTGTCAGAGCATCATCACATCCCACAGGACAGCTGAGGGGGAGGGAGGAGAAGAGCAGGTGGAAGGATGAGCATCGCCGCTGTCGATAGAAACGAGTCAACAGACAGAGAAAAGAGAAAATCAACACTGTCTACAAGGGAGAGGACACAGTTTACAGTTACATCCTGGTAGATCAGACACAAACGGTTCCTCTGCTTCTGATCCTCTGTGGAGGTGTTTGTTGGTATAGTACAACATTTATGAGGACCATATAATTACGGCTTTATTCGGAAATACCAAATGATATGACTTAATATAGGTAAAACAAAATTGGTAACAATTTATTTTAACTTGCAAATTTAGCATTACCTTTATTATATTAACATTTAATGAATGGGTTATAACATATGTAGTTGTAAGCATATATAAGTGTTAAATATCCTCGGTGCTGGTCTGAAAAACTGAAAATGAACGACAGTAATAACATAAAATGTCTTTATTGGTAAGTCATATAAAATAAAAAAATGTCCTCATATGTGCTCATAACTAGGCATAGAGATTTAATGGTTATGCTGAACTTGTATCATGCTTTGAACAGATAACTAAAAAAGGCAAAACAAAAAGAAAAAACAAGGAAGAAAAGGAGAAAGAAAAAAAGTCCCCGATGAGGTGGTGGTGGGGAAAAAACATTCAGTAAATGTTTAAATAATGATTATAAATGCTAAATCAGTGTTACCCGGGTGGGCGCCGTACTCTTCTTTCTTCAACTGGAAACAAACCACTAAAAAGTTCATCTGCCAGTCTTGACACAACGATCATTGTGTATGTATAGATATACACACACCGTTTAACTAATAATGCGTGGTTGTGATTCAGGTATAAATTAAATGTGTGTCAAGGGGTTTGATTCAATGATGTAAAACGATGTTTCTTTCTGCTATTTTTTGTCATCTATTTTCTGCTTGAAGATGAAATACGTAAATTTTGAAGGAGATGGAAATTATTTTTGACCAACCTAAAGTTCAACAGAGCTCATTTTAAAGAGTTTTAGGGTTGAGGTTAGTTTTTTAGTGTTGAGATTCAAGGTTAGTGAGGATGAACAGCAGTTTATTGATTCATTATAGTAAGCGCTTTAGCTGAAATATCTCAACAACCATTGGATGAATTTACCTGACTTCTCCTCTAGCACCACCCTGAGGTTGATTTTGTGGTTTTTAGTGAAACATCAATTTTTGGATTGATTAGTATGAATTTTGGTACAGACATTCGTGTTGAGATGAATTATAATAACTTTGGTGATCCTGTGACTTTTTCTGTAGCGCCATCCTCTGGTCAAAATTTGTCCAAATACCTGCAAAACTCATGACATCCCTGTTAACCTCAAGTGTAGTGCAAACTAGCGACTGTTAGCATGCCAAAATATGCTGTACATGGTAAAAAATGACTCATCCACATGTAAGCATTTGGTTTCAAACACTGCTTTACCAAAGTGCAGCCTCAGAGAGACTCTTGTTACTTTGCTTTTGGGAAACAGAGAAGGTGAGAGTATTGAGTGAGCACATCTGCAGTGAGTCCTGTGAGGACTGTAGAAAGCTGGTTTCACAGGCCTTGTTAAGGCCACAGTTGTCTCTTTGGCTGACCTCCTGCAGGGCTGACACACAAACAAGAAGAAACAGGTATAAGACACATAAAGATGAAATAATAGAGTCTATGGGTCCCCTCTGTCTCGCTCTTCCTCTTTTTCTCCTCCTCTCCCTATCACAATGTAGATGGACGGTTGCCGAGGACAACCTATGTGTACTCAACGGTGAACAGGAAGTGGTGTGTGAGCAAAGGTGCTATTAATAGCAGCATGTGTAGAAAGGACATTTGCTCACTGATGTGTGTGTGTGTGTGTGTGTGTTTGTGTGTGTGTGTGTATGTGTGTGTTTGTGTGTGTGTGTGTAACAGGGAGGAGGAGGATACAGATTGTGAGACTGAGACAGTTACTAGAGAGAACAGGAGGGGGGAGAAAGAGAGAGGAATGGATGGAGGGAGTGAGGGAACGTAGTGGAGGAGGGGGCGAGTGTGTGTTGACGCTGTACGTGGCGTCAGTGCGATAAGAATAGAGACGGTGCGTGTAGCGCTGCTGAGACATAAACCTCACAACCTCAGTGGGGCAGGCAGTGCTGACTGTTTGTGTGTGTGTCTGTGTGTGTGTGTGTGCAGATATAACCCAGTGTAGGCTCATGTGTGCATGTTGGGGTAATGACTGAAGATGAGCGAGTGATTTTTAAAAAAAAATTCAGTTGTGTAATTATAGTTATGTATGCTATTTTCAATCCCTGTTTAATTTTTAGAAACACATTTTCTTTTCCTCATTACATAATTTCTAAAGAGCAACTTGACAATGTTAATTGACAATGATAATTGCTTTGAGAAAAAGGGTAATAATGGGGACTATATTTAAGTTTTGAAACAATTTTCTTATTAAAGACAGGGAATAACAACACCTTTAAAGTCACATATGCAATTATGAAATCAATTTTATTAAATTGTGGAGTAATATAACACACAATTAAATGATAGGACTGCATGTTATATGCACATACAGTATTGTTCGCATAGTGTCTATAAGTAAATATATAACAGTCTATCTTCCCTGTTAATATAATTCAGTTTTCCTCTTTAATTTCTTCTTTTGGTCGTTTTATATATCGTGTATTATTTTATTATTTTATTCTATTTTAATTAATACTTTTCTATGTGTAATTTGGAGGGGCAGTAATTGCATTTCATTGTGCAAACCTGTATTGTATAATGACAATACAGCACAACCTTGAACCTTGAATGTATATCAAGTCTATAGCATATAGAGAATAAAGAAAGGTACGAGATGAAGCGAGAATAACGACCGCATAGCAAAGAATTAACTGCGCTGTTGCTTCAGAATAAGGCGCATATGAAGAATACAGCTCATGTCTGTTGTCCATGTCCCAGATCCAGCAGCATGCTGTGGCTCAGCTGGGTCTAATACGGTGACCCGCTTCATAAAGCGTCTTCACACCATCAGGAACTGAAGCAGCCACTGTGGGGGAACAGCAGGTGAAGAGCAAGTCAAAAACATGTTCAGGTTCAGGTCCGTAAGAAGGCACAACAGAGCACATCTGGCCAGATACTCACAGAGTTGATCCCTCTGTCCTTCACCTCTTGACTGGTCTCTGATTCATACAGAGCTGAAGAGAAAAGGGCAGGAAATTACTGCGTACGGTATCTCTGCAAAGAATCCACATTAAGGAACTTCTGCACCAAGTTTAGTGTCCTGTTAAGCTATGGTCCAAATATGCATAAATCCTGTTATGTGCATATGGAGATCATTGAGATGCACCCGTGGACGTGATTAAATGCTCTCTTGGATGGAGGAAACACGATGCAGCCCCATATAAGCTGCTCTAGATGCTAGAAAGCTTTATGCACGCTGGTGCCCCACCCCATGCAGCCGGTGTACTTGCCCTTTGGAGAGCTACTGACAGCACACTGCAATCATATCATGAGATTGGATATTATTTTGTTGTTGTTGAAAAACTCTTTCTCCTCTTTCTACAGTGATGGAAGATGCACTCAGATTCTTAACTTGAGTGAAAACACCAGTACAACAATGTAAATATACTCAGTTAAAAGGAAAAGTCCTACATTGAAAATCCTGCTTCAAGGGGGAGCACCACTTAAATTAAGAACTTCAGAGTGTTATGTCCATGGCCCAGGAAAGATCAGTCGATATTTCTAAACATACTCTCTGAAGTAAGTCTCAAACTTGAGCTCAATGAAAGAGAGAATGTTTTTCTTTTCTTTGTACCTAAATTAGCTTTATTCTATAGTAGAGTTGTCAGTTGTTAGAGTGCTCTCAGTGTCATCTACAACTTTCACAATTCATTATCTATGGAGCAGCTCCAAATTTGAAAAACGCAGTAGTTCCCCTGTAAGCAAAAATAAATAAAATGATAAATCAGCTGGTGTAAGGTAATGGATACATATTTCATCATTGGTAAGTTGGACTGCCTTTTTTTGTGTTGGTAATGTATTTGTGTGTGTGTGTGTGTGTGTGTGTGTGTGTGTGTGTGTGTGTGTGTGTGTGTGTGTGTGTGTGTGTGTGTGCGTGTGTGTGTTACCGAAAAGTTTTTGCATCCTGGTGACACATGACACAAAGCCGTGGAAGGGCATGTGAAGCTCTCCAGATGCGAAGCGCTCAGACAGCATCTGAACTACCTTGTTATCACACTCCATCCCTGTAAAACAGAGGAGCGGACGAAGGTGTGAGGACCAAACAGCAGCAACCATCTGTGTGCACATGGTGGTGTGTGTATGCATATCTATGTGTGTGTGTGTGCCTGTGTGTGTGTGTGTGTGTGTGTCATACCAATAGCTTGCAGCGCTGTACTGAGTTCAAAGGGGCTCATGGTCCCAGAAGAGTCCTCATCAAACTGGAAAAAGATGGACTGAAAAAGAAAGCAGCATCACAACAAGAAAAGATGTCTTTCTTTTTTCTGTCTCACACACACACACACACACACACACACACACACACACACACACACACACACACACACACACACACACTGTACCTGCAGATGGCGCAGATGGGTCACCAGGATTTCTGTTTGTCTATGGCTGAGGCTGGAGTGCCCTTTGGTCTACCAGTAGAGTTAAGGACATCTCAACAGGACAGAAGACAGAGAGATAAAGTTACGAGGAAGCAGAGTGAAAGTGAACAGCGGGGCAGCACGATGACTCGACCAATGAACATGGAGGTTCAAACCCTTTCTTCAGTAAGCATTTGACCCGCTGTAGTGTCAAACTATGAGAGGCACATCTGGTTTACTTAATCCTACAGAAATTACGTTTTTCACGAGCATGTTAAAAACGTAATTTCTGTAGGATTAAGTAAACCAGATGTGTATACAATACATTCAAAGTCAAACAAGGATTGTAATAAACTACAAGGAGGGTTGAGTTATATGAAAAGAAGACACTGTGGACAAAAGGATACATCCTCTCCAAAGATGAGCTGTCTGCATGTCTCCAGTGGCAGATGGTAATCTTTGTCAAGAACTGTGAGCGGGAAGAAAGACACAGATTGATGTAGAGAAAGAAAATAAAGGTTTTAATTGGATTAAGACTGGGAAAGGTGAAGGTGAGGACAAGTGTAGACACTTTTATAAGCTCAGTGTACTCTATCTGACTGCGGCTATGAGCCTCTGTCTAGACGGGTGACCTCCGTGGCTCCACTGGGACAACTTTTAAGGGAACGTGTAACTACTGTGCTTCCATCTAGTGGCCATTACGGGTATTATATGGTCAAATATCACTGGAGCCTGGTGAAGCTTTGGGCCATTTTCAGATGTGGATAAAACATGAAAAATGTAATATATAGTAGATATTTTAACCTGTGTTGAACAGCTTCATGACATCCTTGGCGTTCAGTCTGCCATCCTGCCGGGGAAGACAGAAGAAATGAGATAACCAAAGGCCCTTTTATTGAAGACACTTTTTTTAAGTAAAGTAGTAAAATTAGGAGGTTTCTTACTGGGCCAGACTCCTCATCAAATGTCCTCTCAACTCTCACTCGATCCTCTTGGGAGATGGAAGCTACCATAACCTTTTTCAGCGGCACATACACACCAAACAAACATAAACATACTTTATTCTCTTGGTGAGCTGCTGCTGTATATGTTGTTGATGTGGCTGTATGTGTAAACTCACCGGGAGGAAGCCAGAGGAGCAGGTAAAGTCCTGAGTCCTTTAACACAAAGACCACGGCAGATAGTCTCTTAAATTATACTTTCATACAGTTTAAACCTTACACACTCAGAAATAATGTTTGATATGGGCTCAGATCCTCTACTTAAGTAAAACACAGTTTGAATTCTACTTGATCAGCTAAATTCATCCAAAGTAAAGTCACTAACTAGACATAATGGCCCTGTTTTTTTAACCTTATGTGCACAAGACCATAATTTGTTCACACCAGTTATTATATTTTTTTAAGATTATTTGTTGTGCCCCCCCACCCTTTTCACTTTATTATAATTATTATTGTTATTATATATTTATATGTATTTTATCTATTTTCCTAAATAATTGTATTATCCTATTATAATTTATTTGTCTTTCTTGTTACTTATACTATGAGTTGTATTGTTCTGCATAACTGAAAACTTCAAAACAAAGTATTTTTTTTATTTATTATTATTTGTTTGTGCCTCTCTTGTAGAGAGTACAGCTGGAGGTTTAACAGGAAAGTGACAGGAAAAACACACCAGCTATCATCTTGTGCAACAAAATTATTATTTTTTTTTTCTTTCTCAGGGTTTCCTGTTCATTTTGTTGCAGGACAAGTTAAAACTTTATCATTCTTATAGGTGACCTAATGTAAACTCCGGCCTGAGCAGGTTTAATCTGCCACATAACTGAAAACACCTGTGTCCATGCAGGGTCTTTCATTAATGACAAGTCACCCTGTTTTATAAGTTGATCACATGTTTTGGATGGAAAATCAAAGTAACTGTATATGTAGTGCAGTAAAAATGACTCTGTAATGTAGTGGGTGTGGAAGTATAAAGTCCCATAAAATGGAAATACTTAAGTGAGGTACACATACCTCAAAATGATACTTAAGTAAAGTGGGTAAATGCACCAATATTTACTTTGCACCACTGTACAATGTCTATAGAGTTCCATTGCTAGGCAACAGCCTTGGTCCTTGTTAACTTCACATTTGTCACATTTAGAATATTTATGTTTACTTTAAAAAATGTCCGTAGAGGATGAATTTGAATGATCTGCCATAAAATGAGGAGAAATTACAATTATCTCCACTCTTGGAAAATTATTCAAACGATTATTATAGTGTAGGATAATTGACTGTTGCTGCCAACAGAAGCCATAAAAGATGCTTTTATCAGCCTCTTGTTGTCGACACTAATTGCAATTTAAAAAAAGTTTGAGTGTAAGCACAGGGGAGTGTGGGTGATATGACTGTGCCTTTGAGAGTGAGTGAGGCAGGAGGTGATTCAGGGAGTGCTGTGGGTCTGTGATTTAACAATGAGACGCACATAATGTTTACACAAGGTGAGAAGTAAATGGAGCTGCTTTTCCGAGGCTATTATTATGGTCAAGGAGGGAAAAAATGCCCGTCTTCTCTTCTCTTGTGTTCAGGCCCTCCATCTTACCCCAGAGTGTTTCCCGTCTTGGAGAAAATGCGGATAAAGAACTTTCCAGACTGGTTGGGTCGATAGGTGGACGCCACGATGATGTAGTTACCTGGGTCCAGATGCAGCTTCCTCCACACACCCCTGTCAGACAAAGAGCTGCATTTATGTACGCATAGACAATTACTATTCATGCCATGTGCAAACAAATGTTTGATGGATTGTCTTTGTCTTTTATCTGTAAGTCTCTTCTTTTGCTTTTGGCGCTCCTGGCAAATTTAATTTTCATTTTTATTTCATTTTATTTGAATTATTTCAACAGATAATTAAAACACCTTTTTAGGCTCTATGCAAAATAAAAATTCCACTTCAAGTGGAATAAGTAAGGCTCAAATTTTACACAAATTTGAAGGGTTCTGGGACAAGGTGTCATCAATAATTCATTCTCCTCTTCAGGCTTAATTATTATAGCAGGTTTATTACATGGAGATACAAGTTTTACTCCAAGCACAAGCACCAAATGTCCTGCTTTCATGAATAGATTATTTAATAATTACTAATAAGAAGTCATTATTTCTCATGATGCTGCTTTACCTCTGAGCCTTATATTTCCCAGAACGACCCACGGGGTAAGTTGTCCTAAAGAAGTTGCGGCTCAGACACGCACCCTGGAGCTGAAGAAACATATAACAAGTTCCTACTTTATAAAACTGTCACTAAGAATGTAAGGTTGTTTTGTTTTAATGAAAAAGTATGCATCTATCGCCCATGAGATACTCACCTCAGAAGGAACCTGCAAAGGCAAAAAACACAAAAGCAGGTGTTCAGATACTGGAGAAAGGTGCAGAGACTCAAATATTCAGTAAATCAAGTAAGTAAGTAAATTCAAAGTAGATGTGACCTTGTAAATGTGGAAAGACATGTAGAGGAAGTTGACTTTATTCTTCATCCTGCGGTTTTTCTGCAGCAGCTCCACCAGCACGGTGCACTGTTTGGCTTTCTGCTTCTGTTTCTCTGCTCTCTTCTTCTCTTCTGGGGTCATCGCCTCATCATCATCATCATCGTCATCATCGTCATCATCCTCGTCATCCTCGTCTGGCTGGTCCTGCTCCGTGAGATTCAACTGGAACTGAGGATTTTTCCAGAATGATCCTGAGGCGGGAGGGGGAAGAAAGAGTATGATTAATAAATAAATGATCCAAGTGGAGCTTGAATGCATATTTGTGCAAATGTGAATTCATAAACGTACGGGTGTATCTGCGGCTACCACCGGCAGAGCTTCCCGGTACCCAGAATCCTTCGTGTTCACTGATGGTCCAGGTAGACGGGGAGGTGGGAGAGTCAGGTTTGTCTCCCTCCACAAGAGTGTCGGGATTCACACTGCAGAGCTCCACGATGTCAAACAGGCTGCAGAAGTCCTCAGCACTGATCCTGATAGGGATGATCGTGCACATCAGACATCTTATGGTTTCTGAGAGGCAAAGTCGCATTAAATACTCAAGTACACTTGAGTATTTCCATTTAATGCGCCTTTTTACTCCTATGCCCCACTACATCTTAGAGGCTTTACTTAATTTAAAGTTGTTGATGTGATGACGATAAACGTCTCCTACTTGTGACCCTCTTGGATCAGCTGGAAAATGCATCGTCACAATACACCAGTACAATGGCAGCGTTACTGCTCGAGGTGTTGTTGGTGTAAAAGTGTAATTAAAAGATTAGCAGTTTGAATGCTTTGTGTGGATGGATTTTTCCCACGCATACTTTTGCATCACATTTACTTTAATCCAGCACCTGATGTTAAAAAGACTGAACGAGTCAAATTCTGTTATAGTGTTTTCATAGTGTGGTTAAATGCATCTCCCCCTCTCGACACATTTTAAATTATGCAAAAATACTAAAAGAAAAAACATCTACTCTTTCTCTGTCATTGAGAAACTCTAGATCTGGCCTCACCCCGCCCTAGGGTGAGACTTGTTTGATGAACACATTCTACCATCGACCCTGGTTGACCAGTGAAAGAGCGTCAAGAGGGCGGGAAACATTTAAGAGATTCAACCTGTTCAAATTTATGTCCCATTTTTTAAAAATAACACACGTTTTTGAGTGGAAGGAGACTTTAGGATCTGAAAAATTGTTCCATTGTGTAAGTTTGTGTGTTTTGTGTCATGTACCAGAACTCTCCATCTTCTTTCTTTTTCAGATCAATCCTTTCTTTTTCTGCTTTGACGATGTCATCCCACTCTTTACCCCTACAGTCAGACACACACACACACACACACACACACACACACACACACACACACACACACACACACGCGCGGAACACACACACACACACACGGAACACACACACACACACACACACACACACACACACACACACACACACACACGGAACACACACACACACACACACACACGCACACACACACACACACACACACGGAACACACACACACACACACACACACACACACACACACACACACACACACGCACACATGAGAGAAACTGTGTGAGTGTGGTCACTCTCTCTTTTATACAATGCACACAAACAGGAAGCTTCCTCACTTGTCACTCCAGGGTCCACGATATTCGACAAACCCCCAGGGGTTCCTCAGCCTCAGTAAGAGAATCTCATCTGACGCTTTCGTCACCTGAAATGTGAGGAGAGAAGAAACTAATGTAAGAGTTTGGTCAGTTTGAAGATTTATCTCAGTGTTTTTATTCGTACTAAGAGACCAGATGAGACAGCAACTGGCCGATCAATCCCTCCACGAGGCCCATCTTCAGTGGTTGTTCTGGAGCTTTCCATCGTATCACATGCTGTTCTTCTGTTATTTTCAGGGTCATGAATGAGTTTTACAATCACAGCTTTTAAGACATCATGGATGAGAAGTGCTCAACAAATAGATAAAAAGAATTTTGCCCTGCAATTCCATCACAAATGGGCAAAATTCATCAGCCGAAGAAGATCATGTTATACGATCAAAAGCTCCAAACCACCTGTGCTGAGAGCCATCCATCAACTACAACAGCTTGTCCCTGAAGAAGGTCACTGGGGGCAGGAGCCATGTCTTTGGACTGTGGGAGGAAGCCAGAGAACCCGGAGAGAACCCACGCAGACACGGGGAGAACATGCAAACTCCACACAGAAGAGCCCCAGCCGGTATTCAAACCAGCAACCATCTTGCTGTGAGGCGACAGTGCTAACCACCACACCAATGAGATAAAATGCCCAGATATGATATTTTATTAAATTAAGATGAGACACGAGAGAACATGAGATTAAATTCAATTTCAGTAAGATTATATTTGATTATTACGTTGGATCCTCGATCCTGATTGCTCCGTTGTTATTTGTGTATAACAGACCGTGCACCTGTGTGACAATTGGATTAATGTAGAGTGAGCGGATCAGCATTTCAGTGAGATTATGTGACAATGGATTACATTATATTAAGATACATTGAGATGAAGTCAAATGGCTTTAGATTTCAGAAGTCTTTGTGGAAACAGAGAACACACCCAAACAACATATTGATGATGAGGCAAAAATAAATAACAGCAGCAGGGTCGTGTCTGTCATACTGGCCTTTTCGGTGTCAGTGATGGCGTAAGCGTGGCCCTTTATCAGCCCGTTTCCCAACACTTTACCGATCTCATGGTTGTTGGCGGCCTGCGAAGGGCAAACAGAGGAACTCTGAAGTGAATCTGATGTGGCGTCTAGCTGTGCAATGTGAACTTTTGGAGGTGCATATGTACCTGGATGAAGCAGCTGAGCAGGCTGCCTCGAGACAGGGCGGCCGTCAGAGACCTCCAGAGGACTCGAGGGGTACGAGATGAGACCTCCATCGAGTATGCGATGCCTCCCGTGAAATCCTCCATCCCCTCTGAAATGTTGCCCCCCTTCAGGCTTCCGTAGCAGCCAATTAACCTACACACGAGGAGGTGAGAAAGTGTATTGTTTTTGTCACATTACTGTAGCGACACACACACACACACACACACACACACACACGCACGCACACACACAGAAAAAGAGTGGGTGATCTCAGACATTACAACCCAGAGACATATGCTTGGTAATGGCAACTGACTTGGCATAGGCCTTCTCCACCAGGGCGCTCCAATACTCGTGGCGGGTGTGAGAGTAGCTGAAGAGCAGACGGCCTTCGCATACTGGCAGCCTGTCATCCACAACAACCTCCACCCACTCACCATACTGCCAGAACTGCACAGGGACACACAGGGAGAGCGACGGGGAGAATAGAGCAGACTGAATTAATGAATGTAATGAATCAGGAGGCGCAAAGAGTGTAAAGAGACAAACCACTTGAACTTAATGTCCGAAACGTTCCCCTTTCACCTGCAACAACTGTTTTTTTCACCTGTGCCCACCTTATTTAGCTCTGATCAAATATGTTAATTGTTAATTGTGTATATGCAGTGGACATGGACATCAGGCAATAATCTCACATCATATACTTATATGCCTTTTATGAAATTAAATTTGGGGCAATTTAGTTAAATCTCTCAGTGAACTGTTCACATTGTGAGTTTTTAATTCCTCTTTTTAGTCCATTTAATCTTTTCTAATCTTCTATTTCATTTTGTTTAAAAAAACATCCATTTTGTGTTTTTATATTCCCTTATGTTTATTGTATTTCTAGCTATAATGCCTTTAGGGTCAGAACATTTAACATGAATACTGCTCACCCAACATTTAGCCCATTTTACCGAAAACCTTCTAATTTTGTGTAATGTTGCCTAAATCACTTGTAAATGCAAATCAATGCACATACATGTGTCTTATTAAACCACAGTGTTGAGCTTTCACATGACATATTCAAGCACAAATCAGAGACATGAATACGATTTGAGAGAATAAAAAGCAGAATGTAAAACTCTGTTAAATAAAGTTAAATAAACACGCTGCTCTCTTGTCTGACTAAATTTATTAATCCACCTCTCGAGGCAGTTAATGGTCATGACAAGGGTGTGTGTGCTGTACTGCTAACTGTGTGAACAAAACAGCGGCCGAGAGCAGGCCTGCACTGGCCTTAGCTGGATGTCTCAGGGGTAATCACTACCTGCATGTCTGGACTGCTCCCCCATCACCCTGACAGGGCAGAAGGAGTTTCCAGTCCTTCCGCCCGGCTTGTTAAGTCATGTCACATTCTCGCTTACAGTCTCTAAAGGTCCAGCGCTCCAGGGCAGAACAATCACAGAGTAAAGTAGTACAAATGATCTATATCAAGTGCATTTGCTCTGACACGACTGATGCGTCTCAGAAGGTGATATTTTATTGATCAGTGCAATGCGATGAACTCTCTAGAGCCGTGGTTTTTGTGAAAAGGCAAACCATTTATGAAAAGCATTTCTAAGGCACACCTTCACATACAAATACAACACCAGTGTGCTACGGCACACAGTTTTAGCACTGCTGCTTTAGAGTAGAATCCCCATTCAAAGATAAGGTTTTTCTCTTCTTACGCATGAGACCGCATACAGTGACTACTGCAGGATGAGTTGATACCCGTTTGACTTAAATGCCAAGTCCCTTACATTTGTAGGCAAGGCCGTTTTCTTGGCATTAGACACCAATATTTCCTCAGTGGCTGAGTTTTACCATTCAAACTGCTTTATCGATGTTAATTCAATCTCCCCTCATTCTGTTGCAATTTGAACTGTGAAGCCAGCCCTTACCAATCTCATTTTTTATATTAAGTTTATATTAATAGAACCCTGGGAACATAGGGATGAATGTTAACTAATATACGACCGAGGCCTTCCTTATGAACATAATGTGGACATTATTTCATGGTGCTAGGTTTGGTGTGAGGTTTATTTGATTAAACATGAATTAATGTAGGAATATGGAACCAGTAGCATAACTTCATTAACTGACTATATTTTGACACAGGGAACCTCTTTAGACAAGGCCTCAAGGTAAGGTAATAAAGAAGGAACCCACCTTGACTCCACAGGTTTTAGGGAACCAAATTGTTGGTGATTGAGTTGCATTGCTGGTAAAGTGGGCACCAGGTTTTGACAAGGAAGAACGGAATAAATGACTACTGCAGGATGAGTTGATACCCATAAAATAAAAATAGACTTTTTTTAAAAACTGTCCATCATGAGTTTGAAACAAGTGCAATGCTAACAGTACAGTACTCCTTTAAGGCCCTTATTATGTCAGTAGATATCATCCTTTCATTGTGCATACTAACACAAGATTAGTCTCTTTTCCTACATGAAGTGTAGTTACAATAAATGGTTAAAACATTGATGTTATTACAGTTTATCATAAGTATTTGCTTTCCTAAAGAATATCAGGCAACATGTCCGGGCTAAGATGGGGACGAGAGAGGACATGCAGCTGCAGGGCATGTGAGGTACACTTAAGCAAAAGCCTATGAGGAAGTCTGCAAGGTGTGCGTCTCAGCTGGCTTGATTGGGTGTCTAACTGTTGTCATTAGAAAAAAAGTGCAGTCAGAAGTTCTGTGTCGTTCATGACTCACCCTAAAATGGAAGATCCCTGCATAAGGCTTGGACAGACTTTGGTTGGGTGGCACCACCTTCACAAAGAGCTTGGGATGCATGGTGAGACAGGACAGAGCTGCCAGCAGCCAACAGTTACCTGATAAACACAAAGAAATAGTTGCTATGGACGCGTCCCAGCAGATCCTCAATGTGTTGTAACATGTATATTTATTTTCCTTTTAAATCACATGGTTTTATGTGATGGTCTTTACCTGATGCTTTCATCAGTTTGTCTGATATCTGTGTGTGCATTGCATGCTTTACAGCTACACTTATCCTTTTAAAAACTTCCTCTCAAATGTTTTTAGTTGAACTTAAGTATGTTTGAAGTGTATAACTGCTTCTGTAACTAAGCATGCATGTATTTGCATCACTATTTACACAAGATATTATCCTTCAATCAGCTCACCTGTGCTTGTTCCCCTGACTGTGTCAGGTGACCATGTGAGTGTACATATAGAGGTATGTCTCCCTTTCTTTCTTCCATTTTAAGTCTGAGGAAGGGCGGACGCCTGAAACATCACTTAACTTGCTTGCAATACATTTGTCAAGGGGCAGCTTCTGGTGTATGGAATCTATTTCCCTTCCATACTTATTTTTCATACCAACACCCAGCTTTTTTTATTTTTTGGGGATGTTTGTGCTTCTCTCCCCTGTTTCAGATTTTTACATATCCAATGGTTTAAGAGTCCAGGAGGTGGTGGTCTCACGTGAAGTGTGATTCAGCTTTTCATGCATGTTAGCTCTCTCTCTCTCTCTCTCTCTCTCTCTCTCTCTCTCTCTCACTCTCTCTCTCTCTCTCTCTCTCTCTCTCTCACTCTCTCTCTCTCTCTCTCTCTCTCTCTCTCTCTCCTCTCTCTCTCTCTCTCTCTCTCTCACTCACTCACTCACTCACACACACACACACACACACACACACACACACACACACACACACACACACACACACACACACACACACACAATAACTACACCCCTCTCCAACAGCAAACATCTGTTCCTAGTAGTTCCTCTGCAGTAGAAAAACATGAGGATTTGTTGGAAAAACACATCCTAGGATACAGTTCGAAGGAGAAGGAGGGTACATAGGGTACGTATCATTTAAATGTCTGCCCGCAACTGGTGACATAAACCATTAGTTAAGAAATCCCAGAGGAGGATGGAGGGGTTAGTGTTGTGCAGAAAACAATCTCCTAGTTCACCACAAGTAAGAAACACAATGGACAACACAGATGAGCGTTATAGGCTCTGAATCCCCCTGCAGACTTTGGAGTTTAGTGAGTGTCACTCCTCTTTCCCCCTGACTGTGTGTTTGAAGTTCAGTCCCTGGAGTTGTGCGGTGCAGACACCATGTTCTGATGTCACTGCATTTTATACAGTACTCAAGGGAACAAACTGAAGGACTATTTGGGCTTTTGAGGGTTTAACTTTTCCCAGCATGTTGTGCAACGCCAGTTTAAGACGATTCTGCATGTATCACAGTTCTTCAGGGCTTTTGTTTCCCTTTTATCAGAGCAGCTGAAAGATGACAGGCAAGCAGGAGAGAGAGAGGGGGGATGATGATGCAGCAAAGGGCAGCGGATCAGATTCAAACCTGTGCCGCTGTCAACCTATTTGAGGAGCCAGCTCTACCCGGTGAGAGGCAGATTTTAATGTGTTTAAGGTGTATGGAAGTGCAAGCTTTCCTGATGTGTACTCACCCAGTTGGCCCTGACAGATGTCAGTAGTCCCAGTCGTGCCCTCCACAAACACAGCGTTCTTACTGATGTCCTTCAGAAGAAGAGGAGGACAATGTGAGCATCGATGATGTGACACCACGTCATCAGTATGTGCTATTATTCTCGGCCAGGTCTCCAGTGTAAAAGAGATAGTTGTACATATTTTGTCAGTGTATTATGTAAGTTTAATTCTATATGTAATATATAATATGTGACTGAACATTAAATGTGTTCAGTGCCTTTTTTACTCTGAAACATTTCTCGCTCAGAGATTACTTACAATACTTTCAGTATTGTCTGAGCTCTTTCTTTTGTTACTTCCTCTCTTGAGGAAACAGCTCCGGGTATTAAAAGTTCCTCAGACCTGAGCCACACCTGTTCACTGTCAACACCCCTGCAACAGTGTTAACAAAGCTCCTGAGAAGACGCAATGCCAAGGACAGACTAGGAAACACATTTCACATTACCCTATTGTTCAGACATCCGTTTAAACCTGCACAAGTGGCCAAACAACGCAGAAAACTTTCCTTTATATGCAGCTAAATGTTGCTAAATGATGTTTAAAATGTTGACAGTCAGTTCTCAAATAAGTATTTGTTATTTTTTGGCTGCAGCTATAACGTGACAAGATTATTGATTATTTTACAACCTCAAATGTGCTAAAATATCTGGGTAACAACTGACACTATACATACTGCACGCACGCACAACTGTGTCTACCTTGGGTCGCTGCCACTTGATCGCCTTCTTTGGATCCGGATCTTCCGGCATACCGATGGACTTCTGCTCAGGTGGAAAGGTTGGATCAGCAAACAGTTCCCCGGACTTCAGGCACTCTTCCAGGATAGTCTTGAAGTCCTGATCGTTAAACTTGATCGGGTTCTCGATGGAGCCCAGCGGTGCCTCCTTGTTGGTCGCCATGCTGCCAGTGAATCTGCAGTCAAACTCTTTATTCGCAAAATGTGAGAGGAGCCGGTGCTTAAGTAGAGTTAAAAGCGCACACCCACCGCAGCCAGAGAGGGCAACTCGGAGCGCCTCCCCGGTTCTGCAGCCCGGAAAGGTATGCAGAGCGCCGGGGGCCGCGGAGAGCTGGAGTCGGAGTAATGACAAGGTGCCAACAGCCACTTTGATCCCCCTTATTTATCATCCATTCATCACTATTATCGACCAGAGGCCAAAGGCTGCTCCGTCCCCACCACCACCTGCACAACAACAGGACAAACAAGTGGGAGACAAAACAAGAGAAGAATGACAGCAAGATAATACAATCATAAATAATAAGAGGTATGTTTACTTTATGAACTAGAAACTATCATCCCCAGCTCCTCAACTCCTGACCCCTCTGACCATCCCCCTCCCCACTTTTGACCCCCCCCCCCCCCCTGGACACCATCACCCCCCCCCCCCCCCCAGACACCCTCCCTGGACACCTCACCCCCCTCTCCACCCCGGACATCTCTCCCATCGCCCCTCCTCCTCCCCTCTCCAGACACCCTCCCTGGACACCATCACCATCACCCCCCCTTCCCACCCCTGACACCTTCCCTGGACACCTTCACCCCCTGGACACCACCACCCTGCCTGGACACCATCACCATCACCCCCCCTTCCCACCCCTGACACCTTCCCTGGACACCTTCACCCCCTGGACCCTGGATTTTTCAGTATTCATCTGGTTACACAGAGCTAGCATATACTTAGACTGCTGTTTTCCTGCCATGCACCACTATCACTTTATTATTTAGTACCTTCACATAGCTTATAGTTATATATTTATACTCTATTACTGCACCATAGTTCTGTTACGTCTGCTCATTACATATATGTATGTATGTATGTATCATGTCTGACCACATCTGAATCCGATCACTGTCCACTTATATCTTTTCTGCACTACAGTTCTGTTTACACCTGTTTCAACAGTCTACTGCATGTTTACATTGTTTACATCATATACACCCGTTCACATGTCTGCTTACATCTGATACACGCATGTCTTTCTACATCTCACGCCGACGATGTTCTATGTATCTAACTGTGACTTGTGTGTGTTTAACTTGTACTGACATCTAGACACTTTCCTCTCTGCTGTTCTTCGTTTTCTAACTCTGTGACTGGATTCTAACCTGTACTAACACACTAACATCCTGACACTTATTCTAACCTGTACTAACACACTAACATCCTGACACTTATTCTAACCTGTACTAACACACTAACATCCTGACACTTGTTCTACCTGTACTAACACACTAACATCCTGACACTTATTCTAACCTGTACTAACACACTAACATCCTGACACTTATTCTAACCTGTACTAACACACTAACATCCTGACACTTATTCTAACCTGTACTAACACACTAACATCCTGACACTTGTTCTACCTGTACTAACACACTAACATCCTGACACTTATTCTAACCTGTACCAACACACTAACATCCTGACACTTATTCTACCTGTACTAACACACTAACATCCTGACACTTATTCTACCTGTACTAACACACTATCATCCTAACACTTATTCTACCTGTACTAACACACTAACATCCTGACACTTACTCTTCTCTTACACTTTATTCTTGTGTTAGGTTAAAATGTTTTTGTATTGTTGCACTGACGTTATTTGCTGCTCTGTGTGCCCTGAATTGCCCCCCGGGGACAAATAAAGTTTTTTGAATTGAATTGAATTGAATTGATTTTATTCTGTTTTCAGGAACACAAGTTGTATGTTGTTCCACGTCTAAGACGATTTTCTGTCATGACAGACAATAAAGTTTTTGAATCCAAATCTGAAACTCAAACCAATTCAAGTAAAAATGGGAAAAACACAAAGAGAGAAGAAGAGACAAAATAATGCCAACATTTAAGGGAACTTGCATTAAATGTGTCCTACTTTATTTCCTGTTGCAGTGAATGTGAATGACATCAGCTGACAGGAAGTTCACAAGGACCAAGGCTGTTGCCTAGCAATGGAACGGTCTTTATTCTAGTACGTATATATTATGGGATGCTGTCCTGTTGAGTGTGAGGCTGCAGTTGAGTCAAACTGACGCTAGGTGTCAGTCTAGTCCACATGAACACAGCAGCCCACCACATCTACTGTATGGAGGGGTTTACTGTAAATTGTGGTGATGATGATAAATAAAGTGCTGAAGAGAAAGATATTTGTAAAAAAAATTATAAATCCTGATTGCCCACAGCAGAAACACACAACAAATAATGACTTTATTAATGTAGGAGGGTTGAGTTGGATTGAATTTCACTCATCTATCAATATTATTTGTCAGCAATAGACCTGATAATGTGTTTTAATATAAGTTTTGAATAAAGTTTTAGTTTTGATGCACTCACAGCTTCTAAGACAACGTGGGTGAGAAGTCTTGAAAGTGCTCAAAGAACAGATAAAAGAATATTTGCACTGCAACTCCTTCACAAATGGGCAAAATTCAAGAAGACCATGTCAATCAATCAAAAACTCTCTATGTCTCTGACCTTTATTCCTTCTGTCCAGCCATATTTTTTGTAAGTTTATTTCAGCTTTTAAATAAGTTTTTATAAAATATGAGCTCTCTAGGAACAAAACAAATGTGTTTCATTTGGCATTAGTGTGTTAACAGTACTGGAATGGATAAAAAACATTCATAACAGCGTTTGCTAGATGGATATAAATAAGGCTTTATCAATGTTTAAATCATTTACAAAAGCTTCATAGATGAGTTATAGCCTAAGCCATTTCTAAGGGCACATGGTTGGTTTCCAGGTTGTGAACGAGTGTCTGCCCTCCAGCAGAATAAACTGGATTTCTCTTTTCTCAGCTCTTAAATTCTTCAGACCTCTAATGGGCTGGAAAAAAATGATCCTAACTCATGTTTCAACAACTTATCAACAGTAAAAGACTTAATGGATTGTTGTGGAAACCTTTTATCAATAACTTATTGATATTAACTACAGAGTTAAACGTCTTTTTTCATTAGGTTTACAAGCTTTATATCTGATGTATAACCTATTAATAAACCATTAATAACAACTCATAAACAGCTTATAAAGAGTGTTTTATTAGAATGTGGAACAAGTCTTTATTATACCTTCTTTGTGCCTAATTTACACCACTTTCAATTAGGAAATAATATCATCTAATTGACAGATTAAAAAAAGAGAAAACTGATCGTCTGTGCGTCAGTATGAGACTAGAAGTCTTTTGCATGATACTAGTGTGATGAACTATTCATAGATACTTGTTTATCTTGATAGCTACATTGACCCAACCGTTGTTCTGAAGGGGTGTTTCGGTCTCTTCCTGTGACACTTGTGAACTCTGGTCGGGACTCAAATGATCTGAAGTAGACATCCAATTACAGTCCCCTCCCTCCCCCTCTGTCTGTCCTCTTGCGTCTTGTCATTCATTAAATTTAGGTGGATATCCATCACCAATAAACTGTTGTCCTGCGGTGCTCACTGCAGGCCTCTGTAGGCGTCTCCAGCCGTCTCTCCATCACACGCCTGATTACACTGAAGACGTGAGACTGACCGGGACTAAACAAACAAGAAGAATAGCGACACAGATCCGCCTAATGGTCACCATTTAACTCCATTCATGAGCTCTCCATTATGTCCGTATGGTCTTTGAGTACAGGATTATAGGAAGCCTCAATGACAAAGGTCAGAGGGCCGAGCAGACACTCCCACACCTCCACGACCTGCTCTGATCCCACGACCCCGGCACCAGCAGCCCCCCACGGGCCCCTCACTCTCCCCACTGGTTAACCGGATTTGTCCCGACCCGTTTTCTGCCGCATCACTCACACACATCACACTGACCGGCCTGAGCGGGTCAAGAGATAATCAGCCCCCAGTAACACTGAGGAGAAATTACTGGAATACAGGCTGTCTATTATATATGAGTTTATCTTTTTAACTGTGGGCTTTTTACTATTTGTCTGTTTTTTTATTATTGTAGTTTTATGATGAATAAACCTCTCACATCTTGAACTTGTTTTAATAAAGTACTAAGTATTGAATGCGTTCACTCAGTCTTCATTTTCCATGTTGTTTTTTTTTAATGTTTTTATTAATCACATGACCATGACTGGCTGCTGCACTCAAGTACATAGCTGTAAAGATTCAGTTGTTTGTTTACTCAAAACATGATTTTTGTACATCATATTATATTTACACACTGTCCTGCTATAGCCCTCAATACTGACATTATTTTGTTGCAGTGTAAAATATTGCGCTTTTTTATTCCATAACATTCATTTGACAGTAGTTACTTTGAAGATTAAGCTTTTTCACACAAAACACATGATTGGTGTATGAAATGTGAAATATTGTTATATATTAATTAAGCAGCCCAACAGTATTTCGTTAGAATCAGCTCAGAGGATAAATAATATCATAATATAACATAAATCATTCTGCAGCATAATGAATAATTGAACTCTTCTGTAAGACTTTAAATGCAGGACGTTTTTTTTCTACCTTTCTATAGAAACACAAACACAATAACTGTAGTGATAAAGCTCTTCACCTTCATCTAAATAACTAATGTAGAATCATTTATATGGATGCAAATCCTGAAACATAAAGAGTTATATAAACGAGGCAACACTGCATATTTGTTGCATGTGGAGACGCTGATCGTGGCGGTTAGAAGCTACGGTTCACCTGCCCTTAGGCCTTTCTAGGAACAAACACATGAAAGCATTTTCACCTGTCTCGGGACTGAACTCTACCTCCTCACCTTATGCATGCTAACACCTCTGACCCCAGCACTGTGAGTGTGTAAGGGAGGGGGGTGTACGCTCAAATCCAGTTTTTCCTGCCTTTTTGAACGTTTCTGGGAAACAAAACTGTCTGACCAGAATATATATGTTTGTGTGTGCATGTGTGTGTAATTACCTGAGCAACTGAATAACTGTGTGTCCGTTTGTGTCTGGTTCACAAGGGTCACCAGGTGCAGAGAGAACAGAGTAATGTGTGCGCGCGCATGTGTGTGTTTATGAAAGACAAAGAGAGTAAAAGCCGTTTGAGGAACAGTTTGTCAGAGAACGTTTGAGTCGGCAGATGTTTGATTACCTCATCTCGTCCATCTTTGGGTCTGCAGTTAAGTTCACCCTTGAAGCTCTATACATGAACAGTATTGTAGGTTTAAAGACGCATTTGCCTGAAGGATGTAAATGTAAAATCCTCTTTTGACAATATTCAGGTCAAAATCCATTTCAGAAGGCCAAAAGCTACACCTTTATTTACACCCCAGCGAACTGTCATTAAGGTTAACAAGTGGACATCATTTACCATTTCATTAGTTTACCAACAGCTACATGTGGCTAAACAGGATGTTTGGTTATCCTACCAACTGTTCAGACACAACTGCAGCCAGTTAGCCTGTCTCTGTGTGCAGGGTCATGTTTAGAAGATACAAATACAACCCGGCATTGTAACTAAGTTATTGCTGGTATGAACAACACTTGACAGACAGGGACCAGTTCTGTCTACAGTGAAGAGACCAAGGTGGAAGCACAAACCAAAAATGGAGTCTACTCTGACTAACCATGTCATGTCATATCATTTTGAATGGCACTGTATTGTACCGTACCTTATTGTATAACATATTGCATCGTATCACACTGTATTTAGCACATTGTATCTTATCGCATCCTATCATATCGTATTGTAGAATTTTGTATTGAAACGTATGATACTGTATTGTATATCATATCGTACTGTATTGTGTATTGTATTGCATGATTTTGTATTCTGTATCCTAGCGTAGCGTACTGTTTAGTGTATTGTATCATATTGTATCGTACCATACTGTACTGTATTGTAGATTCGACCTTATCATACCGTTTCGTACCATATTGTGTATTGTGTATCGTATCGTATTGTGTATCGTATTATACCATTTCTTACCATATTGTTTTGTATCATATTGTATCATACCATAGTGTACAATATTATGTATCGTATCATACCATTTCGTACCATATTGTGTATTTTGTATCGTATCGTATTGTGTATCGTATCATACCATTTCTTACCATATTGTATCGTATCATATTGTATTGTACCATAGTGTACAATATTATGTATCGTATCATATCATATCGTACCATATCATATTGTATAGTATCATATTGTATCATACCGTACGGTATCATATTGTGTATCGTATTGTATTCTATCTTATTTACTGTATTGCATCTTATCGGATACTATCATATTGTATCATATTGTATGATTTTGTATCGCATCGTATAGGGGTGTCAAAATTCTCCAAATCCACAATAAATTTGACTTTTGATTTTAAGAAGAGTCTTGATTTGGTCGTTGGTTTTCTGATAACTTATTTATACTATACTACTTTAAAATCATAGGCTGTATGGTGTGATATAGTGTGTTATAACCACTGTTATTTTTCAGAATGTACCACACCGTATAGTCAAATTTAAATAACTTTGATTTGGTTTTTCAATTTAGAGTTGTGTGACACCCCTTGTTATACATCATTTTATATTGCATTGTGTCATATTATATCACAATGGGTTGATCACAGCACGTCCTTCACTGAGGTGAAAACCTTGACTGTAGCTTTGGGGATATCCACGTTGACTTGAAATTTGACCAAAACCTTGAGTATTGATCTTATAAACAGTATTTTGTACTACTGATGCTTGCATATGATATATAATCTTAACTAAGTGGGTGAAACTGTGTCTGATTTGAAACAATATTTAGTACTGTGGATATTTTATCCAAGGAGGTAGAGGCATTGTTTATGAGTGGTTGGATTCACTCAGCTGTCAGAGGAGTTGTAGCACGTAACAACAAAGCAGCCTTTCAGACCAGAACACTGGAGCTATATCATATTACAATAACAAACAAAATAAAATCACAACGTAATCTCATATCAAAATAACAATATAACACTGACATGGTTCATTGGTTCTAACTACAACATTTGCCGATATAAAAGCTGTTTTGTTTTGTTTAGATACATATCCCGAACATTTCTGTATCCTTTCTTTTTAGTCATAGTGACTTCAATTCGCAAGACACATCAATGTATTTGGTTAACAGCCAATGAAAGCTGATTTCAGACAGTAATATGGCTCTCTATGGAGTTTTATTACCTGGGTACAAGTGTATGTTTCTCTGTGTCTGTCTACCACACCAGGTCTTTGCAATCTGTTGAAAGAAACCCCTCAGTTGATCACTGGGATGATGCCCAGGGAAAGCCTTATTTAGGTTCATTTTGAAATTCATCTCTGCATTTTCTGCCTGTTTGATGTAACACTGTGAAAAAAGAGAAATCCATGAACTTCCCCCCTTTTGTTTTTAAATCAACCTGTCCTCGTCTCATCAGTGCTTCCTCGTACTGAAACCAAACTGAACTTCGTGACCGGTGACATTATATAACCCCCTATAAGAATGAACCCTCCTTGTCTTTCCATCCTCTCATTATCTGAAGGTGTTGAATGGCAAAGAGAGGCACTGGATTGACGGATGGCTGCTCCGGTACGTGTCGCCTCTCACCCCGTCCTCCCACACTCTCACTGTCAGAGAGGTTAGGAGGGTGAGGGAGGAGAAGTGAAGCGGGTGTAATTCCAGGGTTCAGATTTCACTCTGCGGTCGTTGCGGGAGGAGGGACGGGCAAGAGAAGGTGGGGATTGTGGGAACCGTGTGAGGATAAAGAGCAGAGAGGGAGTCCTGTGGTTTGTCTGATCGCTCCCGAATGCATCTTTCTCTTTCTTGTTATCCCTGTCTCAGTCTGCCCTGCTGATGATTTAATCCTCAGACTCTGCCTCCTCTTCCTCAGCTATTCAGGGGAGGAAGATGACAACTGGACGGGGACTGCAGAGATTATCGCAGGCTCTACACAGTTTGCCATGAGAAATGTAATTAAAAACTCCCAGTTAATTAGTTTTCCATGATAAAGCACAATCTTCATGCATAAGTGAGAGCCTCTCATGGCCACAGGCCTGCCCTGTAGGAAAACAAACACAGGGCGCTTACGTTCCCTTTGTTGTGAGCATTTCAGAGCTAATCATCTTAAATTTAATCTGAATTTGTGATTGTGTCACTACTGCCAAAAAATGTTTCCCTTCATGTCAATAAAGACTACTCACAAGGTCTTTTAAGGTTTGAAAATGGTGCAGGTGAATGAAGCTTTTCTTTGACACCTTATTATGACTCCACTGAATATCTGGATTGTGGTGTTCCCCAGGGTTCTGTGCTGGGTCCCATTCTGTTTTCCTTGTTTACACATCACTACTGTGCAGATGATATTCAATTGTTCACTCTACATAAACTGCCTAATCTCTATAAACTATTCCTTGCAGCTCGGCAGCAGAGATAAATTCACTGCTTTACATTAATTAATTCTGGAGGTTCAAATTCAGTTCATTTGAATCACCCAATTTCTTTGATGGATTTTAAAGTTTTAATTGAATCCACTGCTGATTTTATGTGCAGCGTGTTTAGATATGAGTTAAGTGTAGATCTTCCTTCTTTTACCCCACATTGCTGTTAGAATTGTATCTATTGTTCAGATGATGTCCTTGTTTTCTATTTATCCTCTTTCATGGGCAGTTTTCAAAGTTTAATGATTGTTTTTCATCTCATTGAGCTTCACTCCGTGTATAAAAAATGACAATGAAACTGGTCCAGTCACATTATATGATATATGATTTATAAAAAACTTTAAAACAATAACATTGATAATGTAATGATACATGTGGTGTAATACTGTTGCTGGCTATAGCTTACCAAATACATTTTCCCATTAATTTTGAGTTTTTCGTGAGCTGTAGGGAGTTTATATTTCTTTCTGTGTATGCCATGTACTGGGTCATAGCATTGTGACACCGGACATTTGAAGACGACTTTGAAGTCCTCATGTTGGGAAATAAAAACTATGGACAATATGCTGCATTGGTGTGGACAAGCACAGATGTGAATTCAGTGGGTTTTTTATCTTTTAGTTCACATACAGCCCAATAAGTTTAGAAATCAGTGTCACTTAAAAGCAATAAAGCCCTTTAAATGCTGAACGCACAACATTTAAACTGCTTCCAATGTTAGAATAACAAAAGTCCCGGATGCTTCTTCTCCATACATCAATATATTTCCTGATTATAGAGGTAGAGAGTGTTTAGCAAAAGTTGTTAAAGTGTGGGTAGCATATTAAAATCCCCTGCAACAGTGTCGGTTGTGTTTCTGTCTTGCAGCGACCTCTCCCAACTTCCAGACCAACAAAAGCTTTCTCTGTGGAGCTGAGGCACAACTATTAGATCTCAAAGTCCATGTTACTATCGCCCAGGGGCAGTCACTGGTCAGAAAACACACACAACGCAAGACACACAGAGTCAGCCTCACTTAGACGTTATAAACTCTTCATATTGTGATTGCTTGCTTTGGGTGCGGACACTGTCCTGTGCAGGGTTGGACAGCGGCTCAGAGAGGTGTGGACTGCAGGAAGACAAAGGGCGCTCTGGGACGTGGAAAAGATATCCACTTGCTGTAGGGGCTACTGTGCTGTGTTCTGCTGTGTATCACCTTACCTTACATAATTGGGCCCATACGAGCACCAAATGGCGCTTGCTGTGGCGGCCAACAGACAGGTTTACCAGAGGGAGAGACGGAGAGGATGGCACCTGTACTGTCCTCCCTGCTTGTTTTTTTTTTTTTGTCTCTGTGGAGAGAAACGGACAAACTGACTCATCTGGGTCTGAGGGGCTTCAGTCTTCACTTTCTCCTTTTTCTCTATAACACAATGGTAATTGGTAGGAGTGGGCGTGTGTGCATCTGGTGCAATAACCGCCCCCCCTCCACCATCCAACCCCACTCCCTTCATCTACCCAGCCCCCACCCTGTTGAAAGCTCATTAAAAGACCTGATGTTAATGAGCTAGAGGGATCACAGAACTTCATTTTCATTAGAGGGGGGTGGGGTTAAGGCCAGAGATGCTGGTGCAGAGGTTTTTATGGCCTTAAAATGGAGTCAGCAATTATCCCAACCCCTCGACACCCCCCACCCACCCTGCTCTGCCTCCGAACATGCCCACAAACAATAACCAAATTGCCCCTCCTCAATTTTGTACCCTGAGAAACCTTCGTCGCCAGTGTCCCATCACAGCTCGCTGCACCCATCTCACAACCTGCAGGATGAGTGACACCAACTCAAATATATCTACACACACAGACTCACACACCCCCCCCCCCCCTCCCCGCTGGAATTACATTACAAGCGTTTCCAGACAAAGCCAGTAACATCACAAGGATGTAAACAAGGACTGAGGGTCCCTAATCCAAACACTCACATTAAAAATTAATAACTTAGAGCTGACTGTGGTCCACAGAGAAACGACCCACTGACTAAGAAAATATCCTGGTGAGAAAAGAGACTTAAAATAGTTTCAAAAGCTTTTTTCTGGGAACCAGACGACGAAGAAGAAGGGGGTGGAAACACAAGCACAAAAAAGCAACCAGAAGCAGAAAAACACTCCACAAATCCAAAATATTTAACCTCAATTCTTTATTGAGGCTCCTCATGAGAAGGTGAATTACAAAATGGTGTCAGGTTTACAAACACAGCAGAGCTTCACAATAGCCAGTGTTCAGCAGAAAAGAGAATGCTAGGAAAAGTGGAGGCAGGTTAAGTGAAATTCTGGCGTAAAATCATCCCAGGGACTTTCTGCAAATACACTCAGCAAAAGAAGCCATCGAGACAGTTTTTTCGTGTATAAACTATTAACGGAGATATCCCGGACAGTCGCTAACAGCCTAATGCGGCTAACACTGATTAGCTCGGGGCAGCATGGTGAACACATTAAAACAGCTTTTTTAACCACTAATACTGCTCATGATAACACCAAACCTCTGCAGTAGAATGAGAAGGGCCCTTACACATTAACCGAAGCACCAATGGGCTCCTTCCTTTTGGATTGCATTTGGTAATCGACTTGAATGGACTTCACTATGAGAGGAGCTGATACCGAGGCCAGTTGGTAAGTCTTTCAAAACACTCTTTTAATAAACTCTGGGTTCACTAACTACGTTGCTTGTGCTTTGTTTTATGTGTAGGAATTCCCAGACTTCTCCGTTAATAGCTTATACACGAAAAAACTGTCTTGATGGCTTATTTGATGAGTGTGTTTGTCGAAAAAGATCATGGGATGATTTTACGTCAGAATCTCACTTTAATAATAATAATAACAACAATAGGTATAGCAACGGCAAGAATGTCAATCTATGTACAGAATATTATCCCTGAACAGTTATGCCGCACTTGTTCTCGATCATTCGTTAAAGACCACACAAAAATTGTTTTTCCCTGACATGAATGCAAGTAGAAATCAGGTACAGTCGCACATGCAAAGTTGTCACAGTAGTCAAGAAAACGCGGGCAGCGCTCTACTCGACAACTTTGTCCTGTTTCTTTTTTCCTTTTCTTTTTTTGTAAATGACCAGATTTCCTCTCGCTTGACTTGTGTCTTCTAAATCCTCATCGGCGTCACACCTGTTTGTGATGACTGGCCGAGTCTCTGGACGCAAGATCAAAGGGTACAGGGTTCAAGTCCAAGTGTCACCTGAGGATCCCCCCCCACCTCACAAATATGCACAAACACATTCACACAAACTCACCCAAGTGCTTCCCACATAACTCCACCAAACCAACTAGCTACTTCTGCACCTCTCAACCCTGTAGTTCAGCAGTTACGCAATCACCAACATGCAGCTTCCATAAATAAGGAATAAATTCAAACACAGGCAACAAAGAAAAGAACAGTTTCAAATGGCTGCAAAACATGCACAAGCTTCAAGATAGTCTGGCACTTTACAAATGTAAACAATGAAAGAGAGAAATTACCATCACAATAATAATAATAATAAGTACATATACAGAAAAATAATACACACCCGTTTCACAAGTAGGTAAAATTGCAGTTTTTTATATGCATAGAAAAGAATCCTGAAAAAAAGAAAAAACATCAGTAGATGAGACTTTAAAGTCACATTTTTCACATTTGTAAAATTCCAAAACAGAAAATCATCTATACATACTGTCACAAAGTCAGAAGCAAAACGTTGCCAGGCTCCGTGAGCCCTGTAAACATTACGTTAAGAGACAAGTGTTGTGACAACCAAGCGCCTTTAAAAAGAGGAGTCTGAGAAACTGCAGGCGGACAGTGTTTGGATTCATTTCACCCTCGTGTCTGTTCGAACATCTTTAGTCTTTAAAAGGTCTTCCCTAAGGAAAACCAGCAACAGCTAGGAAACACAATGACCTCTCTCCGTCTGCTGATGACGAAAATATATTAACATCATTCTATTGCTAGGCTCTTTTTTAAAATTCAATATAATCCCTTTTCTATATTTATCTGACGGTTAATATCTGTCTCCACCTGTCCAGTGGGTCGCAAGAGAGATAAATCACTCGTCTTTTGCATCCTGCACTGCAACATGGTGATCAGTTTCCTGTGTCTGTGTGGACTGTGGCGGTTCACTTCCTGTTCAAGAGCTCTGGTAATCTCCCCGCTGAATGTCATGGCCTCGTTTTTGCTCTGTGGTCTAAAGAACTGTAGGCACTTAGTTTCAACCAGCAGCTTTGCATACAATCATGAACAACGTGGCTGCTGTGTGCCTCGGCGCTGGTGGAGAGGATGGGACTTTTTTGCAGCTTCTTCTTTAAACTAGATTCCAGTTTAACTTGACGGTCTGTTCAATGATGGGGCAGATTCATTTTCTTTATTTGAATGGGCGACTTAAATCCTATACAGTGCTATTTTAATGTCAATTAATGAATGAGAACATCTCTCATGGCGCTGAAGTCAAAACTAAGCTCGCCTCAGATGGGAGATCAGCCACCGTGACTGGACTCTCTACTTGGATTTGTCCCTCCTCCACTTCCTCCTCCAACCTAATCACATCACTCTGAATTTTGCTCTCCATTTCTATCTGATCCAAACTGGCTTCATCCTCCTCCATTTTCACCACCACTGCTTCTTCTTCAGCTTTTATAGCAGCCAAAGTGTCTGCGGCGCTGGCCTGCGCGTACGCTCCCACGCTGGCGTGGCTCAGGCCGTGGACCTTCTTCAGGTGTTTCTCCAGAGTGGCGTAAACAGTGAAGGGTACCGAGCACAGTTGGCACAAAAAGGAAGCCTTGGCTCCCTGGGCGCCGTGGGTTTTCATGTGGCGCGTTAATTTTGAGCTCTGAGCGCAGGCGTAGTTACAGAGGCCACAGCGGTAGGGTCGTTCGCCTGTGTGGCTGCGGCGGTGCACAGTCAGGTTGCTGCTGTTCCTAAACTGTTTACCGCAGTACTCGCAGGCTTCATCTTTCTTCTTCTTACCAGCTGATCCGGCAG
>NC_139830.1:18099207-18129207 GCF_963691815.1 Echiichthys vipera
CCTCTTTCGCTCTCCCACTCTCCGACTCCCCGCACTCTGTCGCCCATCTCTGGACGTTTCGGAGTGCAGTTGCCGCTGGCGATTCCACTCTCGCCGCTGCCCCCCGTCTCTCCGCTCTCTAGTGAGCCTTCAGAGGGGCTGGCGCAGGGTGAGGTGTGCTGAGGCTCCCCTTGCCCCTCTGCCTCCTCCTCCCCTCCCTCTCCTCCCTCTCTCTGGCGCTGGTACAGCCTCAGCAGCTCCCTGTCTGGTGGTCTAACCTGCGAGGTCAGCAGCATCAAGCCTGAAGCTATAGATGGGTGTTTGGGCAGGGTCAGGTCTAACTCACTAGGACCCTTGGATCTCACCTCTGCACTGACCGTTCCCTTTCCAATGAGGTTTCCAGCCGGCTGCATTTGAAACCTCCCTCTTATCCCCTGCCTCCCTACATCCTCCTCCATCATGACCATCTCCACCGACTCATATCCGCTTCCTCCACCTCCAGCCACCCTGTGATGGCTCCTTATGTGTCGTGCCAGCTGGCCGCTCTGGGAGAAGGCCTGACCGCACACTCCGCAGTGATAGGGCCTGTCGCAGGAGTGAGTCCGGCGGTGGGTGGACAGGGCGCGCAGGGACTGAAAGTTCTGATCGCACAGCTCGCAGTGGAAGTCGGCCTGGAGGGCGTGGGTCTGAGGAAAGGGAGAAGCTGCCGGGGGAGAAGAGGACGGAGACGGCACAAGGCCTCCGGGGGAGCTGCCCGTGGTGTTGTTATTCCCCTCTGCGAGCTCCCTGAGCCGCACTGAAAAGTTCAGAGCCTGCATGTTGCTACTGGAGGAGGAGGCGGAGGTGGTGGTGTGCGTCTGACGGGAGCGACTGAGGCGCAGGGCGGAGGGCTGAAAGGCAGAGGCAAGAGCTTGGCTCAGGTGGCGAGGGTCCAGAGTGGCTGCAGCAGGCTTTTGCTCTTTAAATCCTCCTCCTCCTCCTCTTCCTCCTCTTCCTCCTCTCATGTCTGTGTAATCCTCCTCGTCCTCTTGGTAGATGCTGAAGGAGTGTGTGTGCTGAGCGTGCTGTAAGAGCGCCCATGCAGATGGAAACAGGCCTTCACACTGCTGGCAGGTGAAGTAGGAGGGCTCCTCAGATGCTGCAAAGCAAAGATGGACAAAACTGAGTTAGCAAATTTTGTCTAATGGTTGTTACTAAAGAACACAAGAGTGAGTGAACCAAAGAGGTAAATCCATTTATATAAAACCAGCAATAACTGTTTTTTTTGGGCCACTTTGGGGGAAAGAAGCTGTGAACACACCTGATCTTTAAATGCCAATGTGGTGAACACAGCAGCAACAGTCGTCTTTTAACACACCCAGCTGATATAAAGCGGCATTAATATTTATTTGGAGTTGTGGTTTTGTCCACCTGATGAATATAAGTTGAATATTTCACTCTTTTTTAGCTCTGTTTTAGACTGCTGAGAGAAATGTCTGTCTCCCTAAAAAAACAGTAAAACTGCGATGCGACAATCAAAACAATGACTTAAATGCTATAATGTTATTAAAACTGAACACGAACAGTGTCTGCATGATAAAAGACTAATCTTCCAGAAGAATAGCACAGACACATTGATACAGACGAAGGGAAGAAGAAGAAGAGGAGGGCCAGGTGATGAACGGCAAAAATAACAAAATAAAGAGTGAGGAAAAGTATGACCCAATATAGAGAAATGGGGGCGCTGGAATCTGAAAGGCCAACGGAGATGCAGTGGCGTCGCAAAAGTACATCTGGAGATATTTTTATATGTGGATAGCTTTGTCTCCTAACCCAGAGCCACTCTCCAATTAAGCTGCAAATTGCTAATTAGCAGAACGTAGAAAATGAACGCTTTATGCAAATCAGGCACTGACTCAGCCTGCTTGACAAATGAGGCCTTTCTGCATAAATCAAAATTGGAGAGAAGATCCCCAAATTGAGGGGGAAAACAGTTCTTTTCTTCTTTTTTTTTTCTTTTTTGGAGAGGTTCAAAGCGGACTCTGGTATAAGCCTCTTTCATGTTTCCTCAAGTCAAATCCTTCTGTATTTTACTGGAGGGGGGGAGGAGAGTGAAGATGAAAAAGAGAGCAACTGTTTCTTTCTCCTTTTCTCCCCCCCCCCCACCCCTCCCTCCCACCCGCCCTCTGTCTGGAGAGGAGAGGAGCCGTTGTGTTCATGTCCTTTAACCTAGCCTGAGGAGAAACCCAGGAGAAGTTGAGATACTTCTTTTAAAAATAGGGTGAAAAGTGAGAACAGAAAAAAAGAGAAGGAGAGAAAGATAGGTAGGTCATGGCTCAGGAGATAAAAAGAAAATGAGATAAAACGATTATAATGTAGTACGGGGGGCCAAGAGACACCACGAAAATATGTCACCCCTTTGGATTGTACTTGAGACCCATCCTCCAACCCGGTGCTCCTCATCCCCCCAAAACCCTCCAAATCTTTCCCTGAAGGGGGGGGGGGGGCTTTTGTCTCGGGGTCCTGGAGTGAAACACAATACCCAGCCGGTTTCTCTTTCCTTCCCTCTCCCCTCGCTTTTTTTTTTTTCTGTAAGGATTCCCATTTGGCCCGGGGTAGCACTTGAATATTAAGCAGAAGCAATAACTACTAATTAAAAATGCAGATTGGCTGGGAGCACTAACGAGCAGCAGGCAGAATCTCTTTTCCCTTGGGAGGCAGAGGGAGGAGAAAAGAGAGGAGGAGGGGGAGGAGGGGGCGAAAAATTGAAAGAGGGCAAAGCGAAAGTGTGTTGAAGATGGGGGGGAAGAAATAAGGAGGAGAGGGTGGGGGGGGGGGGGGGGGGGTGTTGGAGATGAGGAAAAAAACAAACAAGGAGAATAAATAAAAAGGAATGAGACAGATGCACGTGGCTCTTCGGTAATCCACCCCACTCCCCTTTTTCTCCTCCGCCCTCGCTGCTTCGCTCTCACATACAGAAAAACAAATGGAGGACCTTTCTGTAGTGGGATAACTGCTCTTTCACTTTCAGTCATCTTCTCGAAGCTTCCGACACTCTGTTTCCCCTCCCACGAAACAGCAAGACTTCCTATGACTTACAAAGTCGCAGGGTGTCCGATTAAAACCGTCCCTTACTCACAACACGCAAGAACTCAAACTTCATGAATATAGGAGCTAAAAAAGAAAACACTAAAAGCTGAGTCAAATTTACCAACTCCAAACAAATGCAATCTACATTTGCTAATAAAACTTTAATCCAAACTTATCCACAAGCTGTCATGCTCTTCCCCCCCGCCGCCTTGTGTGCACGCGTTGGGTTTGTTGTATGAATCCTGCGGGCACAAAAATGACCGAACTCATGTGTTCTCTGACTGTAAGTGAGCAATGAATAACTGACTGAAATAGAAAAACAAAAAGGAGGTTGTGGACAGACGGAAATGGTGCGTGCACCAGTCCCCTGAGCGTTACACAGAGGAAGTAACTGCTAACGTGTGTGTGTACATGACAGGGAGGGTTTCAAAATGTGCAAAGGGGCACGCATACCTACTATGAATGTGCAGCAAGGTGCTCTGTCCCTCTGCAGTCATTTACAACATCCTGCAGGCTCTTTTTTTCACTTCATAGACACGGCATGGCCGTCAAGTACATCTGACCTTTGCAGGAAGGTACAAAATAACTCTTCATCTCAAACACACATGGAATAAAAAAAGAAAAGAAAAAGATTTTAAATGAGAATTCATGAATTGCTGATTGACTTCCACCGTGACGTATCACATTTGGCACGATCATCACGGCACCGCGCTCTTCTTCTCGGAAAGAAAACATCGGAAGGAAAGGCGTGAAGAAAAAGACCTTTAGGAAAATCGGAGCTAATGTTGAATACACAGAACGTGAAGAGAGGGGAGGAAGAGAGAGAGCAAGATGCATAAGATGAAGAAAGAGGAGAAGGAAGGAGGAGATTCCCAGGAGCTCAGGTGGCTCGGCCCGGGGCAGAAGAGTGGGAGATGGCAGAGAAGCTGCACATGATGCAACGTCCACCATTACGGTGTCACGACAGCGAGGAGAGCTGCAAAAACAGCCTTGCATCCGTTCCTCTGACCGTTCCGTGCTGTGGCGCACGGCTACAACCGTCAAACCCCTTCTCCGCAAGAAACAGGACGGCCTCGAAACACTGAAACATGGTCCTGTGCTGGCGTAGAGGACACAGGTTCAGTCTCTCCTGTTGTCCGGGGCGGAGTGGATGACAGAGAGGGAGAAACATGTTTACCTGGCCATTCCACCTCAGAGACTGACAGTCAGGGAAATGAGAGGGAGCTCAGGTGCTCAGCGCGGAGCCCTTTGGGACCCTCGGTGCCCTCTGAACGCTCCTGATGCCTATCCTTTCCACACAATTAGCCTGTGCGTCACAAACTCACGCAGGTCTGCTAATGGCAACGGCTAGCTAATGAGCTGGACTCGGGAGGGAAGGGGGGGACAGTTGTTAAATGAAGAGGATGGCGGTTTGAAAAAAACAAAAAGAAAACAAAACAAAAAACAGAGTCACTAATTAGCAACCTGCCTTCTTCAACCACTCACCTGCTTTACTGTGCTCCGCCTTCACGCCGGGCTCTCCCCCCCAGACCCTGCCCCCTCTCCTCAGCTCGATGAAGCCCGGCCCTAGCTCTGTGTCGGCTACGCGCTGCAGCGTTCGGTTGGCAGGTGAGGGGGGCGTGGCGCTTGCGTTAGTGGGTTGGTTGCGGGAGCGGCAGCCACCCTGTTTGTGCTGTATGAACGCTAGTATGTGGGCGAGGGGGAAGGCCCGGCTGCACTGGCCGCAGGTCAAGAGGTCACGATCCTCTCCTGGAGCTCGGACCTGTGGAGGGAGAGGAGGAGGCCGGTCATCTGACGAAGTGGTGGCGTCCGCCATGTCAGGGACATCTGAAAACATGACAGAGAGAGAAAGTTCAATTACTAACAAATACATTCTTTTCATTTACTTTTAACATAACAACAGACTGACACACAAGCACAGTTCACTGCATAAGGGATTTCAACGCCATTACCCCTAAGTCTTGGAAACAGAAATAAAGAAGAATGTTTAAAATAAAGCTTCTACAGAATATTAATTGTTAAAGTCATCTTTCAAGCAAAAAGGAGAAGGTACCAGCTCTACAAATGCTGTTAAGACAAAACATGACATTTGGACAACCCCACTTCATCCAGTATTGATCACCCTCATCTTTCTATAGTCAAGGGTTTCAAAGTATCTTTTTCATAGAGCGTAAACTAAAAACGACTGCAGTAAGGTGGTTTCTCGAAAGCATTTTTACTTAAAGAGATAGAGATAGAGAGATATCACTGGTACAGACATCACTTTTTTTAGCCATATCTCCAGAATACAGAGAGAGAAATCAATACTAAACCTGAGCATCCTTCAAACATCTTTCTCTCCAATAAAAGGCTGGATATACAGACAATACCGAAATGTTCTGATCCACAGTTCCTTCAGCAGGAGTGCCGTTTCATTCTGGATTCTTGCTCAGGAGGGGTGTTTTTTAAACCGTGCTCTTGGAAATGAATAACCCACGGTTGCAAAAAACTGCTGTTAGACCAAAGTGGAACAACAAAACAGGTGCGGTGATTCAAAGGCTAGTTTCAGTTGTAAGCTCTAAGGCAACGAGGCAAAACTGACCACTTCCTTTAACCAACCCAAAAACAGATCCGCTCTGAAACCCCCCCCCAAAAAACAGGTCGGCCCTGTGAATGAGGCTGCTGCTGAGAGGAGCCCAACTGTCCACACGAGAAGGAACATCAACCTTAACCTGACAATCTTCATGTGAATTTATTGATAAAAAAAAATTTAAAAAAAAGGAGCAACATTATGACCAAAGCTTTCACACTTAAAACTTGCCCTGTAGCCACAGGCAACAAGAGTTTCTCAACAGGAAGTGGATTGCAATAAAAGAAAAAAAAGAAGAGACTGAAGGTGTTTAAGATAAGAGCAGCCCCTGTGTGTGTGTGTGTGTGTGTGTGTGTGTGTGTGTGTGTGTGTGTGTGTGTGTGTGTGTGTGTGTGTGTGTGTGTGTGTGTGTGTGTGTGTGTGTGTGTGTGTGTGTGTGCGCTCATAAACAGGTACAGGACAGCTGACCTGATTCAACGTGGACAACCTGACAAATCTGATGTTGAAACAGGAGGGGGGTCAGTATTGCTCAAGAGTGCGGTCATGGGCACACCTTGACTGGATCCACCTGCCCCGGCTAACACATACAGGACAGGTACAGACAGTACAGTCTGAAGTCGGATCTCGCCAGTTGTTACTCAAAAATGTCACCTTTCCTGTTTCAGGGCTGCGCTGTTTGTGCAGACTTGCAAGGCGCGGTCACTCACACTCTCTCACACGCACACACACACACACACACGCACGCACACACACGCACGCACGCGCACCACTGGTCTCCAGTAGTGAACTGTACATAAAAAAGTTTCTCTCGTTTCCTTTCCAGCGTTAGTCTGCATATTGTGAGCTCTGTTGTTGTCTTTATGATTGAACAGTCTGAATGAAAGGTCCCATGATTCCGTTTTAACACAACACTGTTTAATTGTCACAAACAGCCTCTCTATATATTGTTAAAAGTACTTCTTGGATGGAGCCACACTCTTGCTCCAAACAGCAGTGGAGGGGAAACTGCCTCCAGACAGAGGCCGACCGAGAAACTTGATCATGATCTTACTGGAAGTATTAATGATCGTGTTCGGACCTGTAGCCTCTGAAAACAGCGTGCCAATAAACCGGTCCTTCCTCTATGAGCGCGACTGCAGCAACATCAGGACAAACACGACAAGAAAAACACGAGCCCACACTTCAATATGAACCTTTAAAAAAGGGGGATTGGAAATACATCCACGAAGACATGATTGAAGTCATGTATTCACAACGATACTTTTCTCGGGAGGGATATTTTAACATGCTTGTAAATGAAAAAAACAATAACATCCGTGGTTTTGGTGTCAGCGCGGATCCAAAACCATGCGCGTAAAACTGACAATGAAACAAAACTGTGACCTGAATTCATTTTTTTATTTCCCCACCACCACCAACAGAACAAAAACATCATCACACCCGCGTCCAAAAGAGTTTCAACGTGCCCTCACATCGCTGTCTTTCCCCACTCCAACCTGCTTACCTTGAATTGCACTCAGGTGCTGCGGTCTGCTTCCAAGTTTGCGCCTGGACATCGCGTCGAGCGTTTGGCACCTTCTCTGGGTCCCCAAACAACAAACCCTCCACAAACAAAATCCGTCTTCTCTCCGATAAGTTGACCCGAAAACCCCGAGCGGCTGGGACAAGACTGATAAGGACTGGCTGGCCTCTGGCCCGGACTCTCAGTGAGCACTGAAGGCTGCGTTCAAGTTCACGCTTCTTCCCCCCGCAGCGAGCGGAGGGCAAAAAGGGGCATGGGCGAGTGGAGGCACCGCCCGCCACCGCTCCTCAGACCCTGACCCCGCCCTCCTAGGGTAACACACTGTCCCTTAAAAACAACCTTTTTTCTTCTTTTCCTTAACAAACTTTAAATATCGGTTTCAATCATAGACTGTATATAAAAAAAGGTTTCAATCAATGTTTTTACACATTTGAAAAGAGGAAATCCATGGTTCACCCTCAGCAGCTCAGAGAAACTACCTGGTGTGGTTTCCCCACAGGTGTCTCCAAAACAAAACTAGAACCAGAGGAGCACTCATCATTTCTCCTCCTCTTATTGAACAGCAGTGATTGTTATACAAGCATAAAGAGAAAAAAAACAAACTCATGACAGTATAAAAAGAAGCTGCAGTGAAGCATCGCTCTGCTGCAAAACTGAGATTTGTCGCCACCTGCTGATAAAACTGCAAAACTATGTGAAAAACTTCAGAGAGCTTATATGAATGTGTGCAGCATCTTTGTGATCAACATTTGATCAAATGTTCAAAAGGTATGGAGACAAAATGCAGCACCAAAGTAACTAAATAAACATGAATATACAGTATTTCTGTGTGTACAGCAGCAGGGATTATATTTGAGGGGTGGGGGGAAAAAAGGAAGTAAACAAATTATTTCGAAGTCAGTTTTATTTGTTTTTCTGTATTTAACATTCAACATGACTGAGAACAAAAGAGTTATTTGCTGCTGTTAACCGGTTGGCAGAGTATAGAAAAAAAGAGTGGGCACTGAATTCATGTTTTCTTTGATAAAGAAGTTTTAAATGGATGGTCGTGTATAAATTACCCTGTACATCAGCTCGTCAAAGTTGTTTAAAATGGTCTTAAGTGTGAGCGTTTCTTGTAAGAAAAAAGTAAAAGGTGACACGAGGACAACGTGAGGTAAAAGGTGGGATATTGCTTAGTATTAATTACTTTTAAAGACAAACAAGACGCCTCTGGATGAGTTGAGAAGAACGGTTCAGGCAGAAATAGAAAAAAAAAAACAGGAGCATGCAGAAAAAGAAAGTCTTTTAATAAACCTGCAGTCTCTTTACGAGATGAAACAAAAAATGACAGAGCAGATCAAACTCAGCTTGGATCAACCAATAGGCGGTTTTCTGGACAGTTAAGTGTTGACGAGGTTCTGTATGTAAAGGTAAAGGTTTTCCATGGCTCAGTATCTGTAGTATGGACTCCGTGACCGAGACCGCGACCTCCTGAGAAAAAGCAAAAAACAAAAGAATTGTTATTAAGACTGTGACAAAGAAACAGTGCAAGTGTCTCTCCCTGTCCTAAAGGTTTATTTTGTAGCTCAAAACTTAGTTTAAAAAGACGCTTTAGTTTATCAACCGATCATAGTTGAATATAAAGACGCATGTTACTGATATTAACAAGCCAACCGAGTTGTTAAGTGTTACTCTGAATTTAAGACTTGTTTGGGAGAAAGAGCTGCTTTCCACTCCTGCACTCTTATATTTTGGTGTTTGGGAATTAAGAGATTAAACAAGACATTAGTCCGGTCATGAACCAAACTTCGATTTCAGTTATAGTTGTATTTACTTGAAACTAGAGCCCCTCAGATAAATTGGCTTGATCAATATATCGGCGGATATATTGATCTGTATAGCGGAGAAAAGGGGGCTTGAACTTTAACTGCTTTATAAAATAATACTAGTGAACGTACTGAAGTTTGTCAGGGAGCAAAATTAATTGCAGTAAAGATTCGAGGTATTTTCTGACTGGATTATTTTTGTTCTTGGTGGTTGTGTGAACAAACAGAAACACTATAAGATGGTGTAAGTGCATTAATGTGAAACACTCCCATAACTCATTCTGCTTCATCAGAGCTGTCCAGATTCTTGTGGCTTCTCACATACCTTCTGTGTGAGCTGCTTTCTCGGCCTGAAGGAACAGAGGACACACATACGCATCAAAACAACAGCAAGCCAGAACATTTTAAAGCCTATAAAACTGTCGGACGAGAACTGACGCCAGCAAATCAGACACAGGTTTAACCGATTACTTTGAGTTTGATTGTGAACACACACAATAAACACGCCACTAAACCAAATTACTATTATTATGTTAGATTTATATTTGCGATCATAAACCAAAAAGTCTTACCATATTTGGAAGGAGAAGGCGAGCTGCTCTGTCGCCCATACTGTCTCTCCCATTCATCCCTCTCTTTCTCTCGTCTCTCACGCTCCCTAAATGCAGAGTCTCTGGGTCAGACGGTTGCGACACACAAATACCAAACAGTCCACTTACACGCACACAAAATCTTACTTCATGCGTATCTTGCGTGCCATGGCTCGTAGCTCTCCCTCTCGCTCCTGCAGAGTAAACACACAGTAATGAGGGGAGCTTCAGGAGAACAGAGTCTCGGTTTCTGCCTGATATTCAAGTATGTGCACAGAAAATAAAAACACATGCACGCACCTGTCGTTTGTGTTCCTGCTGTTGGATCTTCACCTGAGTGGCTCTTTTATCCGCCTTGGCTGCCGTATGCAGGGGAAAAAAAACAAAATAAACATGAGCGGGTAATTAGTAGTTAGCGCAATGTGACAAAATGTACAACAGATACATCTCAACTGGTTTCTCAACTTGTGCACAAACTACAAAAACACACACACACACACTCTGCTGTACTCACATTGCTTGTTGAGCGCCTTCTGCATTCGTAGCTTCAGCCGCTCCTGTGGGGTCATCTTGGGCTGCAGGTGACACAGTTGTGTTAGAACATCCTTTCACAGGCTGACAAAAGTGTCTGTGAGAGCACAAGTGTGTGTGTGTGTGTGTGTGTGTGTGTGTGTGTGTGTGTAAGAGAGATCAATGGCACTTCGCTGTCATGCAATTTCATTACTATCACTTTATGTACAGTGAGTTGGAGATAAAAACGCTGCAGATAAATTAATTACGTGTCATGTTTGTTGAGTCAACAAGCACACTTCAATCTTACTGAGTGAGTGTGTGTGTGTGTGTGTGTGTGTGTGTGTGTGTGTGTGTGTGTGTGTGTGTGTGTGTGTGTGTGTGTGTGTGTGTGTGTGGACAAGAGGCAAACTTCTGCTGTGGCTCACAGCTGCTGTTGGATAGTTTGAAGCAGGACAGGATCCAGTCACATGAACCTTTACACTTAAATGTATTATTCTGTCCGAACACTGTCGGAGAGATAATGGGGAGGGGGCCGGCAGGAGGAGAGAGGGTCAGGAAGTGAAACAACGACAAGTTCAGGTCTGGTGAGTTCGTAGAATTAAGAAAGAGCCAGTGGCATTTTGTTACGGACACACCCATCACATGGCCGTTTAAAACCTGGCCAGGCAAGAAAAACTGCAGGTCACAACACTGCAGAGAAGAAGATTAAAACTTCTACTCTATTTGACTGTTTGAGAATATTCAAATCTTTGTTCTTCTTTTCCAGGAAAAGTAGTGAGAAGAGAAGCCGGTTCAGGGCAGCCGACGGTCGAGAATGTTAGAATATGACAACAGGTAAATGTGTTATTTAGTCTTAAAAGAAAAGACATTTGGGGAAATACACATACTGCCTTTCCTGTCGAGAGTTAGAGAGGAGGACTGATGCCACACTTGTAGTAGCTTAGCATAAAGATGGAATACAATAGTCAGCAGCTAGCCTGGCTCTGTCCAAAGGTAAAACAATTCACGTACTAGCACCTCTACAGAAGAAGAATACAGTGATACGACGTTTTTTTCCACACGGTCAATCTTCCCAACTAACTCTTTGCAAGACAGGAAATAAGTGTATTTCCCAAAATGTCAAACTATTCCTTTGACTCTCTTTAACATCTCAAGTTGTGTGACACAAATCGTTTAAACAAGCAGCAGAGTATGCTCTACTCCTAAAATGAAATAAGCCCAGAAAACGGACGTCCAGACCACACCCATGTTTTTCATCAGAGATAAATCAAACATCTTCTGTCTCCAATACTCCTAAATGTTCACTTGACCAATACTGATACGTCGTCGTAGCAAGACACATGGTAATGAGCAAAGTAAGTCTTCTTGTTCCTCTTACGTGAGGTAGATATAAAGACGCTGCACTCTCTTACCCACACAAGTATGTAAAATCATGCACAATCCACACTAAAAGCACAATTAATACAAGAATGACTTCACAGGAAGTGAAGCTGAAGTGTTCACTCCATACAGAGATGGCAGCACTATTTCTCTGTTATTTTTTCAGTGTTGGCAAGTTCACATCCTTCACAGCAAAAAACTTGAGGGGGAAGAATACTGTAATGGCAAAATGAAAGGCTGTGACTGTAGTGCATCTCCACTTTGTGTGTGTGTGTGTGTGTGTGTGTGTGTGTGTGTGTGTGGGGGGGGGTGTCACATCATCATTTTATGTTCTGTGGGCAACAATGGCTTCTACATCCCTGTCTGGTGGACAACCATGTCAGGGATGAGGGAGGCGTAGGCTTTAGCAAGAAACCCAGCTAGATCAAATTCTTACTGACTTTGGCAGCTCCCGTCTCTTTACCACCCGGAGTATCAGGCCTGGAGACAATAGAAAAAAAGACAATCAGCTGTGGCGATGAAGACATCTTGATCTATCAAAGAAAGTATTGTTTTTATATTGTGTCAAAGTATGCATAAGACTGCATTATAAAAACATGCAAATGTATTCAGGAATTATTCTCACAGCTTAGCAACACCTAATTTCTAGGCTGGCTGTTTACAAAAAACTATGTTTTGCCCAGACACTTGAAACAACAGCTCTTGGTTCACTCCCTAGTTGACTCAATTTATTTGAATCTTTCATTTTATTTTATCTTTTATATATTTCACACAGTGTCTTTGAGAACTTTGATATAAGGTCGAACTCACACTGTCCATCCGTACCGTGCCCAAACAGGTTTTACGGGTAAAGCGTAGTTCGTTTGACCAGTGTAGGTACAACCGCACCGCGCCTAGCTGCGGCCAGCTTGCTGGCTACGGACTGTTAGGGAGAGGTGGGCTGTTGTAAAGCACGTTTTCACATGTATGAGCACGAGCGTGCGCAAGTGCATGAGCACGAGGCCTACGGCGGTTCTGACGTAATTTTATGTGCGCCTGTTCGGACATAGAAAAAACATTTAAAACAATGGCGGCGAAAGGTTCACATTGGTGTGATGCGGAGGTGGAGTGTTTACTGCAGATTTGGTCGGATGAAAATATTCAAAAACAGTTTGACAAGACGCACAAAAACTCTGAGGTTTATGGAAAGATTTGTAAACAAAGCGACGCATCGCGATGACGTCAATCGATGTGTGTGACGTGTTACGGCGTGATGACGTATGGACAGGCAAGAAGCATTCTGCCGAGGCCCAGGTAGTGTGAGTACACACGGGTCTGGGCCGCGGGGGGAGAGGGAGGGGAGGACAAGTACCCTAAAGCACGGGGCACGGTACGGACGGACAGTGTGAGTGCGCCCTAAGTCTGATGTATTATTACTTAAAAAAAAAAACTAATGACTAATTAAATGGCTTCAGAAATGACTACACATGTAACATTTTAATGTTTATGAAAAGTTGTGAAGACAACTGAAATGCAGCTCAAAAGCAGTGAAAAAAAAACTATTTTCAACAGAAACACCACATAGTCTACGTTTTAAATTATACCACTGCAGGGTAAATTGATGAAACGTTTACATTTTTTTAATCAAGTAGATAAAAGTGCATTGTATAAAATCCCTGGATGGATAAACTGGTACTAAACTAATCATGCCAAACTTTTAAGGCCATCTTTTAGGCAGTTATGATCAGTGGATCATCCGCTGCTGCCTCTCCCCAGGAGTTAAAAATTATTTCTCCAACGCTGTTTAAGTGGAATGATCTCACAATGTTTATATGATCCTCTTACTTTCTTAGCTTGTCACAGATGGTGTTGGTAGAGGGCTGGGCTCCTCTGTGAGGGGATGGATTGTTGTTGGAGCGACTGGGGGACTGGGATGGACTGTGGCTGGCGCTGTCCCCCCGCCGGTGGCTGCCACTGCTCCGCCTCCCTCGCCTCGAACTGCCCGCCTGCCGTGAGCTGGAACGGGACCTTAGAGAAAACGGAAAGAGAGCTCATGCCACTTTACCTTGCAGCTAAATTCCCACAATATCATGAGATCCCAGTCATTTTACATGGGGGTAGTGCGTTTAGGCTGGGAAACTGCAGGGAGTTGCTGAAAGATACTTTTGGAGAAACAAAACCCGACATCACGCTGCAGGGGCCAATTCAATCAGACTTGTCACAGTCCTTTGGAGGCCGAGTGAGAGCGCCGTACAGTCATCAGTAAATATCCTGCCTCTAGCACTGCCTCAAGAAAGTTGAAAAGGCAAAAAGGCCACTTCACTGCCCGGTAGTTTTATGTAACTGTGGGCATGTCCAACAAAATGGGCCATAAGTGACAATCTCACTTACAGACAAACCTGCTGCAATTTGCAGGAGCTTCCCCCTATGTGCTCCCTAAGTCTGCCAATCAGCGTCCGGTGAGGAGCTACTGGGTCAGGTTACATGTCACTGCCATGCGTTATAATCATAAGAATAACTAATAACTAAAGCACTGTTGACACTGGGAAGTCTTACCTCGTCCGTCTGCGAGCTGAGTATCTTCTCCTGTCCCGGTCCCTGTCTCTGTCTCTGTCCCTCTCCCGCTCTCTGTCTCTGTCGTTGGACCGTGATCGTGTCCAGTCCCGTCTCCTCCAGGACGCGGCCCCGCCGTTCCCTCCTCTCCCCCGGGAGTGAGATCTGGAACGCCGTCTCGACCGTGATCGGGTCCGGGATCGTCGCCCGTCCCTTCCCCCACGTCCACGTCGGGTGCGGCGTGAACGGGAAGAAGAGCGTGAGGAGGACCGAGATGAGGAGCGGGAGGAGGAGGAAGGGGAACGACTGGAGGATGACTTTCGTCTCCTGGACAAAAAGAGACACACAGTTTTAGTAACGACACCAGCCCAGCACCTAGCCTATCTGCAGAATACTCCAGTTTTCTTGTTGTTAAGAAATCTTACTGTCACATGCCCGACTTTGTAGAGAGATATAAATAAGCAAATGTCAAGATCTCATACACTCGCATAGCCCTACTGATTGCAGTGCCATAATGTGACATGCACAATCATAAACTAAATATGTTTTCAACCACACACTTTCTGTAAGCACATGCAGAATTTTACTTGATTAAAAGCTGTGATCCACCTCACCTACCACAAATATCTGTATTTCATCGTCAGTATTCTTTATGCCTCAACAGCTGTGGTCATTTCAACAGACAACAATTTGACTCCAAGAAGAAAATAACTAAGGAAAAGCCAGAAAGACGGAAAGTTACCGACCGGGAGCCCCTGCTATGACCTGCAGAGTGCTGCAAGTTGGAGGGGACGTGTCCAGAGTGAGGAGTGGCTGCTTGCGTTGCTGCTGCTGCTGCTGCTGCTGCTGCTGCTGCTGCTGCCGCTGCCGCCGCCACTGCTTCATCATCGCTGCCTCCGTAGCTGGTGATGAAGGTGATCTTCTCTGGGCCGGGAGAACGGGAGCGTGACCGCGAATCAGAGCTAGACTCTGACTCTGGCCTGAAAGTGAGATAGAACATAAAGTTCACATAAACAAACAGGCTCAACAAATCCAGAAATTAGAATGAAAAGGACAAAATAGTCAACTAACCGTTTATAGGGATCATATGTTGGGCTGTCTCTCCTGGCATAGCTGAAATGCACAAAGACATAAGTTTAACATGTTTGGAGATAAGTTGACTGTTTATGAGGAAGAATACTTCTAAAAGAACAAGATCATTTACCTTGGTGGGCTGATCTGTCTACCTTTAAGTCGCTTCTCTCTAAATTCTCTCCTTTGTCTGCGAGAACGCCGGCCCTGAGATGATCAAATGGCACTTAAAAAGTCTAGTATACCAATCACACAGTGACACACATGTTCCTCAGTGGATGTTATCTTACAGAGTACATGGCCTTCTCCGCCTCCAGGGCCTTGGCATGTTTGATGGCCTCCACTTCCTCCTTGTCTTTCCTCAACATCCTGATACACAGATATCGCGTTAACAGTGTTACATCAATAAACAATCAATATGTCAACAGTGTAAATTGTTGTTTTGATAGAACTGCTTATTGAAATATAAGCATGAAAAGCACAGGGCCATTCAGCTGATTTCGGTGAAATATTCCTTCATTCCAATGATAATGGAAATTGAATACCTCTTAGTTCTTCAAACTAACAAAACAGTGTAAACATGAAACCAGCATGCTCAGGGCGTTTCTCTTACAGGAACTCTTCAATGCATTTGGTTGATAAAGTTCAATAAGGTTTTAACTACACAGACAATATGATGCTTTATTAATATATATTCTACCAATACTTTTTATGAGGGCACTTACCGCTGAATTTCATTTTTTCTCAGAGCAACAAAAGCAAAATAATCTCCATCAGAGCACATTAGAGAGCTTTGCTCCACGTTTGACCTTTGAGACAAAATATAATGTTACCTGACAAAGTCTCCTTCGGCCATTCCATATGGGGTTGCCATTTTGTTTAGGTCCAACACCTGTTCCTGGTTTAGCTCATCAACATCAACCTCCACATCTGTACACACACACACACACACATTCAGTTTTTTAACACAGCATGTTTCCTTGTTTGTCTCTGAAGTTTTAATTTTCCTGATGTGTGAATCGCATTCGTTTCCTTACCAATATCTGGGATACCCTCATCCTCTTCGGATTCACTGTTCTCTGAATTGTCTTCATCTTTGTCTGACTCTGGGTCGGGCTCCGCCACAGTGCTGTCTTCGTAGGTGTAACCAATGGTGGCCTTCTTTTCAGCCAGTCTGGACAACGGAAAGAGGGATTTATAAATACATAGCCAACCAAGAATCTCTGAGAAAGGTGGATTTAAATACACAGTGGGGATGAAAAACTAGTTTAATATCATTACAATTACATACTTTTTCTTCTCGTCTTCATTTGGTTTTTGCAGGCCACCGTAGAGCTCATCCAGGTAGATCTGATATAGACACTGCTCCTCAGAGACTGCAAGAGGATAGCCGGGAGTTTAAAAGCGCAACACAAGTGCAAAATATACCCACTGAGGGCGGGTGAACAGACTCTTACACATGAAGAACACATTTATAAACAGTGGCTTGACATTTTTTGCGACATGAAACCAGATGTTGTGTCAATAACCAAATAAAAGGTGTTTGTTGAATGAAATTAAACATTTTCCAGGCATAAAGTTTGTGATACTCACTGTTGGCAAAGTCATTCTGCACAAGGCCTCTGTATCGCTCATAATTGCTCTTCCTCTCCTCCATCTCTTGCTCCGGGGTTCTGTACGAGACAAAGTTTAGGAGGTCGTTTCCTGTTTGACCAATTTTTCAGAGCATTTTAGGCTTACAACGGAGCCTTAAACATCTGACTGAAGAAATGTAGCAGAAGATAATCTCATCAATGACCTATTAAATTACTTATTTTTACATACAGTAACAATTTTCAGGTTCTTTATTGTCATATATACAACAATTACATAGACACAGCCAATGGAGATCTTAGATTTCAGGCTTCCTCAAACAATTCTCATTTAAATATGCATAAAAAGAAAAACATCTCATCTTCCTGACTCTGCAGTAGTTAACGAGTTTTGTTTTTTACACTTCCTCACAATAACATATGTCAAATAAATTAAATTAAAATAAATTAAAATTAATAAACTATAATGTAACCAGGGATGTAGTAAATACGCATGTTTAATGACAAATAACCAGAAACAGTGTTTTTGATCACCAGTGGTACTGCTCCAATACAAGAGTAGAAAAAGAAGAATTGGGTGATAGCATCAGGTCGATAGGTTTAGACTACAACACACAGTTAACACATTCAAACAAGGTTTAGCAAATGTGTGATCCACTCAGAAATGTTGAATGTAAATAAAACCATGATTTTCCCAATGAAAACTTCAATGGATGTCTTTAATTATATCTGCCAAACAATGTTGAATAATTGCATACTACGCAAAACATTTCAAACTACATATACACTTATTAGTCCTATATATAAAGTAAACACAGTGACCTTGTTGATTGTAGCAGAATGGAAACCACTAAATGAACAAATATGTTAATAAAAACAAACACCAAAACAAAAGAACTCTTCTCTCTCTTTTAGAACATAATTTTATGTTCCGGCGCGGTACTTTGTATTCATGATGTTAACTCACCTTTAATCAAGTGCTTCAAATGTCAAAATGTTCATTGTACATTCACCATAGACAGATTCTGGCATTAAATGTTTGTGTGTGTTTTAGGACTTACGATGTGCTGAGCAGTGGAGGTGTGTAGGTGGGGATGTAGTCCAGGTGAGCCCTTACATCAAACCTGTCAATCATGTTGTTGGCATCTCCCTGCCATGGCATCCTTTTGACAAAACAAGAGAAAGTATAATCTAATCTGTTCAGCAAAATCCCACAAACACTGAGCATCTGGTGTGAGTGATGTCTAGTGTGTGTGTGGTGTATATTTCCTCACATATTGATGGGGCTCTCTGCAGCCAGAGCCACAGCAGGATCCAGATGGATCTTGTAGGCTCGGCCATGAACCTGGAGAAACTGAGCTGGATCTTTTTTCTGTGAAGACAAAATGAGAGGCAGTCAATAGACAATAAAATGGCATCTCATATCTAACTTGATACAATAACGATCCAAATAGCGAACAATATTATACTGTACAGCCCTTTTTCTCCTCAATTTAAGGCTCATTTATGCTCTCATTTTGTGCGTAAATAGAGACATAAGTTATTAACGTTTTAAACGCCACTGCCCTCATGCTCTCATGCCTCCTCTAGAGGATGTTTTGATCAACGTCCAATGTAAAGGACGTTAAGCAAAACATCCTCTAGACGGCGTCATTCAGATTAAAAAATGACTCAAAATGACTGAAAAAAAGTTTATGACAACAGCAAACATGGCGACGACGGAAGATATAACAATTCTGCGTCTATTGAGGAGGACAAATGGCAGGCAGCGCTGTAGATAGCGGTAGACCACTAAATAAATCCCGAAGTGTGGACGGAGAATTCCAGATATTGGTTTTACAGATGTGGGAAACTGACGAGAAATGTCAGTTTCAGTGTTTCAGGATGTCCGTCAGGGCTTTAAGGATACTCACACTGTCCACCCGTACCGAGCTCCGGGCTTTAGGGTACTTGTCCCCTCCTCCCTCTCCCCCCCGCTGGCCAGCCCGTTTGTACTCACACTACGTGGGCCTCGGGCAAATGCTTCTTGCCTGTCCATACGTCATCACGCTATAACACGTCACACACTTTGTTTACAAATCTTTCCATAGACCTCAGAGTTTTTGTGCGTCTTGTCGACTGTTTTTGAATATTTTCATCGACCAAATCTGCAGTAAACACTCCACCTACGCACCACACCAACCTGAACCTTTCGCCGCCATTGTTTTAAATGTCCGCGCATGGTCCGTCCTTCTTTTTTCTATGTCCCAACAGGCGCACATAAAATTATGTCATCGCGATGCGTCGCTTGGTTTACAAATCTTTCCAGAGTTTTTGTGCGTCTTGTCAAACTGTTTTTAAATATTTTCATCTGCACAAATCTGCAGTAAACACTCCACCTCCGCATCACACCAACGTGAACCTTTCCCCGCCACTGTTGTTGTTGTTAAATGTCCGCGCATGGTCCGTCTTTTTATATTTTTCTATGTCTGAACAGGCGCACATAAAATGACATTAGAGCCGCCGTAGGCCTTGCGCTCGTACATGTGCGCACGCTCGTGCTCGTACATGTGCAAACCCGCTTTACAAAAGCCCACCTCTCTCAAACGGGCCATGGACAGCCAGCTGGCCGCAGCTAGGCGCGGAGCGGTTGCACTCACACTGGTCAAACAAACTAGGCTTTACCCGTAAAACCTGTTTAGGCCCGGTACGAGGACAGTGTGAGTGCGCCCTTAATGACTTGCTCACTACTGCTATTCACGGCAATCTTTGTGTACAGTGCCGACACTGCCCCAAGATTTACAGTGATACTGCAATGTTTGGTCCGTATCGGTACGCATCTGCAACCTTGCAGGATATGTGCAGAAATACAGACGGAATGTACGCAGAGACAGAAGGCTCCGCCCGTATCCATGTGCATATCTAATTTAGAGCATAACCGAGCAATGTACGTGGTGTTCTACAATGTCTTGTGAATTGAGACCAAACTTCATTGTTCAAAATGCTGATGCAAGAGAGCTAATTGTCTTCATCAGTCATGTAGAAATACAGAAAAAAAAACTGGCAGACATGGAAAGCGAACAAGAGATGAAGAAGTCAGTGCAGCCAACTTAAAGCTCACACCAGAACCTCAACAGACAGAGCAACTGAGGCAGGTTGAGGAAAGATGAGATCTGGAGCACACACTTATAGAAAGAGCTTTTAATAAGGTGGATCAACTAACGTTTCATTCTTAAACATGTCTTAAACAGAGAGAAAAAAAAAAGGTAGTGGTGGTGTAGACGTTTAAAGTGCCTATGGCGCGCTAACAGCAGTTTATCATTACTGCTTACGTCTAGCCAATGCATCAGTGTCACAGCATGTTAAAAAATGGAACAAAAATATATGTTCACTTCGCAGGAATCTCAGGGCAGAGGCTAATCCATGATTTACATTCACATAATGACGTGCCATCGCATGCTCAAGATTCTTAGCGTCACATGTTCTTATGTTTAAGAACTTGTTTGTTTGGCCGACATACACCAGACTGCAGAGATATTCCAGTACATAGATAATGCAAGTGCTAGCAGCTTATAAACAACTGGATTTTTACACAGTGACCACACCGATGAAGCTGGCAGGGGAAGAAAATCTCTAAGTGGACAACAGAGGTTTGGAAAGATATGAATGGATGAGGCAGTCTTACCTGCTCAGGTGAACAAAGTTAGAGCTAGGCAGACGGTGTCTGTCAAAGGATTGCTTTGGGAGCTGTGCCAATGTTGCCAGTAGTGTTTGTTTTATGTGCACAGATACTCGATTGTAAACAGCTTAAAAGCAAACTCTCCAGGAAGTTTGCAGTTTATCTTTTTTTTGGTCATAAGCGAATGTCCATCTGTGCTCACTGCTGAATCTATAAATGCATCAGGGTATCCTGACGGATCCCTTTAGATCAGATCAGTGTTTTTGGACTGTAAATCATTGTCGTCACTATGGTAAATGTGTCCAGATCTCATCTTCCAGAGAAAGCTAGCAGCACTTTGGACCCAGAGGATTTGATCCACTCAGCTTGCAGCCAGAGCCACAGAGCTCCACTATAGCAGAAATAATATTCAAGTATCTCTGCATATGCTGCTCAGATAGATAGATGATAGAAGTCTCTTACTATCTTCTCGTAGTACTCTCTCCGTCGCTCGCCTCGGCGCTTGTAATCTACCATCATGCCTCGGAGCTTGCGCTCATGTTTGCGGGCCTCTTGCCACATGACGGCGCCGCTGGGGGTGGGGGCGCGGCGGGGCACGGCTGCTGTAGAGATAAGGAGAAAGAACCATGGGAGAGAGGGGAAAGAGAGAGCACACAAGGACATGAGGATATGTAAGACAGGCCAAATGTACAAAAGACTGCTTTTCTTAAAAGAAGTACTCAAATGGGACAAGCTGCACAACAGAACTCTTCTGAGAGATTACTGTACAGCACTTCTGGCTCCCACATTATTCCTTTGACATAAATACTTTAAAAATAACTGGCCTATTGTTTACAGCAGTTATTTCCTACCAGAATAATAAACCGCAATCAATACATCTGAGTGCACAATCTCAGAGGCCCAGCAGCCGTTTACCCAAAACACAAATTGTGACTCAATCTTATCAAGTACAGGTAACAGCAGAAAAGCAATATATCAGAATGAATAATTTGTTGGTGCTATCTATATTGACGATGTTAATGTTATGTTATCATTGTAGCTCTCAGAGCACGTTTAAAAAAAAAAAAACAATACAAAGCAGTGAGACTTCTGTGATTTTTCTTTTGTCACATCCTGAGATAACTTTTGTTATGATTTGGCACTATAAATAAAATTGAAAATCAAAGGAGACCGATACGCTATTTTCATATTCTTACTACTGTTATGATTTCCTTATACCTTAGCCCCAACTTAAGACTTATGTTTGTTTACATATTTATGTGTAAATTGCTGGATTTAGTCACTCATGTCCTGACACTTTTAAGATGACCCTGAAGTTAGCAAACTCTCTGATGATGCAGAGGGCAGTGACATCACACCTACACACTAACCCCTAGCAACTACAAAGAAAATGTAGATTCACCATTATTATTATTTATTTATTTTCACATATTTCTTTCTATTTGCTTTCATTTGTTGCGCACTTTTTAATTTATTTTGTGATAATCTAAGTTATCCTTTTGTATCCAGTGTGCCCTGTAGATATGTTGAGGTTTTATTGACATTTTTATGCCTTGACATTGTAAATGAAGTCATTTTCATTAAAAAATTGCATGTTTGTACATTACTGCCAAAGATTTTCTAAATTAATTTGTCGGACTGAAGTGTATATAGCTTTTGGATTTGTGACGGCATAATATTAATAATATTATAATATTTACCGGAAATCAGACAGTTATTAACTCGGTGGATTCATGCATTTTATCAAAATACACCCCCGTCACATTATAGGCTAGCTCTGTGACTCATCATTATTATTTAATAGTTGGTTTAATAGATTAACAGTATGAGCTGAACCACCTGCAGCCAAAGTGCTAACCTAGCTTGACATTACTGTCCAATGTGAGCATTATCAAGCTCATTCAAACTGATTATGTAAACCTATTTAATAAGCACACATGCCGCTTTAAAGCAGAATAGGACGAGAAAAGGTTCATGTTTTCAAAAGTTGTGGAGGAGTTTGTCAGCATTCACATTGGCCTGATTGAGCTAGCAGCCCGGGCCTTTAACGCTCTGCTGCTGCTAGCATGTTAGCATCACAGCTAGCTTAGCTTAGCAAAGACGTTAGGAACAACGCGTGTATCACAACATATTTAACGCCAAGGGAACATTAGATACGAAGCCGCGACACATTCAACATCGTTTTAAAATTCACTGTGTACCTGTTTTACTGACCACCAACACACACTGGGTTTGTTTTCGAGGGCGATGTTAGCAGAGTGAGTCACACGCCTCCTCTGCTGTTAACGGCTGTGGTTGCTCTGTGCAGTCCTGCGCTCAGCCTGAGGGGGGCGCCGGAGCACACGTAATAGTGCTGTAGAATATATATAGTGTATATATAGTTTCCTTAAAAGGTTGAATATGTAGAATCTCCATTAAAAGCTACATTTGACAAAATAGTTTTGAGGGGTACATAATAAAAGTATTGTTTTAGTTTAGTAAATATATTCAGTCTGAATTAATATATTACATTTTTTTTTAATGTTTTAGAAGAATAAGAATTCCTTTATTAGTCCCGCAAATGGGGAAATTTAATTTTCACTCTATTATTTTTCATTTTACACACACACAGGCCCGAAATACACACAAATGCACAGAAAGGACCTATATACATGCAACCAATGGAGAGATGTTAGAGCGAGGGGGCTGCCAGTGACAGGCGCCCCGAGCAGTTGGGGGTTCGGTGCTCAACAGCACCTCGACAGTGCCCAGGAGATGAACTGGCACCTCTCCAGCCACCAGTCCACACTCCATTCATGGTCCACACAGGAACCAGCAACCCTCCGGTTCCCAGCCCAGTCACCTATGGACTGAGCTACTACCACCCCATTTTAACAATGACTTTATGTCAGGTTCTTTTCCCATTGTACCAGGCAATAGCGGCCGGCATTGCAGGTTGCCAGGGTTGTCTGTTGTTGGGTGCAGCTACTGTAGGCTGGCTCTGGGTGAAATGGAGTTTGTCGATCCTGCAGCTGAGTGACCGGAGACGGGCAAAAACCAGAGTCTGTGAACCAAGCATTCACTCGATGGACTGAGATAAAGGAGATCAACCACATTAAAACGCACAACAAAAGGGCTTCGTTTCTCCTTGATTGGTAAGCTAACTTTCATGTTTACTTAGCTGTAACGGCTAACGATAACTGTCAGTCAAACTCCTCTGCAATATTTGTTTTTATGGTGTGATTTGCCAGAGGTGACGGGTTTAAACAGGCTCAAACAGACTCTGGTCTCCTGTAGGCTACTCGACCGGGTCAGACCAACATGGCAACCAGACTGCTTTTAATTATTTTCTGTTGTTACGGCTAGGATCTTGAGACACGACATGGCGGTGTTCTGCTCATTCTCCATATTCAACCTTTAATTTTATTCTTGTCGATTATTTTATCTTAAGACTTTTCAGTTAAATGAAACATACATAAACTCACAAAGACGTAACCCCAGTTCCCTTCCCTGACCCACCCACTGTCAAACTAAGAGAGATCCTACTCAAAAGGAGTAGGTGATTAAATAAAGATAATAATAATAATAATACTAATAATAATAATAATAATAATAATAATAAAAGCATAAAAGGGAAAGAGAGGCAATTTAAAGAGCCAATATAGTATAGCTTGTCCTGATGAACAGTGTTGTATCAATTCAAATTAGGCCTGCTATATGAGTCCCAAGGTATCCATATAGGCTAAAGAGGGCTGCCAAATCTCGAGAAATATGTAATATTAATTTATATGAGTATATATGATCCTTTCAAGTGGAATACTGTACATGTATTTATTTCCCGAAACCATCCGGCAATAGGGAGATGGGAATCTGACTTCCATGTCAAATGCACAGGGCTAATGTGAATGTGCACTAATGGTTGTAAAGTTCCCTAGATTTTTTGCTTTTAGAAACTTTAGAACTTGTACAAAGTGTATAAAAATAAACAAATATTTGTGCTAAGTTAATGTGGCTTGTAATAAAGTTGAACTAACTTATAACCAACACAGTCTCACACCCAACGAGTCAAAAACTGACGATTGGTCAGGGGCCTTTGGCGTTAGTTACTGACTAAAAAGGTCTCCTTAAACGTACAAACCCGACGCAGAGGGCTTTCAACTCATTCCAATGCATGCTCCTTAAACGTCGCTATTTGAAGCTCAGGGCACTCCTTAAACGTCGCTATTTGAAGCTCAGGGCGCTCCTTAAACGTCCATATTTGAAGCTCAGGGCGCTCCTTAAATGAGTTGAAAGCCCATGTTATAACATGTAACTTGATGTCAAAACCAGTGGTGGAAAGTAATTAAGTACATTCACTGTACTTAACTTTGAGGCGCTTGTTTTCCATTGTAGGTTAAATAATAAATGATGACGTATTCTCATAGGTTAAGCTACTTCAACACTACATAAAGTAATTTAACATAGCCTCACCTTTAACAGCTGCATTAATAAAGTGATGCACACATTAATACACTAATGATTTATAATACAATCAAATAATGATTCTGAAATGAGCCACTCTGCATAGTGAGTACTTTTACTTCTGATACTTTAAGTATTTATTAATGCTAGTAGTTTTACTTAAGTTAGAGTTTGAATGCAGGACATTTACCTGTAATAGAGTATTTTTTCATTTTTATTTGGTTACTCACACATCTTAACATTTATTTGGTATTTATTTTTTGTTATGCTGTTGGTATTGTACGTATGTACATATATAATGAATGGATCTAAATGATATTTAATAGTTATGAGAAAGTGAGAATGTGCACTGTATAAAAAAAGTCAGTGGTTTTAAAGTGTGTGTACCTGCTATGACCACAAGATGTCCCTCTAAGACAGGAGAGACGCCCATACAGTTGAAGTCAACCTTACTTTTGAAATGATCATGGTAAAATAAAATAAACTGTATTAAATTGAATTGAAAAACTTCATCTCAAATCTCTTTTTTCTGGAGAAATACTTATTGTATCAATCCAGAATAAACATCAATGACACTGCTCCTGCATGCCATTCTAACAGTCTATTTCAATATGCAATAGGTCTTGAATACATGTTGAAATGTAGATCCTCAGTGACAAGTAAATCATTGATTAAACCCTGGATTACCCCATATTTGTACTATTTCCCACTGGCTGCCATGAGAGTCAGCCAGAACATCGGACCTGAGGGAAACACACTTATATACAAATATTATCTGCATCTGTCAACACTTGTAATATTCAAGGTAAACAGATGTTAGGGGATGTTCACGGGAGATAGCAGGTAGCAGGAGACAGCATAAGAGTAGATGCAGCATTGCAGCTCAGCATTGTGTGAAGTTCTTCTAGTCAATTATATTTATTTATTTATGTATTTAAATAAATTGTGAAAGCGTATAAGGGCTTAGAACATTATGCTGTGAGTTTATGATTCCCACCCCTATGCTCTGTTATGTCTTATACGTTGTTGCAGCAACTTTTTAGTTGAAAGCATTTGTTATGCAGATTTGGTGCTAAATTTATTTTTATTCTACCACTGAATAATTAATAAATATGCTCCAGACAAATCCCTCCAAAATACCACATTAAAACACCCAGACCTTGAGGGGCACAACAGAAAAATCCTGTGCTGTGATTTGATATCAAAGCTTGACTTTTCTGCAAGAATTGCATTTTTCAGCGATTGAATAGCGAGCATTTCTGTTCTGGAAACTGCTCAGATACCCTCTTATTGTCAGTAAACATAGGAAAGCCATCCATCCTCTGAAGCCTCCGTGTTTCTAGTTTGTGGTTGAAAAGTTTCAAGAGGCTGAGATTACCCTGCTCAACAGCTCATTTTATACAGTGGGCTCAAGTTTTTTTTTTTTAAAATGGTCTCACTATAATGAAAAGGCTGCTGTGGGCAGGGTCATGGCTTAAGAAAAACATATTGACGCATCTATAATAACACATGCTTCATCATAATATTTCATTGTTGGTGATAAGTTAAGTGGAATGCACTTTAATACATTAAAGATATTCTATGCTGCACTATTGCACTATGAACCCTTACTACGGCTGATTGTGGAAATGTGTATAGGTGAGTATAGGGTGTCATAATGTTTTATTAGCCCCATCTATCAGTTTATAGTCCAAAGCATCCACAAGACACTAGAACTTCATTTCAAGTCAAATCTATAATATGTTATGACTGTTGATCTAGCAGCAATTGTGTTTAAATAATTTAGATGTGGTCTTCATAGAAAGTGTCTGACATCCTGCGGCATATCGGCTGCAGCAGGTGTAGAGAGGGTCATATACTGCACATACAGTAGTGTTTGCATGTGTGTGTTTGTAAACTCTTCTTTCCTACATTTCCTCTTGACAGGGTGGTGACAGGAAACCCGAGTTCATGTCCAGCCTGCCGCTTTTTGCACAAGTCAAAGATCACATTAATCACATATCTGTCACTTTCACAGCAAATTCATTATTTTAACATCAGCATGACAAACATGGTTGCGTGGTTTTTAACTTAGATACAGTTCACTCCCAGATTAATGTTTTGTTTTATTTGTTCTTCATGTTTTTGACACAGTATATTTCAGCTGTTTTTGTTACGCCTAAAGTTTCGCACTCCTTAAAAACACCCTAATATTAGAAAATCAAAGTAAATAATTACAATGAATCTACAATTACACATTAAGGAGTTACACGAAAGTATACTCTAAGTTTCACCAACTTTCTGACAACAGACAAGTTTCTCGTTCTCTAGGAAGACTGGGGTCAACAGGTGGCTGTTTTCACTTTTTCCTGGCACTGTTAGCATCATTGTTTGTGAAAGTGTGTCAGAGATGGAGAGAGAGACCTTGTGCATACAGTGACCCACTGACCCAGTCGTAGTGGCTGCAAGCCATGTGCCCCGTCATGACACATCCTCTCGTGGGCTTCTGACAATGACTTTCACATGACAGCTTGTCATAGCATCTGAAAAGTGGACACACACAAACACCAAGGACAAAGATCATCACAATGAGTCATATTACTGTTAAAATCACCTCAGTTTATCTCTTTATTCTTTAATGTCTTTGTTTCCCTGTTGGCATATGATGCTGACTTTCTGCATCCCTTCCTGTATACTGCCGCACCATTTTCTTATTATGTAAACCCAACACTTCTTATCTGCTTCAAAGAGTTTAGACTGTGACACCTGAGCCCACTTACACATTCATGAATATACAGGAAATGAGACCTATTCCTTATTGCTCCCTTGTGAAATATCTTTCCTTGGGCCTCTGACAATATAAACAACAAAGCTTGTCACAACATCAGCACTTTTTTATGAATGTTTAAAAAAAGTGAGGCTTACTTTACTCTTGCAAAGACAAAAGTTAATCATCTCTGTGTGACAGCGCTGACACTCTCTCTAACAGCGACTGTAACGCTGGCGATTAATGATTATAGGCAATAAAAAAAAGAAAATAGAGTTGGTAAATGCACTTTTATTACAGTCCACATGTGCTGGTTGCTCCAAATGGAAATCAAAATGGGACAAACAGAGCAAAGTAATACAGTGATACTTTCAGACCAAACCACAGTACAAAAAGGGCATTAATATGTACAATATATTCACGTACAAAAAAAGCTATTTTACATGCAGGTATGAAAAAAAATCATACATCACAATACAGGCAACAGTGTATAGTTTTAAAACAGTTTTCAAAAGGCTTAATAGCCTTTGGAGCAGGAGAATGCACCCTCTTTGACATGTATTTCAACTTTATTTTCTTAAACTTCCTTTTCCCCACAGACACTCATAATATACATTCTCTCTCCCACTCTCTCACACACACTTACACAGAAACACACACTGAGTGTTAAATAAGGATCCATTCATTGATCTCTTTGTCTGTCAGAGTTCAGTCTGAAACAGAAATGGAGGTCTGGACACGGACCAGGAGACCCACAGAGGAAGTTCCTTTATTTCCTTGTGACGGTATCTGAGGCACTCCAAGGCAAGTCTTTTAAGTCTCCAGATTAAATCAAGAGTTTGATGAGTCTTTCAGTCAAACATGCTGCTGCTTCTCAGAGTTTAAAAAAGTCAAAGGCGGCAACACAGTGAGACTTTTGATCCTTCTACTCAGCAGCCTTCACTCCTCAGGTGTTATCAGATGCTGTCTGATAACATAAAGGTCATAGGGTCACCCCATTTTTATGACCGCAACAGTGACACAGTGCCACAAACTGGAAACAGGTCCCTGTGAGCGAGAGAGTGCGAATAACGCAAAATGAAATAATAAAAAAAAAAGCTCCTCAGGAGGATCAGGCCTCCACTTCCTGGTTGTCTGTGTAGTGGTAGCGGTTCAACTTCTCCCTTTCTCTGTTTGAAATGTCCAGTTTAGGGGCGTGGGCGGGCTTCAACGCCGGAGACGGGTGCGAAGGTGCAGGGGAGGGCGGCAGGGTCAGTTCAATCTCCTCGTAGCAACGTGAGACAGGGTTAGATGGGGCTGGTTGGTGTGTGAGCGGGGCGGCAGGGGGCAGGAGGGGCACGGGACGGTCCACATTTCTGATGAGGTTGACAAACTCCCTCTGGTTGTTGATGCCTTCTTCCTGTGGGACAGCCTGCTGCTTTTTCCGCTTTCGATGGAGGTGGGAGAGAACGAAGGCGCAGGTGGCACAGCCACTGACCGTCACTAAAGCTAAGACACCCACCAGGATGATGTAGAAGCTGACACCCCCGTGTGTCGTGTCAGACATGGCCCCTACACGGAGTCAGACACACAGAGGTTAGACCTGACTTCATACACATTTTTGTACTTTTTAAGACACACACATATCTTTCTTACCTGGACAGTTTTGACCAATGCAGGGATTTTTGAGACTCATGCACTCGTTACCATAGTTCCCCTCGGGGCATGCACACATGTATCTACCCTCTGAGCTGTGACAGGGTACCCCCTGCTGGCAGGGGTTGGGATTGCACAGATCCAGTGCTATCTGAAATCATGTAAAAAAACAAACAGTTTAATACTTTTGTCAAATCTGTGCTGAGAGGCATTTTTAATCGACTTCTCTCGTTGGAGCATTATTGTGATGGTTGATTTCTGATTCGTTCATTTGGATTTTCTGCAATCAGTTCACTGATTGGACACTGAAACTGAAAGGTCATTCACCTCACACACACACACACACACACACACACACACACACACACACACACACACACACACACACACACACACACACACACACACACACACACACACACACACACACACACACACACACACACACACACACACACACACACACACACACACACACACACGTTCCTATTACACATCTGCTCTTGGTGCACTAACATGGCGCCTTATTTACATCTAGCCCGGGAATATCACCACAGACACGGCTATTGTAATACTCTGCAAAAAGGCAAGTAGAAGTGCTTTCATAAGTAGGTGATATGATCAATCACCATTATCTCACTGTTTGATAGACAGTAACTTAACTTAAATTAACTTAACTTAAGTTAAAAGACATTTAAATAGATGAAAATTGTACGAAATACAACTTTAAGAACATCTAAATAACAAAATATGTTTATTTATTATTAATAATGTTTTATTCATCTTTGATTTTTTTCCGTTTGTTTCTTTGATCACATACACTTGATTTGATCTAAGATGTTTTCTGAATAACTTCCTCCACTGCACATATGCATTTAGTTTCATCACTGTGGGTC